>NW_004443996.1:2525003-2595599 GCF_000243295.1 Trichechus manatus latirostris
AGTAAGAAGACCAGACTTAATGGTCTGACTGAGACTGGAGGAACCCCAGAAAGCATGGTCCCCAGATTCTCTATCAGCCCAGAACTAAAACAATTTCTGAGGCCAACTCTTCAGATAGGGGTTGGACTGGACTGTGGGACATAAAGTGATACTCGTGAAGAGTGTGCCTCTTAGTCAAGTACGTACAAGAGACCAAAGGGGCAGCTTCTGTCCAGAGGTGAAATGGGAAGGCAGAGAGGGTTAGGAGCTGGTTGAATGGACATGGGGAATCAGGGACAGAAAGCAGGAGTGTGCTGTCAGAGAAGGGGGTGAGCAATTAGGGTCACTTAACAATGTATGTATAAAATTTTGTATAGGAGACTAACTTGAAATGTAAACTTCATTTAAACTACAACAACAAAAATAAAAATAATAATAATAAAAAAATATTTTGTCTATCTTAAAGTCCTCCCTGATGGCTACAGGCAGACGTGATAGTATCTTCTTCAGAAATTTATAGAATACATTTTCATCATAAAAATGTCATATTTTCTTCAGGAACAACATTTAGACAGCCAATAGTTATTGCATTCCTACTATGTACAAGACACTCTATTAGGCATTGTTCAGGGTGTGTGTTTACATGCTGAAAGCTGTGCATTTCTAGAAAGTGAAGAATCATTGGCCACCTCAGAGACATATAATTGAGAAACATATTTCAATAAATGCAATCTTGCTCAAAAGCTCATATTTTTTAGATATTCCTTTAAAAGAGGCTTAAAATCAGTTTGATATTGATATTCCAAGAACATTCTTACTTTGGTTTGATTCAACATTTATTACTCAAATTTATTTGCTGTTTTTTTTTAAATTAAACTGATGAATTCAAATGTCTGCGTATCAACAGAAAAATGATCCTCTCTTCTTTGTAATTACGTGCATTGTATTAATGTGTACATAATGCAAAATCAATAAATAATGAATTACCACTGATTGTAATTGAATGTTTTCATAATTTTATTGTCACCATGATAAATAATCAGTACATTTATACTGCATTAAATTAATTCGTGTGTCATTTCTATTAAATACATCAGCAGTGAAATAATGCAGTGAAATCTCTTTATAAAGTTTTAAAGATGAGGTATCCTGATTAAGCAAAAGAAGTAGTTATTTGAAATATTTTCAATGATTGGCAGTTATGCTGATGTCTTCAAGGAGATCTAATAAAGGCTTTCATGCTTATTACAACAACTACATTTTAATCCACTGTCAAGTACGAGTAACAATACTTAGACATAAACCCTTTTGTTTTCTGTGTAAAGAAATTGAGGAACTCTTCTGTTACATTACTGTATCAAATTGAAGGCTTATCAAATAGCAGTGATAAGTTCTTCCTGTGCAACACTTAGAAGTTGCAGAGAGTAAAAATGTAAACCTAATGTAATCAGACCAAAAAAGAACAATGGAGAACTTTGTGTTGAAGACCAATTTGTATTAATCTAATTACATCTTGTAATCAGTCATTTCACAAAAGCCATACTCATTTATTTTATAAGTATGTCAAGGAAACAATAAGTGAAGGAATTCTCATATGGAATTATTTGATATGGTCAATGAAAGCACATGCATTTTGGAAATGACTAAAAAGCTCATAACCAAGGTAGGTTTGCCAGAATTAGCAAAGGAAAAATATACAGGTTGAAATATTTCCAATATTTGGAACATATTTATACTAAAAAAATGATTGATTGCTTATCTTAAATTCAAATTGAACTGGGCATCCTGTATCTTTATTTGCTAAATCTCGCAACCCTGGCGTAGAGGGAATCAAGGAAGATTTCTCAGGAGAGATGATATCTGAGCCATCACAGAGGATGAGTTGAAGTTAGCTAGGTGAAAGGGGTGAGGGTTTGGGGCAAGGATGGCATTTAAGACAGAGGCATAAAGGTAACAATAAATAAGTCTGAAAGATAGGAGTGTGAGAAAGTGATGAGAAATAGGGATAAGCCCTTCAGTTTATCTATAATATTAACTTCTAACTTCACAATGATTACAGGAAAGTGATAAATTTAGAATTACCATATGATCCAACAATTCCACTCCTAAGTATATACCCAAAAAACTTGAAAGCAGGGACTCAAACAGATACTTATATACCAATATTCATTGCACCATTATTCACAATTGCCAAAAGGTGGAAACAACCCACATGTCAATCAACAGATGAATGGATAAACAAAATGTAGTTTTTTCCATACAATAAAATATTATTCACCCATAAAGATAAATGAAGTTCTGGTACATGCTACTACATGGATGAACCTTGAAAACATTATGCTGAGTGAAATAAGTCAAACAAAAAAGTACAAATACTGCATGATCCCACTTCTACGAAATATTTAGAATAGGCAAATGCATAGAGACCAATGTTTATTAGTGCTTACCAGGGGTGGATGGGAAGGAGAAATGGGGAGGTATTGTTTAAGGAGCACCAAGTTTCTGTTTGCGGTAATGAAAAATTTTTGGAAATAGACGCGGTGATGGGTGTACAAAATGGTGAGTGTAATTAATGTCACTGAATTGTACACATAAAAATATTTAAAATGCCAAATTTTTGTTATATATATTTTACAACAGTAAAATTTTAAAAAGAAAGAAAGAGACAATACTTTATTCCAATCTTTTCTCCAATTCACAGTAATATCTGACACATGTAAACACAGCAGAAGTTGTGGAAACACAGTTGCTTAAAAGGATACAAAGCTCTGCTCTGTACAAAAATTCCTTCTCTACTCTCAGAACCTTCAACAGGTTTCACCCTGCTCTGTGAGATCTAATCAGCCTTCAGTAAGGATTTCGATCACTTCTCTTTGAACAGTCACATTCCTTATTCTACACAACTGTTTCCACCTGTCAGGATGTCAGGTCTCAATGTAATTTTATGGTCGGAGTTGGAAATTTGAGTGCTCCAACAGGAAAATTTTCACCAATAACCGACGGTTGATGAAAGAACGAAATGCCCTTTAATGTAAACTAATGTTTCTATCCTGTTTGGGTACTAACTTCTGAAAAGTTTTGTTCTAAGCATGAACCGTGGTTCATCATGCTACTCACTAAAATCTCTTCTATGAGGCCTTTACTGCGATAAATCACATTTGCCTCTATTGTCTTGGTAGGGCTTTTCATACAAAGTATACATTTCCAGTAATATCACTTATCATCACTAGGAATCTTGAAAATTCATTTCAAACTCAATAAGACTTACGTTTTCAAATACATTGTCCAAACTCTCCACTTAAAGTATGCAGCCAAACAGATGCATTTTAAGTTCAAAAACATCTGAAAAGAAAGAAAACGTCAAGTGGAAGATGTAACTTACTCTATATTAAAATTATATGTCATGATTATGCATCAATAAAAAATTCTATGATCATCATTAATGATGACTGGTAACTTATTCTGTTTGAAATACAAATAATAAACATCTGTATATATGGCAATGTGTAAAAATTAAAACGTTCAGTATTTCACCATATGAAATTTTTACCTTCTAATTCTTTATTTAGTTTTAATTATATATATAAAAGAAATCTAACAGAGTTTTAATTCTCTTGTAAACCATGAACCATGTCCTCAACGCAAATAAAAATTTCAGTTACACACACATAATACACGCATACACTTCCATCACCCCTTCCCCCACAAACACCCACTCATTCTACCATCACCACCAAAATCTCAATCACAGGTTACTATGTATCTTTGTGTTAGGAGTAAACAAATAAACAAAAATTTCCACTTCACTGCTTGAGACCTATTCTAGAGTTACTGCCATCTAGTGACAAATAGAGGTATTTAATTATTTTATTTTTCAAAATGAATTGCCTACAATTTTTAAAAAGTAAATAAAAGGGAAAAGAAATACTATAATACATATAATGATTCTGAAAGAACCCTTCAATCTACAATACGTCTGACACACTGTTGTTTGACTATAAAAGAAGGTAATTATTTTTATGCTTTCAAATATGCTTTCACTAGACTTCTTCCAGGATTTTAGCATATTAAAATTTGTCTTTGTTTAAAATGGCAAATGTTTTGGTATATAAATACTACCACAATAAAATTTTAAAAATTTAATTTGTGATGAAAAATGTGTGCTATACGGGTTATATATTCCTTTGCATCTTAAACTTATTGAAATTCTAGGCTGAGATATTTATTTTTATTGACCTACCAATTGTTTTCAATAATAATAATTTGCTATTTTTATAGAATACGCTTATATTTGTAGCTCTTATCTTGAGAAGTTTTTCTGTGTGCAGGTTCCGGAGATGTTGTCACAAATGGTTTCCTTGCATTCATGGTTAAATAAATATTGCCTTCAAGGAAAAAGTGTTAACATTTGCTCAAAATATTTTAGCATTCTTTCAGAAATAGGGTATTAAATAAGTTATGCTAAATATATCTGTAAAATTCAGCCATGTAGGAGGTAAAAAAAATTTTTAAACAATGCCCTACTATCATCTTTCAGGGTCACACACATAGCAACATCAATCTGGGAAGTGACCTTCTGTTTAAAATTAGGAAACACAGAGATACTTCAGAATTGCAGTTCAGAGCCTTCTTAAGAATCAAATGCAGCCCTTTTGACTATAGATGGGAAGGAACTTCCATGTAAATGTCCTATATGGACTGAATTATGTCCCCCAAAAGTATGTGTTGTAAATCTTAACTTCTATGTGGTGGTGCAGTGTTTAAGAGCTCAGGCTGCTAACCAAAAGACTGGCAGTTTGAATCCACCAGCTGCTCTTTGGAAACCCTACGGGGCAGTTCTACTGAACCGACTTGAAGACTAGTGATTTGGTTTGGTTTATGCCTGTGGTAATAATCCCATTTGGGAATGAGTGTCTTTGTTATATTGAGACAGGATTAATGTAGGGTGTGTCTTAAGTCAATCTCTTTTGAGATATAAAACAGATTAAACAAAACTTTCCCCCAGAGCCAGCAGAGAGAAAGCCTTTCCCTAGAGCCGGCACCCTGAATTCGAACTTCTAGCCTCCTAAACTGTGAGTAAATAAATTTCTTTTTGTTAAAGCCACCCACTTTTGGTATTTCCAGTATAGCAGCACTTGATAACCAAAAAAATGTCCAAATTTTATAAAGAACAAATATTTTGTGTCAAATAGTGCTTATTTAAAAAAATCATTTTTCTGACTTTTAAAAATACAAACGATTCTATATAATGTTTTGAATTAGTTCACTTTTCCCTAAGAAGTAGTCTATAGTGAATATTGAACATTCTCAATGGGCAATTTAATCACTTCATCAAGTTGAAGAACTGCTTGGGTCCTTAGGCCAGTTCTTTTGTCTCTGCCAGCAAGGGAAATCCTTAAACATGAATGGGTAGATTCTGGGTCTCTAGGTTAGCAAGCACTTTACATTTCCCAGAGTCGCTGGAACCAACTCTCATTAATCTATGTCTTGTAAAAAGTTATAGAGGTCACATTAAAATGAGTGTGATATAACGTTTTCTCCATCTGGACTTGAAAGGAAAACAAAAGTACCTCAGAAGAATTCTGAGGCTCAGACCTTTCATTATTTAATTTCAGACTTGAATTCAAGAAGTATCACAGTGATATTACTGTGTCATATTAGGAATGCAAGGATTAAAATCAGCTGATGCCTTACAATTGTGCATTTACTAATTTATTTGGGAATACCTGGTCTAAATCAATATAATGATGATTGAATTATGTTCTTATTTGAAAATTATAGAAAATTGTTTTCTTTATTTAAAAGATAATCTATGTGCACCATTTAAAATACTGAAATATAAAATAGTTTTTGTTCCTGGTCATCATTGTCTGTTCTCTTATTCATGATTTTATCCCAGAAGTGGAATCTAAGTTGAGAAATAATTAATGCGGGTCCATGGTGTACCCGGGATCTAATATATTATTGTTTTCATGTATGCAAATAAAGAATGTGCTAGAAATTGTTATTATTTCGACATTAGAAAGATCTAAAATCTTTTGTTTAATGTGAAAATAAATGGGACATTACAATGATTACATTGAATAAGCACAGATATCTCAAACACCAGAAGTACATATTTTCAGCTCAATTTCTTGGGTGCCCATTGCTTCATTCTGTATTACGTAGTTGTTGGTAAGTGGGGACTCTTAAATAAAAGGAAGAGTAAAATTTACTGACCAAATAAGATATTAATATAGCAAGAGGAATTATCAGAAGTAATATTTTGCTTTAGTTAGATAGACAAGAAACTTTTCTTCTTGGGTATCCAAGAAACATCAGTGAGAATATTATGGTAGAAATTGAAAGAAAATGTATTGAATATAAGATTTCTTTCTCCAAATATTCAGATTAGCTTCTTCAAATCTGAGCTATACGTTTTGCTTCCATATTAAAATGCATGTTTGGAATTCATTCAGCATTTCTTATTTAAAATCAGCTTGTGAGTCAGGGGTTAGGCGACAGTGATCCATCAGAGGGAAATCTCTCATATGTAAACTCTGGAAAGGGAGATTTTGTTGTAATCGTCACAGAGAAGCAGTGAAACACTATATCATTGTATCTTGTGGCATCATAAGGTAAGAATTAGACTGAGAGGTAACTCTTAATTTTAAGACAAAGACAACAAACTTAGAATAAGACTGTTATGGATTGAATTGTATCCCAAAAAATATGTGTTGTAAATCCTAACTCCTATACTTGTGGTTGTAATCTCATTGGAAATGGGTTTCTTTTGTTATGTTAATGAGACCATACCAGTATAGGATGTGTCTTAAGCCAATCACCTTTGAGATAAAAACAAGCAGATAGGCACTGAGAAGCAAGCAGAGATGGGGAAAGATAGACGCCACACCACAGGAACCCAGAAACAGAAGCTGAGAAGAGACAAGAAACTTTCCCCCCAGAGCCTGCAGAGAAAGAAAGGCTTCCCCTGGAGCTGGTACCCTGAATTCGAAATTCTAGCCTCCTAAACTGTGACAAAATAAATTTCTGTTTGTTAAAGCCACCCACTTGTGGTATATCTGTTATAGCAGCACTAGATAACTACAACACAGACAAACATGATTGTCTGTGTAAACTGAGGTAATTACGTTCAAATAAAATGTTGATATGAATCCATGGACAGATATGTTAATAAAGAAGCAGGATTAAGAGGATGAGAATCTCTCAAAAATGAAATTCTCACTATACATCTAAAAATAATCCCCAAGTAAAAGAAAATAAATTAATCTAAAGATGATGTGACCATATGAGCTTAGATTATAAAAGGAGGTACACAAAAGATGGAAAAATAAATATACTCGAGGATAAATATTTTTAAATGAGATATATATACACACCACACCTGTTTATATATACCCATAACTGAGAAACCTTGTATCTTGTGACATGATAAGGTAAATATGAGACTGAGAGGTAATTCTCAAATTTAAGACAAAGACATATATATATACACATATATATGTATATGCACATAAATACACATATATGTTATTGTTGTTGTTATTAGGTGCCATTGAGTCAATTCCGATTCATAGCAACCCTGTGTACAACAGAATGAAATAATGTTTGGTCCTGCACCATCCTCACAATCATTGCTATATTTGAGCCCATTGTTGCAGCCACTGTGTCAATCATTCTCTTTTTTGATAACCCTCTATTTTACCAAGCATGATGTCCTTCTCCAGGGACTGGTCTCTCCTGATAACATGTCCAAAGTATGTGAGATGAAGTCTCTCCATCCTTATTTCTAATGAGCATTCTGGCTATACTTCTTCCAAGATAGATTTGTTCTTTCTTGTCGTGGTCCATGGTATATTCAATATAATTCACCAACGCCTTAATTCAAAGACATCAATTCTTCTTCGATCTTCCTTATTCATTATCCAGCTTTCACATGCCTATGAGGCCATTGAAAACACCATGGCTTGGGTCAGGCACACCTTAGACCTTAAAGTAACATCCTTGCTTTTTAACACTTTAAAGAGCTCTCTTCCAGCAGATTTGCCCAATGCAATGCATCCTTTGATTTCTTGACTGCTGCTTCCATGGATGTTGATTGTGGATCCAAGCAAAATGAAATCCTTGACAACTTCAATCTTTTCTCCGTCTATTGTGATGTTGTTTATTGGTCCAGTTGTGAGGACTTTTGTTTTCTTTATGTTGAGGTGTAATCCATACTGAAGGCTGTGGTCTTTGATCTTCATCAGTGAGTGATTCAAGTCCTCTTCACTTTCAGCAAGCAAGATTGTGTCATCTGCATAAAGCAGGTTGTTAATGAGTCTTCCTCCAAACTTGAGGCCCTGTTCTTCTTCATATACTACAGCTTCTCAGATTATTTGCTCAGCATACGGATTGAATAAGTATGGTGAAAGGATGCAACCATGATGCAAACCTTTCCTGACTTTAAACCACGGTGATAGCCCCTTGTTCTGTTTGAATGACTTGATCTATGTTCAGGTTTCTCGGGAGTACAGTTAAGCATTCTGGAATTCCCATTCTTCGTAACGTCATCCATAATTTGTTATGATCCACATAATTGAATGCCTTTGCATAGTCAATAAAACACGAGTAAACATCTTTCTGGTATTCTGTGCTTTCAGCCAGGATCCATCTGATATCAGCAATGATATCCCTCCTTCCATGTCCTCTTCTGAATCTGGTTGGAATTTCTGGCGGTTTCCTATGGATTTACTGCTGCAGCCACTTTTGAATGATCTTCAGCAACATTTATTTTCTTTAATAATAGGAAAGTGGAATGTATGAAGAACGAATCTAGGAAAATTGGAAGTCATCAAAAATGAATGGAAAGCACAAACATCAATATCTTAGGCATCAGTGAGCTAAAATGGACTGGTGTTGACCTTTCTGAATCAGACAATCATATAGTCTACTATGCCAGGAATGACAAATTGAAGAGGCATGGCATCGTGTTCATCATCAAAAAGAACATTTCAAGATCTATTGTGAAGTACAACACTGTCAGTGATAGGATAATATCCGTACGCCTACAGGGAAGACCAGTTAATACGACTATTATTCAAATTTACTCACTAACCACTAAGGCCAAAGATGAAGAAATTGAAGATTTTTACCAACTTCTGCAGTCTGAAATTGATCAAACATGCGATCAAGGTGCATCAATAATTACTGGCAATTAGAATGCAAAAGATGGAAATAAAGAGGAAGGATCAGTAGTTGGAAAATATGGCCTTGGTGATAGAACGACGCTTGAGATTGCATGATAAAATTTTGCAAGACCAACGAGTTTGTTCATTGCAAATACCTTTTTCCAACAACATAAATGGAGACTATACACGTGGACCTTGCCAGATGGAGGAATCAAATCGACTACATCTGTGGAAGAAGTACAGCCAGAATGCTCCTTAGAGCAAGAATGGTGAGACTAAGCTCACATACTTTGGACATGTTATCAGGATGGATCAGTCCCTGGAGAAGGATATCATGCTTGGTAAAGGAGACAGTCATTGAAAAAGAGGAAGACCCTCAACGAGATGGATTGACACAGTGGCTGCAACAATGGGCTCAAGTATACCAACAATTGAGAGGATAGCGAAGGACCAGCCATATTCTGTTGTATATAGGTTGCTATGAGTTGCAACCCACTCGACGGCACCCAACAACAACGACAATTATTAATGGATGTTTGTAGCTGTTTCTTCTCATTTTGAATCATGCCACATCAACAAATGAAGGTCCCTAAAGCTTGACTCCATCCATGTCATTATGGTCGACTCTGCTTTGAGGAGGCAGCTCTTCCCCAGTCATATTTTGAGTGACTCATCTTCCGGCACTATTTATCAGACAATATTCACCAAGGGTGACCCTGCTGGTATTTGAAATACTGGTGGCAAAGCTTCCAGTATCACAGCAATGTGCAAGCCACCGCAGTAAGACAGACACACACGTGGTGGAGAGATATATATATGTGTATGTATATATATATATATATATATATATATATATGTTCTGGGGGAAGGTCTTTGTCTCTTCTCAGTTTGTGTTTCTCAGTTCCTTGGTGATCTTCATGTGGTGTGGCATCTATCATATGTATATCTATTTATCAGTAATGATTATCTATCTATACCTAGTTATACAGTATAGGGAAGGTTGAAACCAAGGAAAGGATGAGGAATATAAAATTAGAAGAAACATTTAAAACCACCAAAAGTGTTTTTTAATAAGTTATATATGGAAAAGAAGGATGTTTGACTCATACCTCACACCATATAAAATATTAACTTAAAATGGATCAATGACCTAAATATAAGAGCTAAAACTGTAAAACCCTTAGAAGAAACCATAGGGATAAAGCTTTAGGACCTTGTTTTTTGCAATGGATTCTTAGATATGACACCAAAATCAGGAGCAAAAACAACAACAACAACAAAAAAGATAAATTGAACTTCATCAAAATTTAAAAAAAAATTTTTGTGCATCAAAGGATATCATGAAGAAAGTGAAAAGACAATCTATAGAATGGGCAAAAATTTGGGGAAACCATAAAAGTTTAATATCCAGAATAAATAAAGAACTCCTACAACTCAACAACAAAAAGACAAACAACCCAAATGGCCAATAATCAAATGAAAAGATCCTCAACATCATTAGTCATTACGGCAATGCAAATCAAAATCACAATAAGATACCACTTTACATCCACTAGGATGGCTATTATAAAGTAAAAAGAAAAAAAAAAGGAAAATAACAAGTGTTAGTGAGGATGTGGAGAAGTTGGAACCCTCATCCATCACTGGAACAGAACAAAACTTCTGAAAATAAATACTATGCTTGTATAGATGAGAGAAGATATTGCATCCCTGAAAAAGAACAAGATGTTATAAAAATAACAAGACATAGATCCTGGAAATTTAAAATGAAATAAAGGAGAATCAGTTCCATTTTCTCTCTTTTTCATTAATATTATATTGGTGAATATAGCCTAGTTCTTTTTAAGCTTTAGTGTACATGAAAATCACTTAGAAACTATAGGATGAACATGGTAGAATACTCACAGCCATATATCTACTTTTTCCTCTGAAATTCCATTAAAATTAACAGTAAGGGATTAAAATAAAAAAAAAAAAAGCTTTTATTGTGACAGAGGCCAAAACAAACAGAGAAAGGGTAATAGGAGAAAACATAGACAAGGCTGGGAACAGAAGAAAACTTTACAAAAATTATAATTACTGTCTTCAAAGAGGTTAGATGGAAAGTGAATAGAGGTGTGGTAACTGACTTAGCCTATGGTGGAGGAAGATGCACATAGGCACATTTTTCACTGGAAAACTTCTGCACAGTCATTTCAGTTTCCTCCACCAGGCTAAGTCAGCCACCATTTTCTATCTTCCAAAAGCTGGTTGCCATGTCTCATCCATTCTCTGTGTCCCTTACTAGAGCTTGTAGACTTATAAGCTTCAAAGTAGGCTGATTGAGCAGTGAACCAAGCAGATCCCCAGTATTTAGAGTTCTTGGAGAGGTGAGTTGCTCAATTTATTGAGAAAAGTGTACTCCAGTCTCTTACCTGGGGGAGTATACAATTGTCTATCAGCGTCTTGGGAACAGTTAAGGTGGGCAAAAGGGCTGGTGTTTCCAATGTTTAAAATGTAAATTTTTACTTACTTTCCCCGTTTTCAGTCCCATACTTCATCCCTAGTCTCAGATCTGCTTGGTGTCCTCAGGTTCAGAGCTTCTCTGATTGGTTTCCTCAGAGAATAAATATCTGGTATCTTGAAAGGGTAGCGAGCAGCTGCAAGGAATGAGTGTGGTCAACTTCACTGTACTGTGTGTTGGCTAAGGGGACTTGGGCATCTGATCTATCTGTACCCACACTTCCACTCAATTCCCCTATTTTCAGCCCTATATCTCAGTCTGCCTTTTGTGGTAATATTTCCTCCAATTCTTGAGCATTTTTAGAATATTGCACAGGAAGATGCCAATGATACCTGAGCCTATTTTCTCCAGGTGATTTTTACACACACTAAAGCTTGAGATCCACAGGCCCAACTCTCTGAATGAGGTCCATGATATCTACAAACAACAGAGAGAAAATTGGATGGTTTCTTTTTACAACATTAAGGATAATGATTTTCAGGCAAAGGAGGGTAAAACAAACATCAGTTTGAGATAGTGAGATATGTGTGATATAGTAAGTTAAAATACAGAAAGCGCTTTGCAGAGTACCAGGCAAATTGAAAGGACTCAGTGATGGAAGCTATTATGAGACAATTGCGACCTTAGTGAAGTAAGGCTATTATAAGACCACTTTACTGCTCTAAACGAACTCATTCCTGGTATAGATTACTGCAATTATATTCCAAATACTGAGAGATATAACTGCTGAGATTACTGAAAACAGTCAATGATTTTTTTGAGGAGCCATAAAGAAACAGATATATAGGCAGTACCTTGATTTTTAAGGAGCACAACGGTAAAGAGCTCCGCTGATAACTGAAAGTTTGGTGGTTCGAACCCACCCAGCTGCTCTGCAGGGGAAAAGACCTGATGATCTGTTCATGTAAAGACTGCAGCCTAGAAAACCCTATGAGGCAGTTTTACTTTGTCACATGGAATCATTATGAGTTAGAATCAACTCAACGGCACCTAACGACAACAACCTTAATTTTTAAAAAGTAAGGAAGGTTTATCCTCAAACTATAGATTAGTGGCGTTGACATCAACTCTAGGAATTTCTATATAAATTACTTTAATTTCTCAATAATTGTGATAACTTAAAAAGCACCTGTAATATGAGAATCCAAAAATAACCACTGCTAATATTTTGGTGTATGTTCTTCCAATTTCTCCTATGAATATGTGAACATATATATCCTACATAATTGAGTTCACATCATATATTCAGTTGTTTTAGTAACATATATAGAAGAAAGTGTACAGCTCAAAAAATCATCACAAAATTAACACTCGTATGTAATCACTACCCATATTAAAAATACCAGCCCCCCAACAAGCTCTCCTAATTTCCCTCTCAAGTCATTAACTCCCTAACCCCCCACCCCACCACCACACATACACACACAAACACACACAGTGTAATCATTATTCTGATGTCTATCACCATAGATCAGGTCAGCCTGCTCTTAAACTTTGTATACATGAAATAATACCATATGTACTGGGTTCTTTTGCTCAACATAATCTTTGTAAGATTCATCTGTGTTGTATTTAGTACTAGCTCATTTTCATTATTAAAGAATATTTTACCATATGAACGAAACATAATTTATTTATCCATTCTATTGTCAGTGAACATTTGTTTTTCCAGTTTAGGGCCACTACAAATAATGCTGTTATAAACACCCTTGCCAATGTTTTTTGATGCATATATGCACTGATTTCTGTTGGGTATATAAATAGGAATGGAATAGCTGGATCATATGATATGCCTATTTAAATTTAGTAAATACAAAGTGTTTTCCAAAGTTGTTTTACCAATTAACACTCTACTAGCAGTGTACGGTTTTAAGTTGCATTTCCCTGATGACTAATGATGTTAAGTACTTTTTTGTATGTTTACTGGCCATTTGGATAATCAGCTTTTGTAATTTACTTGTTCAAGTCTTTTGCCCATTTTAAAAATTGAGTTGATTGTCATTTTAATATTGATATGTAGGACTTCTTTATATATTTGGGATACAAGTCTTTTATTAGATACATGTACTGAAACTATTGTCTCCCACTCTGCAGCTTGCCTTTGAAGAACAGACATCTTAATTTCATTAAATTTATTCTCTCACAATCTAGTAGGCTACAAGTCCAATTTCAGGGTGGCAGCTCCAGGGGAAGGCTTTTTCTCTCTGTCAGCTCTGGAGGAAGGTCCTTGTCATTAATCTTCCCCTGGACTAGGAGCTTCTCAGCACAGGAACCCAGTGTTCAAAGGACGATCTATTCTCCTGGCTCTTGTTTCTTGGTGGTATGACGTCCTCCATGTCTGTCTGCTTGCTTCTATCTTTTATATCTCAAAAGAGATTGGCTCAAGACACAATCCAATCTTCTAGATTAAGTCCTGCCTCATTAACATAACTGCCAGTAATCCCATCTTATAAACATAGGATTTACAACACATAGGAAAATCACATCAGATGACAAAATGGTAGATAATCACGCAATACTGGGAATCGTGGCCTAGCCAAATTGATACACATATTTTTGGGGGAAACAATTCAATCCGTGACAACATTGGTTACATTCTTCACAATGGGTGAACATTCTCATTATTTCCATTTCCATTTATCAAGTTTGCCTGCCTTCTTACATTCTCATCTTTGTTTTAAAGTAATTGTTGACCATTTGGTCTCATAGAGATGATTTTTCAAAGGAGCCCAGTACTTATGGGTGATATTTGTTATTTTGTGAGCCAATTTGTTATTTAGCTACAGGTGATCTCAGGGGTTACTCTTGGTTCAAGGTTTGAAGAGTATCTCAGGAAAATAGTCTTGGGGAATCTTTCAGTCTCAACCAGTTCAGTAGGTAATTTTTTTTCTTTCTTTCTTTTTTTTTTAGAAATTTGAGGTTCTGTTCCACATTTTCTCCCATTCTATCAGGGTCCATTAATTGTGGCCCTGATTAGAATGGTCAGTAGTGGCAGCCGGGCACCATTTAGTTCTTTTGGTCTCCGGGTAGATAAGGCCATGGTTCATGTAGACTATTTGTCCTGCAGACTAGTTTATTCTTTGAGTCTTTGGTTTCCTTCTTTCTCTTTTGCTCCAGATGAATAAAGACCAATAGTTGTATCTTAGGTGACTGCTTGTAAGCTTTTAAGACCCTAGACACTACTCACCAAACTGGTATGTAGAATATAACTTTATGAACTATATTATGGTATGGGAAAGTTTTTAATTACAAAGTCAATGTCTTTAATAGATATAGAACTATTCAGATTAGCTATATCTTGTGTGAATTTTGGAAGATTGTGTTTTTTGAGGAATTTTTCTATTTTCTCTAAATTTTCAATTTATTGTCATAAAGTTAAAATATCCTTCTTAAATACAGAGTGTGAAATCTCAGAAAAAAGGATGTGGGCAAGACATGATAACACTCTTTAACTTCTTAAATGATAGTTATATGTGAGAAAAAAACTAAGTATGTTTGGATCCACAGGACAGTCAGCACAAGAATTAATGAGAGAAATTATAGAAAAATAGATTGCAGCTGAATATAAGAAAAAACTTTGAACAATTATAACCACACAAAAACACAATAGCTAACATGTAGTATTCAGGCACTGTCATAAATTTTTGGTTGGAAAGTATTTTGAAAAAAATCTAGAATTTAAAATACTCTTGACTCACCAATTCTACTTTTAGAATTTTTTCTATAGGTATTGTTGCAAATATGGACCAAAAATATGTAGAAGGATAATTAATGAATGTTGTTTGCAATTGCAAAAGATTAGAAACAACCTAAATATCAATCAATATGGAATTGGCTAAATAAATTATGGTACATCCATACAATCACAATAAATTGTAGCCTTTGAAAAATGAGGCAGATCAGAGAAAGGTTGGAAAACGGTAATGTGAGCAGATCTACACATTCTTCCTCCCATGTATCACCAAGGAAAACAACTAAAAATCAGTAGAAACTGCTCTGTAAGATCTTTAAAAAGTAATTGAAGAGTTGTAGAAACTAGATGAACACTAAACTAAGAAAAAGGTAACTTTTAAATGACAGCAACATGTATCCTTGTACTGTAAGCATCCTCCCCACTCCCAGCTTCAAAGCAGCTGTGGTTGTGGCAGTGGCACCTGCTGAAGAGGTGAAATGCGAACGATGTTTTCAGAGAAGGGGTTGTTCTGTGTCTCTGAAGTGTGCAGAGCCGACTTTCATTTTGCTGGCAAACAGTTGCGTGTGTCTGTTCTGATCTGCCCGCAAGCTGCCCAAAGGATTAAAGGGAGGTGATCCTGCCAGTTTAGCCATCCTCCAAGTACCACAGAACCAGAAGGGGGAGCAGAAAGTAACACCTGAGGACTGTGGCTGCCATTAATTACCTGGGACTAATTAATGTGATGGAAGCATACAATAGGCTTCTAAGGGTCAACGGAGAAGCACTAGTATAAGAGTTTCAAAAAGAATTTAGCCCTTTCAAAAACACCATATATATGGGGAACTAAAAAAGACATATACATGTTTTAGGATGAAATGTATGCACACCAAATACCTAAGAACTTCTTACACTTTCATTTTGAGTAGAACTTTAAGCATAAGCCCAATTTGAAAAGACTGGGAGAGGTGCCTTTGTTGTTTTGGTTTTTATATATTTTGGTTTTCCTTTTTTTTTCTCTCTCTCTCTTTTTCTCCATTTTCCTTCCCCCCTTTTTATTAGAGTATAGGACAATCTCTTTCAAAACAATAGCTGGGCATGGATAATGGAACATAGTCCTTGGTGCCCAAATATATTCAGGAAGATAGTCTTTGCAAAAACTCTCACAGGAGGTCATTGAGCAAACAAGCTAACACACCCTTTAAAAGTTTAATATGTAAACAATGGAAGACAGAATCAGAAAAATTGAAGACAAATCCATGGATGCCACCTTGTTTGAGGAAAAATCAGAGAAAAGAATGAAGAAAAAGGAATAAAACTTAAGAACTACGCGGGATGCAATAAAGAGCAAAACTTTGAACATGATCGAAGTTCCAGAACAGGGAGAGAAAATAGAAAACACAGAGAGGATCATTGAAGATTTACTGTCAGAAAAATTTCCTAATATAAAAGATGAAAAGCTGACCATCCAAGAAGCTCAACAAACCCCATATAGGATAGACCCAAAAAAAAAAAGTCAGCAAGACATATCATAATCACACTCACCAAAACCAAAGACAAACAAAGAATCCTGACAGCAGCTTGAGAAAAATGAAAAGTCACATACAAAGGGGAAAAAATATGACTGAGCTCTGATTACATGGCAGAAACCATGCAGGCAAGAAGGCAATGGGATCACATATATAAAACCCAGAAAGAAAAAAACTGCAAGCAAAGAATAATATATCCTGCAAAACTCTCAAATATGATGGTGAAATTAGGACATTTCCAGATAAACAAAAAAGGGAATTTGTAAAAACAAACCAAACTTATAAGAATTATTAAAGGGAGCCCTTCAGCTAGAGAACCAACAACATCAGAAGACAACCTGAATCTAGGACACAGGCCAGTATCAGCCAGATAGCAAACTAATCAGTGAACGCTGAAGGATAAAACAAAACTAAAAGACTTAAAACATGGGACCAGAGACATCAATCTGTAAATGACAACATCAGAACAATTAAAGGGGTGAAAACATGGAGTAGGTATATAACTTTGAAATGGAGAGTACGTCAAAGTGATACCAAGTAATGAAAGAGTGGTATAAAACTTAGGAAAATAAGGGAAAATTTCAAGGTAACTACAAAGAAAGTTTACAAACCTACTCATCAAAATAAAGAAGAAAAACATAAAGTCTCACTAAACACAAAATCTACAATAACAAAAGAAATTCCACAAACAAAAGGAACTCAGCACAGGAGAGTAAGAGGAACAAAGAAAATGTGAGCACCACAAGAAAAAGCACTACAAAGTGACAGCAATAAACTTATACCTATCAATAATTACACTGAATGTAAATGGTTTAAGTGCACCCTTAAAGAGACAGAGAGTGACAGAATCGATAAAAACATGACCCATCAATATGCTGTCTACAAAAGACACACCGTAGACACAAAGTCATAAATATATTAAAAATCAGAGATGGAAAAAAAAAATCAAACAAAGAGCAACAAAAAAAGAAAAAAAGACCAGGAGGGGCGATATTAATCTCAGATAAAATAGACTTTAAGGCAAAATCTACCATAAAACACAAGAAAGACATTATATAATGATTTAAGGGACAGTCCACCATAATTACATAACCATAATAAATATCTATGCACCCAACTGCAGGGCTCCCAGATACATAAAACAAACTCTAACAGCACTGAAAAGAGAAATTGACAGTTCCACAATAATAGTAGGAGACTCCAACACACCACTGTTGGTAAAGGATGGAACATCTAGAAAGAAACTCAGCAAAGATACAGAAGATCTAAAGGCCACAATCAACGATCTTGACCTCATAGAAATACATAGAACACTACACTCAACAGCAGGAAAGTATACATTCTTTTTCAACACACATGGACTATTCTCCAGAATAGATCACATCTTAGGCCACAAAGCAATCCTCAACAAAATCAAGAACATTGAGATAATACAAACCTTCTTCTCTCATCACAATGCCATAAAAGAATAAATTAATAACAGGAAGACCAAGGGAAAAAAAATCAAAAACATGAAAACTGAACAACATCTTGCTTAAAAACCACTAAATAATAGAAGAAATCAAAGATGGAATAAATAAAATTTCTAGAATCAAATAAGAATGAACACACATCATAACAAAACCTTTGGGACAAAGCAAAAGCAGTGCTCAGAGTCAATTTCTAGCAATAGATGCACACATCAAAAAAGAAGAAAAAGACAAAATCAAAACGTTAGCCTACAATTTGAACAAATTGAAAGAGAACAGTAAAAGAAGCCCACAGCCACCAGAAGAAAGGAAATAATAAAGATGAGAGCAAAAATAAATGAAATGGAGAGTAGAAAAACAATACAAAGAGTCAACAAAACCAAAAATTGGTTCTTCGAAGGGATCAACAAAATTGACAAACCATTAGCCAAAATGACAAAATAAAAAGAGGAGAGGAAGCAAATAACCCAAATAAGAAGTGAAATAGGGGCAATTACAACAGACCCAACTGAAATAAAAAGGATCATAACAGAGTACTATGAAAAACTGTACTCCAACAAATTTGAAAGCCTAGAGGAAATGGACAAATTTCTAGAAACACAATACCTACCTAAACTAACACAAACTGAGGTCAAAAATCGAACAGACCTGTAACAAAAGACAAGATGGAAAAAGTAATATAAAAAAACTCCCAACAACAACAACAAAAAGCCCTGGCCTGGATGGCTTCACAGGAGAATTCTACCAAACATTCAGTCAAGAGCTCACACCAGAACTACTCAAATTATTTCAGAACATAGAAAAGGAAGGGATACTTCTGAATTCATTCTATGAAGCCAGCATAACCCTGATACCAAAACCAGGCAAAGACATCACAAAAAGAAAATTACAGATCAATATCTCTCATGAATATAGATGCAAAAATTCTCAACAAAATTCTAGCTAATAGGATTCAGCAACATATAAAAAAAATAATATACCACGACCAAGTGGGGCTCATACCAGGTATGAAATAGGTTCAACATTAGAAGATTAATCAATGTAATCCACCACATAAATAAAACAAGAGAATCACATGATCATCTCAATCTTTGCAGAAAAGATATTTGACAAAGTTCAACACCCATTCCTGATAAAACCTCTCAGTAAAATAGGAATAGAAAGGAAATTCCTCAACTTAATAAAGGGCATCTATACAAAACCAACAGAAAACATCATTCTCAATGGAGAGAGATAACAACACTCCCCCTAAGAACCAAAACAAGACAATGATGCCCTTTATCACCACTCCTATTTAACATTGTGCTGGAAGTCCTAGGTAGGGCAATAAAGCAAGAAAAAGAAATAAAGGGCGTCCAAATTGCTAAGGAAGAAGTAAAACTATCCTTATTCGCGGATGATATAACACTATGCATAGAGAACCCTAAAGACTCCACAAGAAAACTACTGGAACTAATAGATTTAGCAGAGTAGCAGGATTCAAGATAAACATACACAAATAAGTTGAATTTCTATACACCAATAAAGAGAACTATGAAAAAGGAAATCAGGAAAGTGATACCATTTATAATAGCACCTAAAAAAAATATTTAGAAATAAATCTAACTAGGGATGTCAAAGACCTATACAAATAAAACTACAAAACATTACTGCAAGAAACTAAAAAAGACCTACATAAATGAAAAAACATACCATGCTCATGGATAGGTAGACTAAACATTGTGAAAATGTCAGTTCTACCCAAAGCAATCTACAAACACAATGCAATCTCAATCCAGATACCAACAGCATTCTTTAGAGATGGAAAAACTAATCATTAATTTCATATGGAAAGGAAAGAGGCCCAGGATAAGTAAATTATTATTGAAGAAGAACAAAGTAGGAGGCCTCTCACTACAACAAAATGACAAATAATCCAATTAAAAAATGGGCAAAGGATATGAACAGTCACTTCACCAAAGAAGACATTCAGGTGGCTAACAGACACATAAGGAAATGCTCACGATGACTAGCCATTCTTGTTATTATTGTTGTTAAGTGCCCTCAAGTTGGTTCTGAATCATGTCGACCCTATGTACAACAGAACAAAACACTGCCTGGTCCTGTGCTATCCTCAGAATTGTTATGCTTGAGACCATTGTTGCAGCTACTGTGTCAATCCATCTCGTTGAGAGTCTTCCTCTTTTTCACCGATCCTCTACTTTGCCAAGCATGATGTCCTTCTACAGGGACCGGTCCCTCCTGATAGCATGTTCAAAGAATGTGAAACGAAGACTTGCCATCCTTGCTTCTAAGGAGGTTTCTGGTTATACTTCTTCCAAGACAGATTTGTTCATTCTTCTGGCAGTCCATGGTATATTCAATATTCTTCACCAACACCATAATTCAAAGACATCAATTCTTCTTCTGTCTTCTTTATTTATTATCCAGCTTTCATATGCAATTGAAAGAACCATGGCTTGGGTCAGGCGCACCTTAGTCCTTAAAGTGACATTTTTGCTTTTTAACACTTTAAGTATGTCTTTTGCAGCAGTTTTGCCCAATTCAATGTGTCATTTTATTTCTTGACTGCTTCTTCCATTGGCCTTGATTGTGGATCCAAGTAAAATGAAACCATTTACAACTTCAATCTTTTCTCCATTTATCATGATGTTGCTTATCGGTCCAGTTGTGAGATTTTTCTTTATGTTAAGGTATAATCCATACTGAAGGCTGTAGTCTTTGATCTTTATCAATAAGTGCTTCAAGTCCTCTTCACTTTTAGCAAGCAAGGTTGTGTCATCTGCATAACGCAGGTTGTTAATGAGTCTTCCTCCAATCCTGATGCCGTGTTCTTCTTCATATAAACCAGCTTCTCGAATTATTTGTTTGGCATACGGATTGAATAAGTATGGTGAAAGGATACAACCCTGATGCACACCTTTCCTGATTTTAAACCAGGCACTATGCCCTTGTTCTATTTAAATGACTGCTTCTTGGTCCATGTACAGGTTCCTCATGAGCACAATTGAGTGTTCTGGAACACTCATTCTTCGTAATGTCATTCATAATTTGTTATGAGTCACACAATCGAATGCCTTTGCATAGTCAATAAGACACAGGTAAACATCCTTCTGGTAGTCTCTGTTTTCAGCCATGATCCATCTGACTTCAGCAATGATATCTCTCGTTCCACATCCCCTTTGAATCTCTGGCAGTTCCCTGCTGATGTACTGCTGAAAATGCTTTTGAATGATCTTCAGCAAAATTTTACTTGCATGTAATATTAATGATATTTTTCGATAATTTCTGCATTCTGTTGGATAACCTTTCTTTGGAATTGAATAGGCACAAATATGGATCTCTTCCAGGTAGCTGTCTTCCAAATTTTGTGGCATAGACCGGTAAGCACTTCCAGCGCTGCGTCTACTGGTCTAAACATCTCAATTGATATGCCATCAATTCCTGGAGACTTGCTCTCACCAATGCCTTCAGGGAAACTTGGACTTCTTACTTCAGTACCATCAATTCTTGATCATATGCTACCTCCTTTGAAATCTTCTGTTCAACTCTTTACTTCATCATTTCTTCCATTTGCTTTAGCTACTCTACATTCAAGAGCAAATTTCAGAGTCTCTTCTGACATGCATTTTGGTCTTTTCTTTCTTGTCTTTTTAATGACCTCTTGCTTTCTTCACATATGATGTCCTTGATGTCATTCCACAACTCATCTGGTCTTCGGTCATTAGTGTTCAATGCATCAAATCTATTCTGGAGATGGTCTCTGAATTCAGGTGGGATATACTCAACATCGTACTCTGGCTCTTGTGGACTTTTTCTAATTTTCTTCAGTTTCATCTTGAACTTGCATACGAACAATTGATGATCTCTTCAACAGTCAGCCCCTGGTCTTTTTCTGACTGAGGATATTGAGCTTTCCCATTGTCTCTTTCCACAGATGTAGTCGATTTGATTCCTGTGTATTCCATCTGGTGAGTCACTGTTTATGTTAATGAAAAAAGGTATTTGCAATGAAGAAGTCCTTGGTCTTGCAAAATTCTTTAATGCGATCTCCAGCATTGGTTCTATCGCCAAGGCCATATTTTCCAACTACCGATTCTTCTTGTTTACAACTTTTGCATTCCAGTCACCAATAATTGCCAGTGCATCTTGCTTGCATGTTGTATCAATTTCAGACTGCAGAAGTTGGTAAAAATATTCAATTTCCTCATCTCTTGCCTAATGGTTGGTGCATAAATTTGAATAATAGTCTTATAAACTGGTCTTCCTTGTAGGTATACGGATATCATCCTGTCACTGTCAGTGTTGCACTTCAGGATAGATCTTGAAATGTTCTTTTTGACAATGAATACAATGTCATTCCTGTTCAATTTGTCACTCCTGGATAGTAGATCACATGATTGTCCAATTCAATATGGCCTATTCCAGTCCATTTCAGCTCACTAATGCCTAGAATATCGATGTTTATGCGTTCCATTTCATTTTTGATGATTTCCAATTTTCCTAGATTCATACATGGTACATTCCACGTTCCTATTATTAATGGATGTATGTAGCTCTTTCTTCTAATTTTGAGTTGTGCCACATCAGCAAATTAATGTCCCAAAAACTTGACTCCAGTCACATCACTACGGTCAACTCTACTTTGAGGAGGCAGCTCTTCCCAGTCATATTTTGAGTGCCTTCCAACCTGAGGGGCTCATCTTCTGGCACTATATCAGACAATGCTGCTATTCATAAGGTTTTCACTTGCTAATTTTTTCAGAAGTAGACTGCCAGGTCCTTCTTCCTAGTCTTAGTGCGGAAGCTTAGCTGAAACCTGTCCACCATGGATGACCCTGCTAGTGTTTGAAATACTGGTAGCATAGCTTCCAGCATCACAGCAACACACAAACCACCACAGAAGGACAAACTGACAGACGTGTGGAAAAACAACATATTGTTTGATCTTTTTGTTTTTTTATCCATTCTGCCAGTTTCTGTCTTGTGATTTGAAAGTTTAATCCCTTTACATTCGAAGTAATTACTGAAAAGGAATGACTTACATCTGTTATTTTACTATTATTTTGCATCTGAGTTTTATACCTTTTTTGCCTCATTTCCTCCAAATACTGCCTTCTTTTGTGTTTAGCTGATTTTTTATCGTGAACTATTTTTATTTCTTTCTCTTTTCTCTTTGTGCCTAATTTTTAGATATTATTTTTGCAGTTATCATGGGGATTGTATTTAACATCCTAAATTTATAACAATCTAGTTTAAACTAATATCAAGTAAACTTCAATAACATACAAAACTCTCTATACCACTTGACCTCCACTTATGTTGTTGTAATCATCATTATATCTTTATACATCATGTGCTCAATAGATTAAATTTATAGTTACTTTTTTGTATTTGTTATTTTTAAAGCATGTGGGACACGACAATGAGAATTACCAACCAAAATACCATATGCAAAAGAATGAAGACCCATACCTCACATCATATTCGAACACTAAAAATGGATCGGAGACCTAAATGTAAGATCTAAAACCATAAAACTCTTAGAAGAAAACATTGGGGTAATGCTTCAGAATCTAGTTTTCAATAATTGATACTTATATATGACACTGAAAGCATGAGCAACAAAAGAGATAAATGGAACCTCATCAAAATTGAAAACATTTGTTCATCAAAGAAGTTTACCAGTAAAGTGAGGAGACAACTTAGAGACTGGGAGAAAACATTTGGGAACCATGTGTCTGATAAGGGCTTAATATTAACAATACATAAAGAACTCCTACAATTTAACAACAAAAACATAAACAACCCAATCAAAAAATGGCCAAAGGACTTGAATAGACATTTCACCAAAGAAGAAATACAAATGGCCAAAAAAAAAAAAAAAAAAAAAAACTCGTTGCCATCGAGTCGATTCTGACTCATAGCAACTCCAAAGGACAGAGCAGAACTGCCCCATAAGGTTTCCAAGGAACGCCTGGTGGATTCCAACTGCGGACCTTTTGGTTAGCAGTTGTAGCTCTTAACCACTACACCACCAGGGTTTCCAAATGGCCAATAAGCACATTAAAACACATTCAAGATCATTACTCATTAGGGAAATGCAAATGAAATCCACAATGAGATAACACTTCACAACCACTAAAAAGGCAATTAGAAAAATGGGAAATAACAGATGTTGGCGATGATTTGGAGAAATAGGAACCCTCATTCATTGCTGGTGGAACTGTAAAATGGTACAGCTGTTGTGGAAAACAGTATGGCTGTTCCTCAAAAAGTTAAACATAGAATTACCATATGATCCAGCAATCCACTTCTAGGTAAATACCCAAAATAATTTAAAACGGGAATACAGATACATGTACACCAATGTTCATTGCAGCATTATTTACAGTGACCAAAAGATGGAAGCAACCTAAATATCCATCAACAGATGAACAGATAAACAAAATGTTGTACAAACACACAATGGAATATTGCTTAGCTATAAAGAGAAATGAAGTCCTTATACATGCTACAACACTGATGAACCTTAAAAATATCATGATGAATGAAATTTGTCACAAAAAGATAAATATTCTATTATTTATATAAACTATCTAAAGTAGGTAAATACATACAGACTTAAGTGTATTAGTAGTTACCTAAGGTTGGTGGGAGAGGAGGGGAAAGAGGACTCATTGCTTAGAGGACACTGAGCTTCTATTAAGCATAATGGAAAATTTTTTTGAAACAGATAATTGTGATGGTTGCACAACATGATGAACACAATTAATGTCAGTAAATACAGAGATTGCACTGAATTTATGTGAAGAATGTTGAAAAAAATTTTGTTACATATATATTTACCACAATGAAAAAAAAAAATGGGCAAAGGGCTTGAATAGACACTTCTCCAAAGAACATATACAAATGCTCAACAATCACATGAAAAGATACTCAAATATCAGTAATCATTAGGGAAATCAAATCAAAACCACAAGGAGATACCACTTCACATCCGCTAGGATGGCTAATATCAGAAAAATTGAAAATAACAAGTGTTAGAGAGGGTGTGTATTGATGGTGGAAATGTAACATGATGCAGTCAGTGTGTAAAACAGTTTGGAGACTCCTCAAAAAGTTAAACATACAATTATCATATGAACCAGCAATTCCATTTCTAGGTATGTAACCAAAAGACTTGAAAGCAGTGACTCAAACTGACACTTCTACCACAATATTCATTGCAGCATTATTTACAAGTGCCAAAAGGTGGAAACAACCCAAGTGTACATCAACAGATGAGTGGATAAACAAAATGCGATATATACATACAATGAAATATTATTCAGCCGTTAAAAAATGAATTTCTGATACATGTTATGACATGGGGCATTCATGAAAAATCCATGGCAAACATTATACTCAATGGTGAAAGACTGAAAGTTTTCCCCCTATGATCAGGAACAAGACAACGATATATGTTTTCAACTCTATTCAATATTTCAGCCCTTTTCAACCCTATTCAATACTTCAGCCCTTTTGAATAATCTGGAAAACATTATGTTGAGCAAAATAAGTCACACACAAAAGGACAAATACTGTATGAACTCACTTATATAGAAAACATAGAATAAGCAAATGTACAGAAACAAAAGTTTATTAGTGATTACCAGGGGCTGGGGGGAGGGGAAGATGGGGAGCTATTACTTAAGGAGTACTGAGTTTCTATCTAGGTGGATGAAAAATATTTGAAAATAGATAGTGATAATGGAAACATAACATGGTAAATGTAATTAATGTCATGAATTGTACATTTAAAAATGGCTAAAATGGCAAATGCTCTGTTATATATATATTACCACAATACTGTATAAAAAAAGATACTGAGTAAGAATTATACTTTTTAAAAACTGAGACAGATCTAGATTTACTGGAATAATATCTAAGATATGTGAAAAAATAACATGCAAAGCAGTTTTATAATAGGCTATTATTTGTGTGAAAAAAAATACAGATATACACATATGTTTATATGTAGAGAAATGGTCTAGAAAGATATACAGGAAATTGCCCAGTGGTGTAATAAGAATCCTGAAAGCATAGATTATCTGAATTTTCATAAACAAAATGAATTAGAAAACTTCCATATTTTTAATTATATTTTTATAGATAAAATCAAAAAAATATTAGTCTGATAATTAGGTGAATACCAACTGATGGATCAATATTGACCAAAAGTAAAATTGCTAGTATTGTGACACTGAGTCATATCCTCCATTCTGTTCAGCATGGTAGGAATGACTTAGATGTGAACATACATAACCAACTTCGCCAATTCCACTATGTCAGAAAACTCATAAAAAGATCAAATACATTGAATTGTTGGCTAGTTTTCAGTGTTCTTGAATCAACCAAATTAACTACATTCCTTAAATTAGTATTTGGATATAAACAGCAGATAAGAGGAATTCATATCATTGTCATAAATTTCAGATATCAAAATAGAAATTTAACAATTACTATTTTCTCTATACTTGTGGAGAAGAATGAATTGTGCAAATTCCAAGTCAAATATGGATTGTTAATTTTTTTAAACATGAATAACAAAGCTTTCTAAATGTTTATCTTTCATATCAGCCTGTAAGCATTTGACAGGTTTTTTTGTTGTTGCTGTTTTTGTTTTGTTGGAATTTAATTATATGCATTATAAAGAGTCAATAAATGAAAACATGTTTTAGACTACAGAGTGGAGCTATAGCACCTTATTAGAGACCATAAAAACCCATTGCCATCTAGTTATTCTGACTCATGACAACCCTATAGGACAGAGTAGAACTGCCCCATAGGGTTTCCAAGAAGCAACTGGTGGATTCGAACTGCTGACCTTTTTTTGGTTAACAGCCAAGCTCTTAACCACTGTGCCACCAGGGATCCATTAGAGACCATAGGAGATGCTCAAAATAAATGTCTTAAGGACAATGATGTAAAGAGATTTAGTTCACCACAAAAAAAATTATTTGCAAAAAGACAAACATTGTATGAGACCACTATTATAAGAACTCAAGACAAGGTTTAAACACTAGAAAACATTCTTTGATGGTTATGAGGGTGGGGAGGGAGAGAGAGAGGGGAATTCACTAACCAAGAATTCGCTAACAAAGAATCATCTTAGGTGAAGGGAAAGACAAAGCACAATACAGGGGAAATCAGCACAACTGGACTAAACCAAAAGCTAAGAAGTTTGCTGAACACAACCAAACACTTTGAGGGACAGAGTAGCAGGGGCTGGGGTCTGGGGACCATGGTTTTGGGGGACATCTATGTAAATTGACATAACAAAGTTTATTAAGAAAATGTTCTGCATCCCACTTTGGTGAGTGGCGTCTGGGGTCTTAAAAGCTTGCGAGAGGTCATCTAAGATGCATCAGTTGATCCCAACCCACCTGGAGCAAAGGCGAATGAAGAACACCAAAGACACAAAGAAAATATTAGCCCAAGAGACAAAAGGCCACATAAACCAGGGACTCCATCAGCCTGAGACCAGAAGAACTAGACGGTGCCCAGCTACCACCAATGACTGCCCTGACAGGGAACACAACAGAGAGTCCCTGACAGAGCAGGAGAAAAGTGTGGAGCAGAACTCGTAAAAAGACCAGACTTAATGGTCTGACTGAGACCGGAGGAACCCCCGAGGCCATGGCCCCTGGACACTCTGTTAATCCAGAACTAAAACCATTCCCGAAGCCCACTCTTCAAACAAAGATTAGACTGGACTATAAAACATAAAATAATACTCATGAAGAGAGTGTTTATTAGTTCAAGCAGATACATGAGACCAAATGGGTGGCTCCTGTCCAGAGGCAGGATGAGAAGACAGGAAGGGCCAAGAGCTGGTTGGAGGGACACAGGAAACCCAGGGTGGAAAGGGGGAGTGTGCTGTCACATTATAGGGATTGTAACTAGTGTCACATAACAATGTGTAAAAATTTTTGTATGAGAAATTAACTTGAGCTGTAAACTTCCACCTAAAGCACAATTTAAAAAAAAAAGGAGAAAACAAAACAAAAAGGATTCGCAGTTTTATAGCTTGGTGTATCAAAACAGTCATACATGTCCCTTTTCTGAACCTAAGAAAAATTAAATTGAGGACTTCTGGTTTCCAGTCCAGTATGTAAAAAGCTTGGAAATTGTTATGCCCATCTTCACTACAAGTAAAAATATCTGAACAAACTGAAAGTCAACAACTCTTCTTATACCCGTCAGAGAATTGAGGTCACAGCACAAACTGCCACCCCAAAAACTGGAGAAACAGGGAGAAAAAGAGATTCACACCACACCAAGAGCAAAAACCACCACAGGAGCCAGGAACTTATAGGAACACAAAGTGTAATTGATTAATTGTTGGAGATTGAGTGTGGATTAGCTTGAGAGATAAAAACTTCTAAGGGTCCAGCCTTATGGGAGCCTCCACACTTCATGAGTCTTTCCAAGATCAGAGAAAATCCCCTAATGCATTTGGTGGGGGAGGGAAAATATACTATTTTGAAATATGCCCAGGACATTCTGTTCTCCTTAACAAAGGTCTGCCCTCAAAGGAAACAATTTTACCAGAGCCAAACCAAGGATGGTTTTACCAGAGCCTAACTGATATGGAAGAAAGAAAATAACTAACTCTAACCACCCCTCCTTGGTGAAGAAGTTGAAGTTATCAAGAATTTATTTCTTCTTGGAACAACAATCAATGCCCATGGAAGTCAAGAAATCGAAAGATGTATTACATTGGGCAAATCTGCTGCAAAAAGACCTCTTGAAAGTGTTAAAAAGAAAAGATGTCACTTTGATGACTAAGGTACCCCTGACCCAAGCCATGGTATTTTCAATCACATCATATGCATGTGAAAGTTGGACAATGAATAAGGAAGACTGAAGAAGAATTGATGCCTTTGGACTATGTGTTGGCGAAGAATATTGACTATACCATGGACTGCCAGAAGAACTAACAAATCTGTTTCAAAAGAAGTACAGCCAGAATGCTCCTTAGATGTGAGGATGGCAAGACATCATCTGGCTAACTTTGGACATGTCATTGAGAATGACCAATAGCTGGAGAAATACATTATGGTTGGTAAAGTAGAGGGACAGAAAAAAGGAGGGAGACCCTCAGTGAGTCATCTCATTGACACACTTGGTGCAACAATGGGTTCAAACATAGGGATGATTGTGAGGATGTTGCAGGACCAGGCAACGTTTTATTCTGTTATACATAAGCTCGCTATGAGTTGGAGCCAACTCAGTGGCACCTAACAACAACAACAAGCCCCCTCTAGACTTTCTGCCTTATCTAAAGGTGTGGGGCAGGGGAAGCTTGAGAAGTTCTTGTGAAGGTCAAAGCCCAGTGTCACAGACTCACTAAAAGACAGAGACCTAATCATAAGATCACAGAATTATTCCACTCTTCCCACATTTCACCAGCACATCAATAGGGATTTTACAAAATATTAAAAACCTGTTTCTGTAGAGTCAATTCTGACTCATAACGACCCTATAGGACAGAGTAGAACTGCCTCATAGTGTTTCCAAGGAGTGGCTGATGGATGCGAACTGCCAACCTTTTGGTTAGCAGCTGAGCTCTTAACCACTGTGCCACCAGGGCTCCATACAACTGAAAGAACTCCAAGGCTCAAGTCCTATTTAGGAAGGAACATCTAGGGGAACCCAAAGACAACAGGAGAGACAAAAACAAGAACACTAGAGGGTATTTTAACTTCTGACACCTACAGCTACAGCAAACAGTAAACATAGGCTAACTCCTGGACAGATAAACATAAAATCGCACACTAAAGGACTTTCACCCAATACCTTTTACAGTTCCTTTTACCCAATACTTTATTTCTGGCTTTCAACAAAATATTACAAAGGAATACTAAAAAGGCAAAAAACTCAGTCTGATGAGAAAAACCAAGCATCAGAATCAGACTCAAATACGTCAAAATTTTGGAATTATTAGACCAAGAATTTAAAATAACCATGAAAAATATGGTAAGAGCTCTAATGAAAAAGTGGACAACCTACGAGAACAGATGGGTAATGTAAGCAGAAGGATGGAATCACTAAGAAAGAATCAAAATAAGATGCTAGAGGGAAAAAAATGTAACAGAAATGAAGAATGCCTTTGATAGGCTCATTAGTAGATTGGACATGGCAAGGGAAAGAGTCAGTGAGGCTGAAGATAAGTCAATAAAAACTTCCCAAACTGCAAAGAAAAGAGAAAAAGAATAAAAAAGTATATAATATCCAAGAAATGTGGGACATTTATAAAATATATAACATATGCATAATTCTAGAAGAAGAAAAAGAGAAAAGAACAGAAGAAATATTTGAAGTAATAATGGCTGAGAATTTTCTAAAATTAATGCCATACACAGAAATACAGATGCAGTAATCTCAAAGAACAACAACCAAGATAATTATCAAAATATCTACACCATTTCTCAACATGATAAAAAGCATTTGTGAAATACTTCCAGTTAACCATACTCAATCATGAAAGACTGAAAATTCTCTCCCTGAGATCAGGAACAAGGCAAGGATTCCGGTTTTCACCACTACTGGTCAACATTGATTCATACTTCGAACATTCCAGGTTCCAATTATTAACGGATGTTTGCAGCTGTTTTTTTCTCATTTTGAGTCATGACACATCAGCAAATTAAAGTCCTGAAAGCTTTACTCCATCCACATTATTCAGGTCAACTCAACTTTGAGTTGGCACCACTTCCCAAGTCGTATTTTGAGTAGCTTCCAACCTGAGGGGCTCATCTTCCAGCGCTATATCAGACAATGCCCCACTCTTATTCATAAGGTTTCCACTGGTCAATTTTTTAAAGAAGTTTCTCCCCAGGTCCCTCTTCCTAGTTTGTCTTAGTGTGGAAGCTTTACTGAAACCTATCCACCATGGGTGACCCTGCTGGTATTTGAAATACCGGTAGAACAGTTGCCAGCATCACAGCAATGGGCAAGCCAAGACAGTATGAATAACAGATAGACGAGTGGTGGCCAACCAACTGGAAGAGATCTATATTTGTGCCCATTCCAAAGAAAAGTGATCCAACAGAATGCAGAAGTTATCAAACAATATCATTATTATCACTTGTAAGTAAAATTTTGCTGAAGATAATTTAATGGTACTGAAGGAAGAAGTCTAAACTGCACTGAAGGCATTGATGAAAAACAAGGCTCCAGGAATTGACAGAATATCAATTGAGATGTTTCACCACATGGATGCAGCAAGAAATTTGGAAGAAAGCTACATGGCTATATTTATGCCTATTCCCAAGAAAGTAATCCCACCAAATGTGGAAATTATCAAACAATATCATTAATATCACATGCAAGTAAAATTTTGCTGAAAATCATTCAAAAGTGGCTGCAGCAATACATTGACAGGGAACTGCCAGAAATTCAAGCCAGATTTCAAAGAGGATATTATTATTATTGCTGATGTCAGATGGATCTTTGCTGAAAGCAGAGAATACCAGAAAGATGTTTACCTGTGTTTTATTGACTATGCAAAAGCATTCAACTATGTGGATCATAACAAATTATGAATAACAATGCAAAGAATGGGAATTCCAAAACACTTAATTGTGTTCATGAGGTATCTATACATAGAATGAGAGGCAGTAGTGCGAACAGAACAAGGAGATACTGAGTGGTTTAAAATCAGGAAAGGTGTGTGTCACGGTTGTATCCGTTTACCATACTTATTCAATCTGTATGCTGAGCAAATAATTTGAGAAAGTAGACTATATGAAGAAGAACACAGCATCAGGATTGGAGGAAGACTCATTAACAACCTGAGATATGCAGATGACGCAATGTTACTGCTGAAAGTGAAGAGGACTTGAAGCACTTACTGATGAAGATCAAAGACCACAACCTTCAATATGGATTACACCTCAACATAAAGAAAACAAAATTCCTCACAACTAGACCAATAAGTAACATCATGATAAACAGAGAAAAGATTGAAGTTGTAAAGGGTTTCATTTTACTTGGATCCACAATCACACCCCATGGAAGCAGCAGCCAAGAAATCAAACGACATATTGCATTGAGCAAATCTGCTGCAAAAGACCTCTTTGAAGTGTTGAGAAGCAAAGATAGCACTTTGAGGACTAAGGTGCACCTGACCCAAGCCATGGTATTTTCAGTCACTTCATATGCATGCAAAAGCTGGACAATGAGTAAGGAACAGTGAAGAAGAATTGATGCATTTGAATTATGGTGTTGGTAAAGAATATTGACTATACCATGGATGCCAGAAGAACGAACAAATCTGTCTTGCAAGAAATACGGCCAGAATGCCCCTTAAAAGTGAGGATGGTGAGATTTCGTCTCATGTACTTTGGACGTGTTATCAGGAGGGCCCAGTACCTGGAGAAGGACACCATGCTTGATAAAGTAGAGGCTCAGCAAAAAAGGGGAAGACCTTCAACGGGATGGATTGATACAGTGGCTGCAACAATGGGCTCCAACATAGCAATGACTGTGAGGATGGCACAGGACTGGGCAGTGTTCAGGTCTGCTGTACATGGGGTCATTATGAGTCGGAACCAACTTGATGGCTCCTAACAACAACAATAGCATTCAACATTGTACTGGTAGTTCCAGTGAGAACAAAAACAACAACCAGTTGCCATTGAGTCATCTCCAGTTTATTGCAACCCTATGTGTTTCAGAGTAGAACTGTGCCCCATAGGGTTTTCAATGGCTGGTTTTTCAGAAGTAGATTGCCAGGCCTTGCTTCAGAGGCACCTCTGGGTGGACTGGACCCTCCAAACTTTTGGCAAGCAGCCAAGCACATTAACCATTTGCAACACCCAGGGACTTCAACCAGAAAAATCAAGCAAGAAAATATAAATAAATAAAAGACATCCAAATCAGAAAGGAAGAAGTAAAACTATCACTGAATTGTACACATACAAATGTTTGAAATGACAAATGTTTTGAGATGTATATATATCCTTCACCACAATAAAATTTTTAAAGAATTAAAATCATCTGTATTTTCAGATGACACGATCCTATGTATAGAAAATTCCAAAGAATTCACAGGCAAAGTTACTAGAGCTAATAAATGAACTCAGCAGAGTGGCAAGGTACAAGATCAACACATAAAAAACAATTGTGTTTCTGTAGATCAGCAGTGAACAATATGAAAAGGAAATAAAGAAAAAATCCCACTTATAATAACATCTAAAAGAATAAAATACCTAGAAATAAATTCAACTAGGGAGGTGAAAGACTTGTACACTTAAAATTATGAAACATTGATGAGAGAAATTAATGAAAACCTAAAATAAGTGGAAAGATCTTCTGTGTTCATGAAGTGGAAGACATAATGTTGTTAAGATTTCAATACCTCCCATAGCAATTTACAGATTCAATGCAATCCCTATCAAAATTCAAACAGCCTTTTTTGCCAAAATGGAAAAGTCAATCCTTAAATGCATATGAAATGGTTAGTGGCCCTGAGTAGTCAAAGTAGCAGGACTCACACTCCTCAATATTAAAAACATACTATAAAGTTAGAGTAATCAAAACTGTGTGGTACTGGTAGAAGGATAGACATTTTGATCAATGTCATAGAATTGAGAGTTCAAAAATAAACCCATCCATCTATGGCCAACTGATTTTTTACAAAAGGTCATAATCCATTCAATGGGGAAAGAATAGTCTCTTCAACACATGGTACTGGGACAACTGGATCTTCACATGCAAAAAATGAAGATGGACCAATACCTCACAGCGTACAGGAAAACAAACTCAAAATGAGTCAATGTCCTAAATATAAGAACTAAAACCATAAAACTCTTAGAAGAAACCATAGGATAATGCTTCAAGATCCGGTTTTAAACAATGGGTTCTGAGATATGACACCAAAAGCACAAGCAATAAAAGTTAAAATAGATAACCTAGACTTCATCAAAATGGTAAAATTTTGTGAACCAAAGGACTTTATCAACAAAGTGAAGAGACAACCAACAGAATGGGAGAAAATATTTAGGAATCATATATCTGATAAAAGTTTCATATAAAAAAAATAGAAATTTACAACACAACAATAAAAAGACAAGCAACCCAATTAAAAAAGGGCAAAAGACTTACCTAGACACTTTTCTAAAGAAGATATTCAATGTGCAACAAGTATATGAAAAGATGCTCAACGTCATTAGTCATCAGGGAAATGCAAAAAAAAAAAACTGCAATGAGATACCACTATGGAGTTGTCATAAAAACAGGAACTAACAAGTGTTGGTGAGGATGTGGAGACATTGGAAACCTCATGCATTGCTAGTGGAAATGTCAAATAGTGTACCCACTATGGAACACAGCTTGGTGGTTACTCAGAAAGTTAAACATGGAATTACCATATGACCCAATAATTTCACTCCAAGATATATACCCAAGAGTCTTTATAGCAGGACTTAAACAGATGTGTGTATATTACAAGTGCCCAAAGTTGGAAATAACACAAATGTCCATCAAGAGATGATGATGGATAAACAAAATGTGGTATATACATACAATGGAACATTATTCAGCAATAAAGAGAAATGAAACTCTGGTACATGCTACCACATGGTTGAACCTTGAAAACAATATACTAAGTGAAATAAGCCAGACACAAAAGAACAAATATTGCATGATCCTAATTATATGAAATATCTAGAACAGGTAAATGCAGAGACGAAAGTTTATTAGTGGTTCCCAGGGATTGGTACGTGCAGGGAATGGGAGTTATTGCTGAAGAGGCACTGACTTTCTATTTGAGGTGCTGTAAAACATTTGATAAAGGATTGTGATGATAATAGAACATAATCAATGTACTTAATGTCACAAAATTGTACACTTAAAAATAGTTAAAATGACAAACTTTTATATATATATATTTGACCATAATAAAAAAAGGAAATATAACATAGCAAGGTGCATGTTAGGAAGAGATAAAACATGCCTCTGAGCCACTGTCCAATGTGTTGAAGGCAGATATCTATGATGTGAGAGGTAAGAATGTGGTGCAAAATATATTTTACCCAAAGAAGCACATGCCTTGAGGACTTTTCATTGAAAATTTCAAAGTCCAAAAGGGGAGAAAAAAAAACTATTCCTAGGCATACCATTTCAAATTTCGGAAAATCAAAGCTAAAGAGAAAATCTTGAAAGAGGACAAATAATAAAAACACATTACCTATAGCGGAACAAAAAAATAAGAATTACATAAGTGTTCTCGTCAAAAAATATGCAAGCAAGAAGAGAATGGAGTGAAATATTTAAAGTGTTGAAAGAAAAAACCCCACCAACCAAGAATTCTATATCCAGTGAAATTTATCCTTCAAAAGTGAAGAAGAAATAGACTTTCTCAGACAGGCAAAAATTGAGGAAATTTGTTGCCAGTAGACATGTCTTGAAAGAAATGTTGAAAGAAGTTCTGCAGAGAAGAGGAAATGATATAGGTAAGAAACTTAGATCTATAGAAAGTAAGAAAGTGCATTCAAGAAGAAATAAATGAAAATAAAATAAAATATTTTGTTTTTATTGTTCTTAACTAAGCTATCATTTAATAGTTAAAAAATAATATCAACAGTATTTTGGATGATTATAGCTTATGGAAAAAATGAAATATATGACATCAACGTTAAAAAGATAGGAGGGAGGAATTGGGAATACTGTGTTATAAGGTACCTGCACAACACATAAAGTAGTATAGTGATGCTTGAAAGTGGACTTAGAGTAGTTGTAAATGTATATGGCAAACTTGAAGGCGACCACTAAAAACGTTATTTTAAAAAGTATAATTGACATACTAAGAAAAGATTGATGAAAAGTGTCAAATTAAAGCCAAACAGGGCTGAATAATACTGGAATACACAAAAGAAACAAAGAACGAGGGCAATGAAAAGAAAACTGTTACAAATATAGTAGATATTATTCCAACTATATCAATAATCCTCCCACATATCTGTCAGTTTGTCGTACTGTGGAGGCTTGTATGTTGCTGTGATGCTGAAAGCTATGCCACTGGTATTCAGATACCAGCAGGGTCACACATGGTGGACAGGTTTCAGCTGAGCTTCCAGACTAAGACAGACTAGGAACAAGGACTCGGCAATCTACTTCTGAAAAGATTTAGCCAGCAAAAACCTTATGAATAGCACTAGAACATTGTTTGATATAGTGCCAAAAGTTGAGCCCCTCAGGTTGGAAGGCTCTCCATAGACGACTGAGAAAGAGCTGCCTCCTCAAAATAGAGTTAACCTTAATGACAAGGATGGAGTCAAGCTTTCAGGACATTCATTTGCTGATGTGGCACGACTCAAAATGAGAAGAAACTGCTGCAAACATCCGTTAATAATGGGAACATGGAAAGTGTGAAGTATGAATCTAGAAAAGCTGGAAGTCATCAAAAATGAAATGGAAGGCATAAACATTGATATCCTAGGCATTAGTGAGCTGAAATGGACTGGTATTGGCTATTTTGAATCAGACAATCATATGGTCTACTATGCCGGGAAAGACAATTGAAGAGGAATGGCATTGCATTCATTGTCAAAAAGAACATTTCAAGATCTATTCTGAAATATAACGCTGTCAGTGACAGGATAATACCGATACACCTACAAGGAAGACCAGTTAATATGACTATTATTCAAATTTACGCACCAACCACTAAGGCCAAAGATGAAGAAATTGAAGATTTTTACCAACTTCTGCAGTCTGAAATTGATCGAACATGCAAGCAGGATGCATTGATAATTACTGGAGATTGGAACGCAACAGTTGAAAACAAAGAACAAGGAGCAGTAGTTGGAAAATACAGCCTTCGTGATAGAAACAATGCCGGAGATTGCATGATAGAATTTTGCAAGACCAACAACTTCTTCACTGCAAATACCTTTTTTCACCAACATAAACGGCGACTATACATGTGGACCTCGCCAGATGGAATACACAGAAATAAAATTGACTACATCTGTGGGAAGAGATGATGGAAAAGCTCAATATCATCAGTCAGAACAAGGCCAGGGGCTGACTGTGGAACAGACCATCAATTGTTCATATGCATGTTCAAGTTGAAACTGAAGAAAATTAGAACAAATCAAAGAGAGCCAAAGTACAACCTTGAGTATATCACACCTGAATTTATAGACCATCTCAAGAATAGATTTGACCCGTTGAACTCTAATGACTGAAGACCAGACAAGTTGTGGAATGACATCAAGGACATCATACATGAAGAAATCAAAAGGCCATTAAAAAGACAACTAAGAAAGAAAAGACCAAAATGGATGTTAGAAGAGACTCTGAAACTTGCTTTTGAATGTAGAGCAGGTAAAGCAAATGGAAGAAATGATGAAGTAAAGAGCTTAACCGAAGATTTCAAAGGCCAGCTCAAGAAGACAAAGTATTATAATGACATGTGCAAAGACCTGGAGATGGAAAACTAAAAGGGAAGAATACGCTCTACATTTCTCAAGCTGAAAGAACTAAAGAAAAAATTCAAGCCTCAAGTTGCAATATTGAAGGATTCTATGGGGAAAATATTAAACAACGAAGGAAGCATGAAAAGAAGATGGAAGGAATACACAGAATCACTATACCAAAAAGAATTTGTTGAAGTTCAACCATTTCAGGAGATACCATATGAACAGGAAACAGTGGTACTGAAGGAAGAAGTCCAAGCTTCACTCAAGGCATTGGCGAAAAACAAGGCTCCAGGAATTGACACAATACCAACTGAGATGTTTACCAAATGGATGCAGCGCTGGAATTACTCACTTGTCTATGCCAAGAAATTTGGAAGACAGCTACATGGCTATATTTATGCCTATTCCCAAGAAAGGTAATCCCACCAAATGCGGAAATTATCAAACAATATAATTGATATCACACGCAAGTAAAATGTTGCTGAAAATCATTCAAAAGCGGCTGCAGCAATATATTGACAGTGAGCTGCCAGAAATTCAAGCCAGATTCAGAAGAGGATGCGGAACCAGGGATATTATTGCTAATGTCAGATGGATCCTGGCTGAAAGCAGAGAATACCAGAAAGATGTTTACCTGTGTTTTATCGACTATGCAAAGGCATTCGACTGTGTGGATCACAACAAATTATGGATAACATTGAAAAGAATGGGGATTCCAGAACACTTAACTGTGCTCGTGAGGAACCTGTAAATAGATCAAGAGGCAGTGATTCGAACAGAACAAGGGGATAGCACCTTGGTTTAAAGTCAGGAAAGGTGTGAGTCAGGATTGTATCCTTTCATCATACTTATTCATTCTGTATGCTGAGCAAATAATCCAAGAAACTGGACTATGTGAAGAAGAACGGGGCATTGGGATTGGAGGAAAAGTCATTAACAACCTGTGTTATGCTGATGATACAACCTTGCTTTCTGAAAGTGAAGAGGACTCGAAGCACTTACTGATGAAGATCAAAGACCACAGCCTTCAGTATGAATTACACCTCAACATAAAGAAAACAAAAATCCTCACAACTGGAGCAATAAGCAACTTCATGGTAAACGGGGAAAAGATTGAAGTTGTCAAGGATTTCATTTTACTTGGATCCAGAATCAATGCCCATGGAAGCAGCAGTCAAAAAATCAAAAGATGCATTGCATTGGGCAAATCTGCTGCAAAAGACTTCTTTAAAGTGTTGAAAAGCAAAGATGTCACTTTAAGCACTAAGGTGCACCTGACCAAGCTACGGTGTTTTCAATCGCCTCCTATGCATGTGAAAGCTGGACGATGAATAAGGAAGACCTAAGAAGAACTGACACCTTTGAATTGTGGTGTTGGCAAAGAATATTGAATATACCATGGACTGCCAAAAGAACAAACAAATCTGTCTTGGAAGAAGTACCACCAGAATGCTCCTTAGAAGCAAGGATGGTGAGACTATGTCTTACATACTTAGGACATGTTGTCAGGAGGGATAAGTCCCTGGAGAAAGACGTCATGCTTGGTAAAGTAGAGGGTCAGCAAAAAAGTAAAAGACCTTCAACAAAATTGACTGACACAGTGACTGCAACAATGGGCTTAAGCATAATGATTGTGAGGATGGTGCAGGACCAGACAGTGTTTCCTTCTGTTGTACATGGGGTAGCTATGAGTCAGAACAGACTCGATGGCACCTAACAACAACATATCAATGATCACTTTAAATGTAATGATCTAAATGACCAATTAAAAGACAGAGAATATCAGAGTGGATTAAAAAACACAAGACCCCTGTAAATTTTGCCTACAAGAAACCTACTTTAAATATAAAGACACAGATAGATTAAAAGTAAAGTGATGGAGAAAGATATACCATGCTAACACTAATCAAAAGGAACCTCAAGTAGTTATACTAATTTCAGGCTAAACAGATTACAGAGAAAGGAAAATTATTATGCATAAAAAGGAGCATTACATAATGTTGAAGGGGGTCATTTCTCCAAGAAGACATAACAATCATGTGCTTAACAACAGAATGTCAAAATACATGAGGCAAAAACTGATCAAACAAATCCATTTTTATAGCTGAAGACTCCAACAGCCCTCTGTCAGTAATTAAGAGATCCAGCAGGCAGCTAATAAGTAAAGATACAGTTGAACTGAACAGCACCATCAAACAACTGAATCTAGTGGACATTTATACATCATTCAGCAACAGGAGTATACACATTCTTCTTAAGCTCACATGGAACATTCACCAAGATAATCCACATCCTGGGCCATAAAACACACCTTAACAAATTTAAAACAATAGAAATCATGCAAAGTATACTTTCAGACCTCAACAGAAATAAACAAGAAACAGATATTTGGAGATTAAATAAGACATTTATAAATAATACATGGGTCAAAAAAGTCTCATAAGGAATTAAACATATTTTGAATGAAGTGAAAATACAACTTAAAAAATGTGTGGGATGCAACAATAGTTGTGTCTATAGGGAAAGTTATAGCATTAAATCCATATATTAGAAAATAAGAAATATCTAAAATTTGTTATCCAAGCTTACAATTTAAGAAACTAAAAAAGAAGAGCAAAGTAAATCCAAAGGAAGTAGAAAAAAAGAAATAAAAAAATTAGAGCAGAAATGAATAAAATTGAAAACAAAAAACTAATAGAGAAAATTAATGAAACCAAAAGTTGGTTATTTGAAAAGTTGGTTTATCAATAAAAGTGATAATCTTCTCCTCAGACATACCAAGAAGAAGAGAGGACACTAATAACTAATGTCAGAAATGAAAGAGGGGCCATCACTATTGATCTCTTCAATGTTGTTGTTGTTGTTAGTTGCCAATTAGGATTCAATTCCGAATCATGACAACCCCATGTGGCATTAAAAAGATAATAAAGGAATAATATGCCCCCAAATTTGGTAAATTAGATGAAATAGACCAAATCCCTGAAAGACACAATCTATGAAAACTCGCACAAGCAGAAATAGATAATCTGAATAGGTCTATATCTATTAAAGAAATTGAATCAATAACTAATAACTTTCCAAAAAAAGGAAAGCACTAGGCTCAGATGGTTTTGCTGTGAATTCTACCAAACATTCAAGAAATTGTATCAGTTCTGTTCAATCTCTTCTGGAATATAGAAGCAAAAGAAAGACTTCCTAATTCATTCTATGAGGCCAACATTACCCTAGTATCAAAACCAGACAAAGACATTATAAGAAAGGAATACTATAGACCAACATCTCTCAACAAAAATTCTCACCAAAACATTAGCAAACTGGATCCAATAATCTATAAAAGAATTACTTACCACAACTCATTAGGATTTATTTCATGTATGCAAGGCTGGTTCAATATTCAAAAGTCAATTCAATGTAATCCATCACATTAATGGATAATGAAGAAAAATCATACGATCATATCAATAGATGCAGAAAAAGCATTTGACAAAATTCAACATCCATTCATGATAAAAACTCTCAGGAAACTAGAAATAAGAGGAACTTAACGGTGAGAAACTAGATGCTTTCCCTCTAAGATCGCGAGGAAAACAAGGACATCCCTTCTCAAAATTCCTATTCAACATTGTACTGAAAATTATAATTAATGCAACAAGACCAGAAAAGTAAATTAAAGGCAGATTGGGAAGGAAGAAATAAAACTGTCTTTGCGCAGATGATATGACTGTCCTTGTAGAAAATCCCAAAGAATGGAGAAAAAAATGCTGGGAACCAATAAGCAATCATAGCAAGGCTGCAGGATACAAGGTTAATATGCAAAAGTCAACTGCTTGCCTATATAGCAGCAATGAACAATTGAAATTTGAACTTAAAAACACACTATTTACATTAACACTGAAAATATGAAATACTTAGGTATAAACATAGCAATATGAGTACAAGATCTTTTATGAGGAAAACTATAAAACTCTAATGAAAGAAACCAAAGAAGATGCAAACAAATGTAGAGATACTCCATGTTCATGGAAAGGAAGACTCGATATTATGAAGATGTCAATTCTTCCCAGCTTTATCTGTATATTTAATGAAATTCCAACCAAAATCCCGGCAAATTATTTTGTGGATATTGACAAACTGATTTTAAAGTATATAAGGAAAGCCAAAAGGCACAGACCAGGCAGCATTAGGTAATAAAACTGAATGCTTCTTAGAAGTGAGGCTGGTGAGACTTTGTCTTGCTTATTTTGGATGTATCATCAGGAAAGACCAAGCTCTAGAAAAGGATGTCATGTTGGGTCAGCGAGAATGAAGGAAACACTCATTGGTATGTATTGACACAATAGCCACAACAATGAGCTCAAACATATCAAAGATCATGAAGATAGTGCAGGACCAGGCAATATTTTGCTCTATTATACGTAAGGTCACCATGAATCAGAGCTGACTTCATAACAACTAACACAACAATAGGCCGCACAATACTGAAGAACAAAGCCAGAAAATCAACATTATGAACTTCCAGACTTACTATAAAGCTACAATGATCAAGATAGTGTGAATTTGGCGAAAGTATAAACTAATAGATCAATAGAGCAGAATAGAAAGCCCAGAAATAGATTCACACAAATATAGTCAACTGATCTTTGACAAAAGAGCAAAAGCTACTCAATGGAGAAAGAATAGTGTTTTCAACAAATGGTGCTGGAGCAGCTAGACATCCACATACAAAAAAAGAATCTAGACACAGAACTTAAACACATTTCACAAAAATTAACTCAAAATGGATCATAGACATAAATGTAAAATGCAAAGCTATAAAATTTACAGGTGACTTTAAAAAAATTTATTGTGGTAAAATATATATAAACAAAAATGCACCATTTTAACAATTTTGTAACATTACTTACATTTCCATGTTGTGCAATCATCATCACCATCCATTTCCAAAACTTTTTCATCACCCTCAACAGAAAGTCCGTACCCCTTAAGCAATAACTTCACATTTCCCCTCTCCACTCCCATCTCCTGGTAACCACTAATAAACTTTTGTCTCTGCATTTGCCTGTTCTAGATATTTCATATTAAGTGAGGCTGTACAATATTGTCCTTTTTGTCTGACTTATTTCACTCAGCATAATGTTTACCAGGTTCATTTATGTAGTAGCATGTATTGGAAATTCATTTATCTTTATGGTTGAATTATATTCCATTCTATGCACATACCACATTTTGTTTATCCATTCATCTAACAGATACTTGGGTTGTTTCCATATATTTGGCTATAGTGAATATTCTGCAATTAACATTGGTATACAACTATCAGTTTCAATCTCTGCTTTCAAGTCTGTTGGGTATATATATATATAGGAGTGGAATTGCTGAGTCATAGTAATTGTATGTTTAGCTTTTTGAGATGCCAGCAAAGTAGATTTACCACAGAGGCTGCACCATTTTACATTCCTACCAGCAACTGAGATTCCCAATTTCTCCACATCGTCACCAACACTTATTATTTTCCATTTTTCTGATAATAGACATCCACTTTGTAGTTTTTATTTGCATTTCAAGTTGAAGCTGAAGAAAATTAAAACAAGTCCATGAGAGCCAAAGTAGGACCTTGAGTATATCCCACCTCAATTTAGAGACCATCTCAAGAATAGATTTGATGCATTGAACACTAATGACTGTAGACCAGACCAGTTGTGGGATGACAACGAAGACATCATACATGAAAGCAAAAGGTCATTAAAAAGATAGGAAAGAAAGAAAAGACCAAAAGGGATGTCAGAAGAGGCTATGACACTTGCTCTTGCATGTAGAGTAGCTAAAGCAAATGGAAGAAATGACGAAGTAAAAGAGCTGAACAGAAGATTTCAAAGGGTGGCTCCAGAAGAGTAAAGTATAATAAATGTGCAAAGACCTGGAGTTAGAAAACCAAAAGGGAAGAACACGCTTGGCATTTCTCAAGCTGAAAAAAACCTAAGAAAAAATTTCAGCCTCAAGCTGCAATACTGAAGGATTCTACGTGCAAAATATTGAATGACGCAAGAAGCATCAAAGGAAGATGGAAGGAATACACAGAGTCACTCTACCAAAAAGAATTGGTTGGCATTCAACCATTTCAGGAGGTAGCATATGATCAAAAACCGATGGTACTGAAGGAAGAAGTCCAATCTGTCCTGAAGACATTAGTGAAAAACAGGGTTCGAGGAATCAACGTAATACCAATTGAGATGTTCCAACAAACAGATGCAATGCTGGAGGCACTCATTCGTCTATGCCAAGAAATTTGGAAGACAGCTACCTGGCCAACTGACTGGAAGAGATCCATATTTGTGCCCATTCCAAAGAAAGGTGATCCAACATAATGTGGGAATTATTGAACAGTATCATTAATATCACACACATTCAAAATTTTGATGAAGGTCATTCAAAAGCCATTGCAGCAGTATATCAACAGGGAACTACCAGAAATTCAAGCCCAATTCAGAAGAGGATATGGAACGAGGGATATTATTGCTGATGTCCGATAGATCTTAGCTGAAAGCAGAGGATACCAGAAAGATGTTTACCTGTGTTTTATTGACTATGCAAAGGCATTCGACTGTGTGGATCATACAAAATTATAGATAACATTGAAAAGAAGGGGAATTCCAGAACACTTAACTGTGCTCATGAGGAACCTGTACATAGACCAAGAGACAGTCACTTGAACAAAACAAGGGGATACCACGTGGTTTAAAATCAGGGAGCTGAGTGCCAGGGTTGTATCCTTTCACTATACTTATTCAATCTGTATGCTAAGCAAATAATCCAAGATGCTGGACTATATGAAGAAGAACGTGGCATTAAGATTGGAGGAAGACTCAGTAACAACCTGTGATATGCAGATGACACAACCCTGCTTTCCGAATTTGAAGAGGACTCAAAGCACTTACTGATGAAGATCAAAGACCACGGCCTTCAGTAATCTGTCCTGGAAGAAGTATAGCCAGAATGCTCCTTAGAAGCACAGATGGCGAGACTTTGTCTCATACACTTTCAACATGTTATCAGGAGGGACCAATTCCTGGAGAAGCACAGCATGCTTGGTAAAGTAGAGGGTCATCGAAAAAGAGGAAGATCCTCAACAAGGTGGATTGACCCAGTGGCTGAAACAATGGGCTGACACATAGGATGGATCACGACCGGGCAGTGTTTTGTTCTGTTGTACCTAGGGTCTCTATGAGTCAGAATCGACTGGACAGCACCTAACAACAACAACAACAACTAACAACATTGACCATCTTTTCAAGTTCTTACTGGCCATTTGTATATCTTTTTTGGAGAAGTGTCTATTCAAGTTCTTTGTCCATTTTTTAAATTGTGCTGTTTGTTTTGCTCTTGTTGAGTTGTAGGAGTTCTTTAGATACTCTGTATATTAAACCTTTATCAGATAGTTGGTTACTAAATATTTTGTTTCTTCACTTTGCTAATAAAGTCCTTTAATGCACGAAAGTTTTTAATTTTGATGAAATTCAATTTATCTATTTTGTCTTTGGTTGCTCTTGCTTTTGGTGTCATATCTAAGAATCCATTATAAAAAAAACTATGTCCTGAAGCATTACTCATATTTGCTTCTAAGAGTTTTATGGGTTTTGTTCTTATGTTTAGATCATTGATCCATTTTCAGCTAATTTTTGTATATGGTGTGAAGTACTGGTCCAACTTCATTCTATTGCACATGGCTATCCAGTTGTCCCTGCACAACTGATTGAAGAGTCTATTTTTGCCTCCTTGAAAGGAGTTGACACTTTTGCTGAAAATCAGTTGACCACAGATGTGTAGGGTTTCTTTCTTGTCCTTCAATTCTCTTCCATTAGTCTATATGTCTATCCTTATACCAGTACCAAGCTGTTTTGATTACGGTCGCTTTATTGTATGTTTTGAATTCTGAAAGTGTCAGTCCTGCTACTTCATTCTTCTTTTTCAGGATTGTTTTGGCTGTTTGGGGCCCCTTGCCATTCCATATGAACTTAAGGATTGACATTTCCATTTCTGCAAAAAAAAAAAAAAAAAAAAAAAACATCAGAATTTTTATAGGGATTGTGTTGAATAAGTAGATTGCTTTGGGTAGTATTCACATCTTAACAATGTTAAGTCTTCCACTCTATGAGCTTGGCATGGCTTCCCATTTATTTAGGTCTTCTTTAATTTCTTTCAGCAATGTTTTATAATTTTCAGTGTACAAAACTTACCTATCTCGTTAAATTTATTCCCGGGTATTTTATTCTTTTAGATGGTGTTGGAAATGGAATTCTTTTTTTAATTTCTTTTTTACACTATTCATTGCCTTTGTATAGGAATGTAACTGATTTTTGTGTGTTGATATTGTACTCTGCAACTTTGCTGAATACATTTGTTAACTACTATCTCTCTTGTGGATTTTTTTGGATTTTCTATAAATAGGATCATGTCATATGCAAAAAGGGATAGTTTCAATTCTTCCTTTCCAATTTGGATTCCTTTTATTTCTTTTTCTTGCCTAATTGCTGTGGCTAGAACTTCCAATGCAATATTGAATAATAATGGTGACAGTGATTGTCCTTGTCTTGTTCCTGATCTTAGACGGAAAGTCTTCAATTTTTCTCCACTGAGTATGGTATTATTAACCCATTCCCGTCAAGTTGATTAGCAGTGAGTATTTCATAAATGCTCTTTATTACATTGAGGAATTTCCCTTCTATTCCTAGCTTGTTGGGTGTTTTAATCATTAAAGGTTGTATGTTTTTTATTAAATACTTTTTCTACAACAACTGAGATGAGCAAGTGGTTCTTTTCCTTTGTTCTATTAATGTGGTGTATTGCATTGATTGATTTTCTACTGTTGAACCACTTTTGTATTCTTGGAATCAAACCCACTTGGTCATTGTGTATAATCCTTTAAATATGTTGCTGGATTTAGTTTGCTAGTATTTCGTTGAGGATTTTTGCATCTATATTCATAAGGGATATTGGCCTATAGTTTTATTTTGTTGTGGTGTATTTGTTTGGTTTTGGTATCAGGGTAATGCTGGCCTCATGAATGAATTAGGAAGTATTCCCCCTCTTCTATTTTTGGTAGAGTTTAAGAAGGAATGGTGTCAATTCTTTAAATATTTGGTAGACTTCACAGTGAAGCCTTCTTGTCCAAGACTTCACTTTTTTGGAAGGTTTTTGATTACTTATTTAATCTTTTCTCTTGTTATGCATCTGTTGAAATTTTCTATTTATTCTTGAGTCAATTTAAGTAGTTTATGTGTTTCTAGAAATTTGTCCAGTTCATCTATGTAATGTACATTGTTCATAATATTTTCTTATTATCCTTTTTATATCTGTAGGGTTGGTAGTAATGTACCCATTATAATTTCTGATTTTAGTTATTTGCGTCATCTTTTTTCTTTGTCTGTGTAACTAAACATGTATCAATTTTATTAATCTTTTCAAAGAACCAGCTCCTGGATTTTGTTGATTTGCTGTATTGTATTTCTGTTCTCTATCTCATTTATCTTTGCTCTGATCTTTGTTATTTCCTTGCTTCTCATAACCTTTTGGTTAATATGCTCTTCTTTTTTTAGTGCCTCAAGTTGCAAAGTTAGGTTTTTTTTTATTTGAGATCTTTACTCTTTTTTAAATGTAGGCATGTACTGATATAAGTTTCACCCTGAGCACTGCCTTCACTATATCCCACGAATTTTGGTATGTTGTGCTTTCATTTTCATTTGTCTCTAAGCATTTTCTGATATCCTTTGTGATTTCTTCTTTCATCCATTTGTTGTTTAATAGTGTGTTGTTTAATTTTCACATACTAGTGTATTTACTAATTTTCTTTCTGTTACTGATTTCTAGTTTCATTCCATGTGGTCAGAGAAGACTCTTTGCATGATTTCAGTGTTTTTAAATTTATTGAGACTTCTTTTGTGATCTAGCATATAGTCTACCCTGGGGAATGATCCATGTGCACTGAGGAATAATGTGTATTTTGCTGTTGTTGGGTGGAGTGTTCTATACATGTTGTTAGGTCTAGTTAGTTTACAGTGATGTTCAAGTCCTCTGTTTCCTTACTGATCATCTTTTTAGATGTTCTATCCATTATTGAAAGTGGTGTATTGACGTCTCCAACTATTACTGTAGAGCTATGTATTTCTCCTTTCTATTCTGTCAGTATTTGCTTCATATATTTTGGGGGCTCTTCTGTTAAGCCCATAGGTATTTATAATTGTTATATCTTGTTGATAAACTGATCCTTTTATCATTATATAATGTCCTTCTTTGTCTCTGATAACAAATTTGACTAAAGTCCATTTTGTCTTATAATAATATAGCCACTCCAGCTCTCTATTGTTACTATTTACATATAGCATTTTTAAACATCTTTTCACTTTCAACATATTTGTGTCTTTGGGTCTAAGGTGTGTCTCTTGTAGACAGCATATAGATGGATCATTTCTTTTAATCCATTATCCCATTCACTGTCTTTTGATTGGAGAGTTAAATGCATTACATTTAAGGTAATTACTGATAAGAAAGGACTTACTTCTGCAACTTTGCTATTCTTTTGTGTGTCTAATAACTTTTTTGCTTCTCATTTCCTCCAAATATTGGCATCATTTGTGTTTAGTTGATTTTTTTGTAGTATCTTGATTCCCTTCTCCTTTCCATTTGTGTGTATTTTTGTATATATTTTTTTTGTTAAGGATAACATTTAACATCCTAATTTTATAAAAACCTAGTTAAATTGATACTAACTTCACTTCAATAACATACAAAAAGTGTATTCCTACATAGCTCCTTCCCCTTTTATAAGCTTGTGATCACAAATTATATCTTTATACATTATATATCCAATAACATAGATTTATACTTATTTTTATGAATTTTTAAAACAATGTAAGACATATCTGCTATAGTTGCAAATCAAAAATATCATAAAAGTAGCCCTTATATTTGCCATAGAATTAGCTCTATTGGAGATCTTTTTTTTTTTTTTTAATGTACCTCTTTGAGTTTAGTGTCCTTTTATTTCAATCTGAAGCACTTCCTTTACCATTTTTTGTAGGGCAGATCTAGTTGTAATGAACATCCTTGGCTTTTGTTTATGTGAGAATGTCTTAATTTTTCCCTCATTTTTAAAAGACAGTTTAGGTGCATATAGAATTCTTGAATGACAGTTCTTTTCTTCCAGCACTTGAAATGTATTATCCTGTTGCATTCTTGCCTCCAAAGGTTCTGAAGAGAAATGGCACTTAATCTTATTAAGGATCCCTTCCCTGTGATGATTTGCTTCTCTCTTGTTGCTGTCAGAATTCTCTTTTTATCTTTGGTTTTCAAGAGTTTGATTACAATTGTCTCAGTGTAATTCTTTTTTGGTTTAACCTACTTAGTGTTTGTTGAGCCTCTTGGATTTGTAGTTTCATATTTTTCATCAAATTTGGAAAGTTATCTGGCATTATTTATTCAAACATTTTTTCTGTCTCTTTCTGTCTCTTCTACTTCTGGGATTCTCATGATGCATATGCTTGTTTGCTTGACAGTGTCCCACAATTTCCTTAGCGTCTGTTCTTTTTTCTCTTTTGGTCTTTCTTTTTTCTTTTGCTCCCTGGACTCAATTTCGATGGTCTTATCTTCTAGTTCACTGATTCTTTCTTCTGCCAGCTCAAATCTGCTGTTGATCCCCTCCAATAAATTTTTCATTTCAGTTATTGTAATTTTCAGCTCCAGTAATTCTGTTTGGTTCCTTTTATAATGTCTATATCTTTATTTTTTTATATCATTTTCCTGAGTTCCTTTAGCTCTTTGCCCAGGATTTAAGTTAGTTCTTTGAGCATATTTCATGTTGTTGTTTTAAAGTCTGGTCTGGACTTCCATAGGGACTGTTTCTATCACTTCATTTTCTTCTTGTGAATGGGCCATCCTCTCCTGTTTCTTTATATGCCTTGTTGTTTTTGTTGAAACTTGGACTTCTGAATATTATAGCTTGTTAACTTTGAGACCCAGATTCTTTTCTTTCCCCAAGTTTTGGAAAAAAATTTTTTTTAATTGGAGAGGGCTATTTTAGTCCATATGGTCAGTGACCTCCCCTAGCTATTTTTACAATGACTGCCTTCCTGGACATGTGTAAACACCAAGGACTTTGTTTCTCTGCCTGTGCCCAAGTAGTGTTTTGAAGGATATTTTCTTGTATTCTAGGGAAGAAGAAAAAAAAAGAAAGGAAGGAAGAAAAAAGAAACCTCTCCCAATCTTTGCAACCTGGCTCTGTGTCAGGGTGTTAGGCCCCTCCTTCAACCCTTAGGCTTGCTAAAGTATGCTTAAGGATCTACTCAAAGTGAAAGTATAGGATATTCTTAGATATTTGTTGCATAAATATTTTTCCCTGAGCATGTGTGTGTATTTCTTAAAACCCTTGTATACCCAGTGCTTTTGAAAGCACAAATTTTTGTAAGAAACTCTCACTCTAAGTTCTCCTTCAGATATTAGGAGTTTATTGTATGCTTCAATCGCACTTTTTAGTCTCAGGCAATTAAGGGAGGTTACATCCTTCAGGTTTTGCTCACTGCTCCCTCCCCTGTCCCATGCTAGCTCTGAAGCAAGCCAAACCAAAGGGAGCATGCTGCTTCAGTCCTTCATGCAGCCTTCAGATAGATCAGAACACACACACACACACATTTGTCCACCAACAAAATCTGCTCTTTTCACTCCAGAGCCAGAGATCAGGTCCCCTCTCTTAAAACACAGACTGCTGATGCCACTGTGCTCAGAGGGAGAGTGACATAGACAGTAGGGAAAAAAAAGGGGTTTTGTTTGTTTGTTTTTAATTATTTAAAAGTTGCCTTTTTCTTGATTCAGTATTTTCTTAATTGCTGCAATCCTCTGCTTGCTTTTCATAGTTCTTACAGAGTTGAGTTTACAGACTTCTGGTTGTTTTCTTTGGTGATCACAAGGGGAAGATGAGAGTGTGTACCTGCTCATGCTGTCATCTTCCAGCAAGTCTGGCAATGACTTTTTAAATGCAGTACCAAAATCACAATCAACGAAAGGAAAAATTGATAACTTGTACTTTATTAAAATTAAAAAGTTATGCTCTGTGAAAGATTGTGTTAAGAGAATAAAAAGACAAGCCACAGACTGGAAGAAAATATTTGCAAAACATATACCTGACAGAGGACTTGTATCCAAGATATAAAAATAACACTTAAAACTTAACAGTAAGAAAACAAACAACTCAATTAAAAAATTGGCAAAAGGTCTGAATAGACACCTGACCAAAGAAGATATACAGATGGCAAATAGCATATGAAATAATACTCAACATAATATGGCTTTAGGGAATTGAAAAGTAAAACATCAATGCAATACCACTACACACATATTAGAATAGCCAACATCCAAAATACTAACAGCAAATGCTGGTGAAGATATGGAGAAACAGGGATTCTCATTCATTGCTGGTGAGAATGAAAAATGGAGCATCCACTTTGGAAGATGGTTTGGCAGTTTATCACAAAGCTAAACATAGTCTTACCATACAATCCAGCAATTGTGCTCCTAGGTATTTAAAGGAGTTGAAAACATATCCATACAAAAACCTGCACATAAATATTTATAGCTGTTCTATTCATAATTGCTAAAAATTGGAAGCAACCAAGATGTCCTTCAATAGGTAAATGGATAAACAAACTGGAATACATCCATACAATGGAGTATTATTCAGTGATAAAAAGAAATGAGCTATCAAGCCATGAAAAGATGTGGAGGAAGCTTCAATAAATTATGCTAAGTGAAAGAAACCAGTCTGAAATGGCTGAATATCCCATAATTTCCATTTTTCTGGAAAAGGCAAAACTATAAAGACAGTTAAAAGATCCGTGTTTGCCAGGGTTCAGGGAAAGGGAAGAAGGTATAAATAGCTTAAGCACAGGACATTTTCAGGGTAATGAAACTATTCTGTATGATACTGTAATGATGGACACATGACATCATGTATTTGTCAAAGCCCAAAGCACTGTACAACACAAAGAGTAAATCCTAATGTAAACTATGGAATTCAGTTAATAATAATTTATTACTATTGGTTCATCAATTGTAACAAATGTACATAATAAAGGAAGATGTTAATAATAAGAGAAATGGTGTAGGGGGCATATGGGGACTTGCTGTATTTTCTGTGCAGTTTTACAGCTTTAGTCTATATTAAAAAATCAGATTGGTGTGAAGGGAAGCCAGCACAATATCCTTATTCCAAGACCAATGATTCTTTGAATAGCCCCATATGTACTCATCACATGGTCTAATTCGGGATCTCACTAAACAGCAGTGTCTTTCAGATTTAACTACTATCAGTAATAACTATTCATCAATGCAGACTCTCAATACAGCAGAAGCAATAACACTCTTACAAGAAAGGGCCATCTATTGTTCCCTTGTGGGAGCATAGAAAGCCATTCACAGATAACACTTCAAAAAATAGATCTTTGTACAAAGCTTTTAAAAGTAAGTTATTTGTCTCAAAGGAGTATCTAAATAGAGTAATATAGGACTATTTTATTTACATAGGGTTTTACATATCTTTTTTCCCCCATCAGATACTTTGAGTACACTCTCATGATGTAACCCTTCTTGAATTTTAGTTATTTGTTCTATAGCCGATAGCATGATGTTCGCCATAACAGTGTGCAAAAGCACTGACCAGTGAAATGTCTAAATCACTGTGTACTTGCCATGTGTTTGGTTTGGCTTATTGCTCAGAAAAAAATTAAAGACTAAGAAGTAAATACTATATAAAAAAGGGAATCAATCAAAAGTAGAAAAATTAATAATGCTTTCTCCCTAATAATATTCCTTTTCTTTTTTGTTTGTTTCTTGGGAAACATGAAGGTTTACTTATAGATACCGTATAATATTGTTAGGAAGATTTAAGATCTAATGAAGAATTTTTAATCTACAAAAAGCATCAACAATGTCAAGCCCGAAACCTCAAAGAAATGCTGTCAGTCTGCAAGCACTATTTATGTATCACTGAGATGGATCTTGGACCTTACCTGGAGCACCTGGTTGGCATGTTACATACTGGTGCAAGTTATACTATATTACATTTGGAGAGAGATACTGGATCTGCAAATTAAAACTCCAGGTGAAAAAGTGCTGTGTCGTCTTGTCCTAAGGAATGCATACTAAGGGACTTTATGCACTCAACAGTGATTTCAAGTTTTTAACATTGTTGGCAAAATTTTAATTGAATACATTTTAAAATACATATTTATGATAATGCTAACATGGAAAGGTCAATTTCCCTAAATGTTTGTGAAGGGAATTGTAATTTTATAAATAATTAAGCTCCGTAATACCCCCATCAAGTTTATTTCTCTACCCATAATTAAAATTGGTCCTTTCAATTCTCCTGGAGATGTAATATTACCAGCACCGATAACTGTACCCTTGTTACCTGGTTCTCAAGTGAAAGGAGGGCTCTTGTTCTCTTGATATGTTTACTCAGTTCCCGCTAATGTGAATAGGCAATCCCCCAGGATAAGAAAAATGTATAGGTCTGGCATGTGAAATACCAACTTAATAAGTTTAATTCTGCAAAGAGATGTGAAATTCTTCCTGACACTACAAGAACAGCAACTTCAGGCTTTGGTAAACTAAACAGAGGGTGAAAGGATTGAAAATTGGAAGAAACAATCTCTTTGTCAAATCCTGACAATAAAAGTCATTAAGATTTTGGTAATCTGGCTTGAAAAGTTTTGATCTTATTAATGTAGCTCAACTTAATCACAGTACTTTAGGGCAATGACACGTGTTGTCAATTAAATTTAAAATTACGATAAATACACAGGGGCTGGTCCCAATAGAATCACGTGCAGGAGCATTTGTGGAATGAGAAACAATTTTGAACCTTTTCTCCCCTCTATTGATTTCAAGTTTCTAAAATTAAAAAAAATCCTGCAGGGAATATTTGGGATTCATTTTTTTTTTTTTTTTAACTCTAGAGTAATTGGATTTCCAAAATAGTCTTTAGGGGAGGGATTTAGCTAGATGGATTAATCTCTTGGCAATTCTGGTTCTACTTATATGGTGAGGGATTGAGTAAATCAAACTTTCCAAGGCCCTGATGGCAGGATGCAGTCATCAGTCCATGGAGAGGCTGAAGTAGAACATATTCACCTACCAGGGCTTACTTAGTCTTGGAGCAGCTACAGCTGTAGCTATTACCGACCTCTAAAAGAGTGAAGGGAATGAATTTTTTTCCCCCATACCCAGTTCCTTTTTTTCCCACTATCTCTGTATTAACTCCTTTTTTTCCACCAAGGAAGAAAAATAGGCTTTTAAACACCTATAATATAGGCTCTTGTATAATGTAGCCAAAAAAAGAAGATGGGCTACATGAACTCTCGAGGTTCCTTCTCTTTTCACTAGTCTCTTTTCTCCAAATCACCCATTTTCCCCAATTCCCAGCTCTATCCAAAACTTCTTCAATCTATGTAGTAAAAAAAGTAACCCTTACAGATTAAGAAATTTACCCCCTCATCACTTTTAAAAATATATTTGAAATGGACCAACAATTGCATAAATAAATATTCTAGAAAATGATAGTAAAGACTTGTTTGCAGCTAGATTCAGCTGGGCTCCCTCTTAAGAACTTATGCTATGGTTGTCCTAGAAATCAGTCATGTCTGGAGGTATTATGGGAGTGAGTTGGCCTGGATCTATTACATGAAAGTCCTGTGGAAAAATTCAAACCAAAAGAAGAGGTAATCAAGGCACACAAGACCATGGGTGTGGAGATATGATTCTGAGTATGGTCACTAGGTTGTTATTCAGCATGGTTCCCAGACTCAACTCTTGTGGACACATGACCAGAGGTGTATTTAAGGTATGGTAGGTATGGCACGTGTTCTGGGTGCCAGTTGAAGGGGGAGGCGCCACTGAGCAGTTTCTATTAACCATCCCAGTTGCCGTTGACAGCTGTGAGAGATCATTCAGCAAGTTAAAACTAATACTTTTGTATTTGAGAGCCTCCATGGGTCAAGGTAGACTGTGTCATCTTGCTCTGCAGAGTGTAGAAAGAGAAGAAACTGGAAAAAATGACCGAGTATATCACTAATTTTCATCAGTGAAAGCAAGGAAGGTGCAGTTGTAAATTTCTCGTAGTGTCATAATATGTTAAGTAAAAGATTAATGAGTTTGACTTGTATTTTTGAGCTGATATTATGGTAAAGTTATCTAAAAGATGGGTGTCAGATGTTTGGATAGGGGCATGGAGGCATAGCAAGAGGGACAGAGTGGGCACTTGTCCCTGGGCTCAAGTCCAAGGGGGCACCAGTAGAGGCACAGAATAACATTTCTGAGGTGCCACAAATATGAAAGTTGCCTGGCTGAGGCAGGAGGATAAGAGCGGGGAAAGCGCTTCTGCTGACATGTTGCCACTATCAATGACTATTCATCATAAAATTGCGGGGGGCACAACTTAGAGATTGCCCCTGGGCACTTGTTACCCCAGCTATGCCTCTGCAGGGGGGCAATTTCAATGCTTGCCTTAGGCGCTATTTTCTGTAGATATGCCCCTGCACGTGGCTGAGGTTTCATATAAGGAGACTGCAATACAACAGCAAAAAAAGAAAAAAAATTACTTCAATGAAGCATCTGTAAATCCTTCAGTGTGCCGAGAAGCGCTACTCTGTACCCTACTTTTCACACCGGTGGAAATAAAGGGTACTTTCTCCACTAGAGTTAACTACTGAAACACAGGATGGACAAAATATTGGTGCTTTTGGTGAGCCTCAATGAGTATGGATGCCTGTGACAGTCATTGGGACAGCCACATGTGTCATAGATGTGCAAGTAAAGCTATGTGCTCAAAAAATGTTGCTTAATAACAAGATTATTATTAGCAGCAGCACCCTTGGTGGGCATTAGCAGCAACACGAGACATCAGCTAGCAAGCTGGACGAAAATGGTGATAGCTGATATGGCCAGTTCCTAAACATTCAATGAATATTGGTAGGTCACCACTATATGCCAGACAATATGCTAAGTGTAAGAAATTCAAAGCTCAACAAAATATAATACCTGCACTTGAGGATCTCATAGTCTTGTGTGAGTATGGTCATTTGGGAGTGGGAAAGGAGGAGAAGAGGAGGAAGAAGAGTGAAAGCAGCAGATAAGTAAATCAATTATTGCAATTCTATAATTAGCACTGTGAAAATTAGGACGTAGTTAGGCATGGGTTTTATGGATGTGTAGAAGTGGGCTGTCTAAATCAAAATGGAGGCAGGGTCAGGAAAGGCTTTCCAAAGGAGGTATCTCTTGCTGAGGTGTCTCTAGACATTGATGTGTGACTAGGAGTTAGCTAGACAAAAAAAAGATACAAGGATGTTTCTATTTAAGATGTACCACTCCAACAAATAGTGAGTGTGATTAATGTCACTGGATTGTACACCTGAAAATGGTTAAAATGGCAACTTTTATGTTGCCACATTTTTAAAAAGTTAAAAAAAAAGATCTATCACCTCGTCCCCTTATTCCCAAACTCCTTGAATTAATGGGAAGTTCCTGCAATGGGAATAGGGTGCCAGAAAAATTAAGTTTTGTTGCTCTTTTGATATGACTTTTATCCTCAGGCTGGAGTGGTCTAGAAAATCAAGAGTTTTAATACATTTGAATCAGAGTTTAGTTTTGTATTCAAACAGAAAATTGAAAGCTACACATACACGTTTGTGAACCTAAGAAGCCCCAGTTCATGAAGTGTTATCCTTGATTTATAATTACTGTATTTAACCTAAAAAAAACATATTTAACCTTCAGAAAGAGACTAAAAATAAATCTCAACTCATATCTCAATAAATTTTTTCTTATAAATTTATTTTTATTGGTTTCTTTCTAACGTCCACATAAGCACTCATTTACCCTCCTCTTGATTTTAGCATCTGATTTGCATCTAGCTTGAGCTACTATTCAAAATCGTCTTTCTTAAGTTTAGTAATGCTATCTGAAGTCACACAAGATGTCGTTGTTGTTAGGTGCCGTCAAGTCGGTTCTGACTCATAGCGACCTCAATGTACAACAGAACAAAACCTGTCCAGTCCTGCATCATCCTCACAATCATTGTTATGTTTGAGCCCATTGTTGTAGCCACTGTGTCAATCCATCTCATTGAGGGTCTTCCTCTTTTTCGCTGACCCTCTACTCTACCAAGCATGATGTCCTTCTCCATGGACTGGTCCCTCCTGACAATATGTCAGAAGTACATGAGACAAAGTCTCGCCATCTTCACTTCTAATGAGTATTCTGGCTGTACCTCTTCCAAGACAGACTTGATCATTCATCTGGCAGTCCATATTCTTCACCAACACCATAATTCAAATGCATCAATTCTTCTTCATTATTCCTTATCCATTGTCCGGCTTTCGCATGCATATGAAATGATTGAAAATACCATGGCTTGGATCAGGTGCACCTTAGTCCTCAAGATGTCACTCTTTGCTTTTTAACACTTTAAAGAGGTCTTTTGCAGCAGATTTGCCCAGTGCTTTACCTCGTTTGATTTCTTGACTGCTGCTTCCATAGGCATTAATTATGAATCCAGGTAATACATGTATTAACATTTTCTAATATTTCATTTCATGTACAAGCAGCATTCCTACGTGCTATGGAATCAACTAATATCTCTGTATATCAGTTTTCTATATATAAGAAGAACGCTTTTTTCTCCCCCAAAAAAAGCAAAATATATTTCAGCATAAAATAGCTGCTCTAGTTTTTACATTGTATTTGAACAGTGAATAATGTAGGCCTGTGAACTGAAAAGGTTGATAATAGCAACTTCGAATAACGCAGAAGCTAAAGAAAGCAAATTTTTAAAAGAAAAAACATGAAAGTAAAGAATTAAGGTGATGTCTGAAATATGCTAACATTCTATTCCAAATCAATCATTTAGACTCACAAAGATAATGATGATGATTATGATGACAATAATTATATTCAGCTAAAATATCAATTTTAATTCATTCATTTTCTTTTACAAATTAAAAAAATCACATTTCTTTCTCTTCCTAATAGGAATGTGACATTTAAAAACAGCCTTTCTTGTCAGTCTTCCTCTAATAACCTGCTTCAGAATGAAGAACCGAACAAGCTTTCTTCCAGCGTTAAAGATTTTGCTTTATGTTTTGACGTCTATGGCAGATTGGGAATACTGGCTGCGTGGCATTCTGTCCTTGGAACTGCTGGAGATAGTCTTACAGTGCATTTGAATATATATTTTAGATATAGCCTGGTGTTATGGATTGAATTGTGTCCCTCAAAAACATATGCTGAAGTCATAACCACTGTAACTGTGCAAGGAGTTTGCTTATATAAGCAATCAACCCGACAGAGGTTTTCTAAAGAAAGAGAGGAGGAGAGAACTTCCTTAAAAAAGCTGTAACATGGATCAAGGGCTGTAACACTGAAGACAGTGAGGAGCCTGGAAGGGGACTGGCTGCAGCAAGCCGGTAGTGAGAGGCCAGGAAGAGGCCTGGCAGCAGAGCCAGCAGTGATGGCAGAAAGCTGCTGCTAGGAGAGCAGCAGCTGAGCAAGCTGCTACACTGGCTATGAGCTGAGCCAATTAGCAGTGGAGTGGCCAACCTTGGGGAGTTCAAATGCAGAGAAGCCTGCATGGTTGAGGGGGTATACATGGTCGAGAAGGGGCATGCACAGCTGAGAGGGGGAGTGCATGGCTGAGACAGGGCTTGCTAGCACAACCAAGAAGAGCCTGCTCACACGGCCAAGAAGGGCCTGCTAGCAACAGAGAGCAACTGAGAGGGCTGTGCTGGTTGGAAGCTGTCTTGCACTGAAGGGAGGGACGTACTCTCCACCTCAGTGGAGCCTTCTAAACTTCACCTATGTACTTCTTGATCCTGATCCTGAGTTGTTCCTGTTACTTCCAAGCTCTTCCTGATCCCTAGCTGTAGCCTGTTACGTCCCTAATAAACCACATGACTGTAAGTATAGTCTGCGAGTTCTGTGTGGATATTGCAATGAATTATTGAACCCAGCAAACAAGTAGAGAGTGCTGTGCAGTGAATGGCTGGTGTGAGAAATAGGTTACAGTTGGAGAGTGAAGGTATTTCTGACCTCCACCTCATAGGAATCAGCTTTGTACTAATCCTGATTCTTATCCCTCAGGAATCTAGATGAATCTTGATGATAGAACACAGTTATCTTAAAGAGTTAACTTTTAAAAAGCACTCATGAAATCCATGAAATAAAAATATTGTTTTCATAGTTAAATCTAAAATGTTAGGAGAGAGTCCAGAATGGTGACCCTTATCTTGCTGTTTGTTAAAGAACGCAGACACACAAATGTCTGCCATAAAAGAAAAACTTGTTTCTCTCAAATACATTCTGTTCAGGAAGAGTGAATCCGAGTGAAAATATGACCTCTATAATGCTGCCAAGTTTAGCAAAATTAAGGTGATCTGTCGAGGAAGTGCTAAAAGTAGCTTTAACATACACACCCAGTTTTTTTTTTTTTTTAAGTTTTCAAAAACAATCTCAAGAAGAATGCTTAAAACATGCTGTTTTGGTAATTCCTCTCTTTCTGACTTCCTTTGTCTCAATTTAGACACTAGATAAATATGCTGTTCCTGAAACAATTGGAAGTAACCTGTAACTTAGGTTTCTCATTATTCTAGTTTGCAAGCCTTGCATACTAAAGTTCTATATTTGTTTATATCCCTTGAGAGTTTAAAATAAGTGTCTTCTTCAACAAATTTGAGTTTGCAAGAACTCATTTCATATGATGCTTTTATGGCTGTTTGTTTATGGTTCCTCTTTAAAAGTTCAAGTTAAAGTATTGCATATGGGAGACATCAGTGCTTTAGCTTTATGAATCACCTTAAACTCTTTTAATTTTGTGATGAAATTTATGGTTAAATTCCTAAAGGGATTTTATCAGTTTCAGAACTTTGGGGATTATCGAGGTCTTTTTTGGTCATGCATTTTATTTCTTAGGGTTGTAGGAGGGTGTCTTAGTCATCAAATGCTGCTATAACAGAAATATCAGAAGTGGATAGCTTTAACAAAGAGAAATTTTTTCTCTCACAGTCTAGTAGGCTAGAAGTCCAAATTCAGCGTGCCAGCTCCAGGGGAAGGCTTTCTCTTTGTGTTAGCTCTGGAGGAAGGTCCTTGTCATCAATCTCCCCTTCGTCTAGGAGCTTCTCTGTACAGGAACCTTAGGTCCAAAGGAGGAACTCTGCTCCTCGTGCTGCTTTCCTGAAGGTATGAGGTCCTCATGTCTCTCTGTTTGCTTCTCTCTTTTATATCTCAAAAGAGATAGACTTAAGACAATATCTAAACTTGTAGATCTCATCAACATAACTTCCACTAATCCATCTCATCAACATCATAGAGATAGGATTTACAACACATAGGAAAATCACATCAGATGACAAAATGGTGGACAATCACACAATACTGGAACTCATGATCCAGCTAAGTAGACAGATATTTTTTGGGAGACACAGTTCAATCCATAACAAAGGATTATATGTAAACAAAATAATTTTTCCTCTCTACTTCATTTCTTCAAATAACAATGTAAGCTTCGAATTACAGCTCAGCTATGCACTGGGACAGAGCAGTTTGGGTCAATATGAGTTGACTACTGAGGGTGAGTTCAACACTAATGATCAGAGTTTGGTGTACCTGCTATGTTGGGTTAATCCAAAAACCAAATCTACCACCGTTGAGTCAACTCCAACTCATAGCAGCCCTATAGGATAGAGTAGAACTGCCCCATAAGGTTTCCAAGGTTGTAAATCTTTATGGAAGCAGATTTCCACATCTTTCTCCCATGGAGTGGCTGGTGGGTTCGAACTCCAGACCCTTTTGGTTAGCACAGATGAGCACTATAACCACTGCACCACCAGGGCTCCTATGTTGCGTTAGGGAATATACATAGCATGGGTCACAAACTCATATGCTTACAGGAGCCTGGCTGGTAGTATAAATGAGTGAAGCTGGTTGGTGTAAGAATAAATATCTCTGTGGTTTTCTATTTTCCCATTTTTGATTGAGATACAGTTATAAATTACTTTTTGCGTTCTTTTTAATTACTATAGGAAAAATAATAGTGCAAACAAAATAATAAATAGCTACTGACACTTAATTCAAATGTGTCTATGTGCAGGATTTGGTCATGAAAGTTTGTGACTACTAGTCTAGATTGAAACATAAAAATTGTTATGGTATCAAGACACTGTAACATAAAGCACACAGCACTTTCTGTGAAATATTCTTGCCACAGAGTGGAACCTACAATATAATTAAGACTCTAGAATTAACTTACATTTACAAAAATATGGAAGATACAGGAACAAGTAAAAGGATACCTCAAGGAAAGAAACAGATAAATTCAGAATGTGGGATATTCTATAGCAACAACTGATGTGATTTCGCCAATAAGTCAATGGCAGGAAAAATAAAGGTAGAGTGGGGAATTGCTCTAGACTTAGAAATCAAAGAGGTATATCAATCAATTGCAATTTGTGGATCTTGTTTAGATACTGATTCAAAGACACTAACTGTAAAAAGACATTTTTTAAACAATCAGGAATATTTGTTTGTGAAGTCTGTAATAGATGTCAAAAATTATTGTTAATTTTGTTAGATATGATAATGGCATTGTAGTTATGTAACAAAGTGTCCATAATTTTTAGAGATGCACACAGAAGTATGTAGACGTGAATAATGTGGTATCTAGGATTTACTTTAAATACTTAAGCAAAGAACAAAAAGAGATTGATGAAGCAAATGAGGCAAATCTTATAATGATTGAGTCTTGTAATGGGTATACAGGGGGCCGTTATACTACTTTTTATTTTTGTTTGAAATTTTTCATTTAAAATTAAAATATAGAATATTCCACTTCCTGATATGGTAGATTAAGACCCTACCTGACAATTCTCCACCTCCACTCCAGAAAGTAACTATAGAACCTGGCAAGTGAACAGAAACAGAAACTCTGGTGGGCAGTGTACATTCACTTGCAAGAAGAGAGACAAGTAAGTTCCTGTCTGTATGGTTTTTAGCCTGGAGCTAAATATCATCCATGCTTTGCTCAGATTCCAATAGGAAAAAAAAAAAACTGTCTTCTGGTCCAGGAAATAGTGAGTGCTGAAGAGAATAGGAGACTCTTACAAGGGAAAGAAAGAACCAGAGAGCAGATCCTCAAACTCTGTCTACCCACATTTCTAACTGACGTCTGAATCAGACATGTGTGGAACAGATTCAAAGCACCTCAGCTCAAGATCATCTCACTCTACACTATCTATGTAAGTTGCAAACTGGGAACTCATGGGCAAATCCTGCACATAGATACATTTGAATACAATCTGACCTTAGACTGACGCTGCTGCCCAATAAACTGAGTTTACAGTTCAATCCCAGACAAAAAATATTGCCTGCAAAAAAAAAAAAAAGAAAACAACAGTCATCAGAGAAAAATGACAGAATCCATAGTCTTCACAATTTAACAACTAAAATGTCTAGGATACAATTAAAAAAATTATCAGGAGTAAGAAGAAAATGGAACACATTCTAAAGATAATAGAAGCTCAATTGAATTTGACCCCCAAATTAACCAGATATTGGAATTAATAAATAAGTATTATAAAGTGGTTATAACAACTCTCCTCAATGAAGTAAACAAAATTTGGTTTCAGTAAATAAAAATATCAGCAGAGAACTAGGAAATCTCAGCAGAGAAAGAGAAACAATAAAGCATAACTATATGGAAATTCTAGGATAAAAAACTACATTTTCTTAAATTAAGAATTTAGAATAGACTTAACAGCTAAATAGAAATAACTGAGGAATGAGTAAGTGAACTTGAAGAGAAATCAATTAAAATTATCAGATGTAAACAGCATACAGAAAAATAATGAATACAGACTCAGGGACATGTAAGATGATATCATATTATTCAACATATGTAAAAATAGAATACTAGAAAGAAAGGATAAAGAGAATGAGGAAGAAGAAAATTTGAAGAAATAATGGCTCAAAATTTCCCAAGCTTGATGAAAGACATAAATTTGCAGATTCAAGATGCTCAATAAACACCAAGCAGAATAAACAAAAAGAAGCCTTACCAAGGAACATCATAGTCAATCCATTTGAAGTCAAAGATAAAAAGTAAATCTTGAAAGTATCAAGAGCAAAATGACATAAGGGGAAACAATGATCCAATTAATTACTGACTTCATCAGAAACCATCAGAGGCCAGAAAAGAATGGAACAAAATTTTTAAAGTGTTGAAATAAAGAAAACTGTCAACCTATAATTTTATATTCAGCAAAAACATTCTTCAAAAATGAAGGGAAAATAAAGACAGTTTTTAGATAAAAGAAAACGAAGATAATTTTTCACCAGCAGATCTGCATTACAAGAAAAGTTAAAGGTAGTCCTTCAGGTGAAGGGAAATGATACCAGATTGTTATGGTTAATTTTATGTGTCAACTTGGCTAGGCTATGATTCCAGTTGTTTGGCCAGACACTGGACTGGTTGCTGTTCCAAAATGTGATGTAATATAACGTAATGTAAAGCAACGCAACGCAGTGCAACTCAATGTAATGTAATGTAATTACCTTCCATGATGTGATCTGATGCCATTAATCAATTAGTTGAAAAAGGAGTTTCCTTGGGGGTGTGGTTTACCTCTAGAATAAAAATGGATATTCTGGCAGAGCTCTCTCTCTCTTGACCTTGCACTCTTCTCATCACCTGACCTACAGATCTTGGGATATAAGCCTGCAGAAGTCTCCAGCCTGAGGCCTTACCTGCAGATTTCAAACTTGCCAGCCCCTCATACATATTGCATGAGCCATTTCTTTGAGGTAAATTTCTCTGTCTCTCTCCCTCTTTGTTTCTCTCTCTCTCTCTCTATCTATATCTATCTATCTATCTATCTATCTATCTATATATATATATATATATATATATGCATCTCACTGGTTTTACTCCTCTAGAGAACCCAAACTAAGACACAGATGGAAACTCAGATCATTAGAAAAGAATAAAGAGTATCATAAATAGTAAACAGTAAATATCTGGGTAAACGCAAGGAGTATTTTTTTTCTTTTTGTATTTTTCTTCTTAATTGTTTTATAAACAATATGGCTGTTTAATGCAAAAAAATTATAACATAGTTTTGTGGAACTTATAATGTATATATATGTAATACATATAACAACTATATCATAATGGACATCATTAACCTTAAATAGATTGCAGAATTTAAGAGTGAACAATGTAAACCTTAGGGAAATTACTAAGAAATAAAATGCAAAGAAAGCTAAATATTTAACAGAAAATAATAATGCAATTTTGAAAAAATAAACAATTCAATGAAAGATAAGAAAGGGGGAACACAGGAACAAAAAACAGAGGACACAAGTTAAAAAAAGTGGTAGACTCAAACACAACCATGCCAATAATTACATTAAAAATACTGGACTAAATAATCCAAGTAGAATGTAAAAATTGTCAAAATGGAGTAAAAAATAAAACCCAACTATAGGCTGTCTACAAAACATGCAGTTTAAATAAAAAGGCACACATAGATTGAAAATAAATCAATGAAAAAAGAGATATCGTATTTTATGCAAATAACGCATGCCTCCTGCGTTTGTTTGCCAGCTGTACCCTCCCCCTGTGAGGCACCCTCACAGGAGCTGCCATGTCAATTCTCTTCCACAAGTTAATGTAAAAAAAAAATTAGAAAAGCCACTTGTGAAAATGCCCTGGGTGGGGGAGGAGGGCACAGTTGGCAAACAAATGCAGACGGTGTGCGTTATTTGCGTGAAAATATGGTACTTTATAAACAATAACCATAAAGAGACCAGAATGACTAAATTAATCAGATAAAATGGATTTCAAGATGAAATATGTTGCCAGAGATGAAGGAGGAAATTTCACAATGATAAAAAGTCTATCAGGAAGATTTAACAGTTGTAAATGTGCATGTGTCCCATGACAGAGCTTCAAAATACATGAAGCAGTAATTGACAAAATCAAAGGGCAAAACAGAAAATTTCACCATCATAGTTGGAGAATTTAATAGTCTGCATTAGTCATTAGAAGCCGGTGATCATATGATAGACTTTTGCAAGACCAATGACTTCTTCATCGCAAATACCTTTTTTCAACAACATAAAAGGTGACTATACATGTGGACCTCACCGGATGGAAAACACAGGAATCAAATAGACTACACTTGTGGAAAGAGGCGATGGAAAAGCTCAATATCATCAGTCAGAACACACCGTCAATTATTCACATGCAAGTTCAAGTAGAAGCTGAAGAAAATGAAAAGAAGTCCATAAGAACCAAAATATGATCTTGAGTATATCCCACCTGAATTTGGAGACCATCTCAAGAATAGATTCAACACATTGAACACTAATGACCAGATGAGTTGTAGGATGATATAGAGGACATCATACATGAAGAAAGCAAAAGGTCACAAGAAGACAGGAAAGGAAGACCAAAATGGATGTCAGAAGAGACTCTGAAACTTGCTCTTGAACATAGAATTGCTAAAATGAATGGATGAAATTATGAAGTAAGAGTTGAACAGAAGATTTGAAAGGGTAGTTCGAGAAGACAAAGTAAGGTATTATAATGAAATATGCAAAGAACTGGAGCTAGAAGACCAAAAAGGATGAATACGCTCAACATTTCTCAAGCTGAAAGAACTGAAGAAAAAATTCAAGCCTCAAGTTGTAATTTTGAAGGATTCTACAGGAAAACAATAAACAATGCAGGAAGTATCAAAAGAAGATGGAAGGAATAGACAGAGTCACTGTACCAAAAAGAATTGGTCAATGTTCAGCCATTTCAGGAGGCAGCATATGATCAAGAACTGATGGTACTAAAAGAAGAAGTCCAAGCTGCACTGAAGTTATTTGTGAAAAACAAGACTCAGGAAATTGACGGAGTACCAATTGAGATGTTTCAACAAACAGATGCAGCACTGAAAGTGTTCACTCCTCTATTCCAAGAAATTTGGAAGACAGCTACCTGGCCAACTAACTGGAAGAGATCCATATTTGTGCCCATTCCAAAGAAAGATGATCCAACAGAATATGGAAATTATCGAACAATATCATTAATATCACATGCAAGTAAAATTTTGCTGAAGATCATTCAAAAATGGTTACAGAAGGACACTGAAAGGGAACTTCCAGAAATTCAAGCCAGATTCAGAATAGGATGTGGAATGAAGGATATCATTGCTGATGTCAAACCGATCTTGGCCAAACTCAGAGAAAACCAGAAAGATGTTTACCTGTGTTTAATTGACTATGCAAAAGCATTCGACTGTGTGGCTTATAACAAATTATGAATAGCATTGTGAAGAATGGAAATTCCAGAACACTTAATGTGTTCATGAGGAGCCTGTACATAGACCAAGAGGCAGTCATTTGAACAGAACAAGGGGATACTCTATAGCTTAAAATCAGGAAATATGTGCTTCAGGGTTGTATCCTTTCACCATACTCATTCAGTATGTATGCTAAGGAAGTAATCCAAGAACCTGGACTATATGAAGAAGAACACAACATCAGGATTGGTGGAAGACTCAATAACAACCTGCGATATGCAGATGACACAACCTTGCTTGCTGAAAGTGAAGAGGACTTGAAGCACTTACTGAAGAAGATCAAAGACCACAGCCTTCAGTATGGATTACACCTCAACATAAAGAAAACAAAAATCTTCACAACTGGACCAATAAGCAACATCATGATAAACAAAGAAAAGATTGAAGTTGTCAAAGATTTCATTTTACTTGGATCCATAATCAACATCCAAGGAAGCAGTCAAGACATAAAATGACATATTGCATTGGGCAAATCTGCTGTAAAAGACGTCTTTAAAGTGTTGAAAAGCAACGATATCACTTTGAGTACTAAGGTGCTCCTGACCCAAGCCATATTTTCAATCGCCACATATGCATGTGAAAGCTGGATAATGAATAAGGAAGACTGAAGAAGAATTGATGTATTTGAATTATGGTGTTGGTGAAGAATATTGAACATACCATGGACTACCAGAAGAACAAACAAGTTTGTCCTTGAAAGAGCACAGCCAGAGTGCTCCTTGGAAGTGAGAATGGCGAGACTTTGTCTCTTGTACTTTGGACATATTATCAGGAGAGACCAGTCCCTCTGGAGAAGGACATCATGCTTAGTAAGGTAGAGGGTCAGTGAAAAAGAAGAAGACCCTTGAATAGATGGATTGACCCAGTGGCTGCAACATGGGCTGAAACATACCAGCAAATGAGAGGATGGTGCAGAACAGGGCAGTGTTTCGTTCTGTTGTACATGGGGTTGCTATGAGTCAGAACTGACTCAACGGCACCTAACAACACAACAACAAAATTAGTCATCTAATGCTACATAAAATTACTTCAAAACTTACTGGTTTAAAATAATAAATATTTATTTCACAGTTTCTCTGTCCTCTGGGTCTGGGTATCTCGCAAAGCTGAAGTCAACATATGTAGTCATCTCAGTGATTGACTGGAGAAGGATCCACTTCCAAATTCACTCATGTGGTTACTGATCGCCTCAGAATATACACTTCAAAGTTTACTGACACAACTATTGGCATAACTCAGATCCTTGCTGTCTGTTGAACAGAGACATTAGTTCCTTGCCACATGAGCCTCTGTACAGGCTACGCACAACGTTTCAGCTTGGTTCCTCAAGAGTAAGAGCTCCAAGACAGAGAGAACAAGAGATAGCAAGTAAGGTGGAAGTCATAGTATTTTTCTAACCTAATCTCAGAAGGGATATCCTCTCACTTTTGTGGGATTCTATTTGTTAGAAGTGAGTAACTAGATTAAGTCCATACTCAAGGAAAGGGGATTACACAATGGCGTGAATACCAGAGGTGATGATCATTGAGAGTCATTTTGGGGATTGCCTAACATATGCTATCTCAGAAAATGATAGGAAAACCAGGCAAAAAGGCAGCAAATTCCTAGATGATCTGAAAAACACTATCAACAGCATTGAATTGGTTGGTATTTATAGAACATTCCACCAAAAAATGGCAGAATACATATTCTTTTAAAGTGCACATGATTCATTTACCTAGATAGACTATATGCTGGGCCATAAAAGAAGCTTCAATAAATTTTTAAAGATTGAAAACATACTTATTATGTTCTCTGACAAAAATTCAATATAGACGTCAGTAACAATAAGACAATCAGAAAAACATCAAATATTTGAAGATTAAACAGCATATTTGTAAATAATGGGTTAATGAAGAAATCAAAAAAAAATTTGAAGTATTTTTTACGGACTGATAATTAAAATATAGCCTATACAAATTGTGGTATGTAGCTAAAAGAATGTTTAAGGGAGAATTTACAGCAATAAATGCCTGTATTACAAAAGAAACAAAGTTTTCAAATCAATGGTCTATGATTCTTCCTTAAAAAACTATAGAAAGGGGCAAAATGGCACTCTAGGCAGAAGCACCACGCCGTCCCTCCACAGCAAAGATCCCAAAAACTAAGCCGAACAGAGAATACAACAATCCTGAAACCCTGAAACATCAAATGAAGAGATAAAAAACTCAGCCAAGCACCAAATGGAGTCAGAAAACTCACAGAGAACGGAGAGTGAGGAGAGATTCATGCGGAGGTCCCATATCAGTTAACGCAGTGAGGATCTGCCATCTTGGACTCCTATCAAGAGACCAGCAAACAAGGGGTATGAGAAAGCAGCTTCATGGAGCTTCCAGCGGGAGACAAAACAACCGGTAATTTGTGATATACGCTTTCCCACCCCCCCACCCTTCTTCACCTCCACTCGGCCTCCTCTGCCTCCCACGGCCACAATCCCTTGTCCGGGAAACACCGGCTGCTTGGATTCCACACACCTGAACGGGCCGGCTCTCTGAGTGCCATTTGTTGGCTGCTCATGTTGCTTTTTTCCGTTTCTTTTGATTTCTTCCTTACCTCTCACCACCTCCCCCTCCTTTCGCTCAAATACCTGGCTCCGTGCACCATCTTTGCTTCTTCCTGGAGGGCTGTGGGGCTCCGTTCAAGTGTGGAGTTGCTTCCTGGTCTGGGCTGCCGCACTGGTGAGGTCCCAGGGCTTTTGTTCCTTTGTTTGTTTTGAATTATTTGTTTGTTTTCTTTTCCTTTTCTTGGGTTGGGAGCACTTTCTGGCCGGGCGGTGCTGCGTAGCGGGGAGACTGCCCCCTTGGCTTGCACAATGTGCAGAGGGATCCCTGGGGGCATTTCTTTTTTTGTTGTTTTTTTTTTCTTTTTTTTTTTTCCAGTGGCTTTTCTTCTTCTTTTTTAATTTGTTTTGTTTTCTTTTCCCTCTTTTTACGTTTTTGTCTTTCCTCATGACTCAGTTTCTCATCTCTCTATATCTTCCTTCTCTTTCTGTTCCCTGAACACCTGGCACTGTATACCTCTACACCGTCTAGCCAGGATGTACTGCAACACCTGAGAGCGACTTCCCCAGACCTCATAGCTGAACCAGTGGGATCCCTGGGAACTTTGCAGTTCTTTAACCTTTCCGATTTTTATTTATTCATTCTTTCCTTCCTCTTCCCCCTTTCTGTTTTTCTCCATTTCATAGTCTCTCATCACTCCAATGGCAACCTCCCCTAGCATTCTTTTTTATTTGTTTGTATGTTTTTGGCTCTTGTTCCTCTCTCCTCTCACCCATGTCCATCTTAGCTCCACACATAAAAATCTCCCCACTGCATCCTGCCTACCTGCACTGTGCGCTTAACATCACACCAACAAACAGCACAGGCACGGTCTACTGGAACCCGCCCTGGTGGCTGTAGTAAGTGCCACAAACAACCGGTCCCAGTAACTCCTCTTCAGCTAGACCTTCCCTGCCGTACCATATCTGAGTGACTGACCCCGCCAATTGGAGAAGGAGGTGAAAAGTATTGTGCCCACAGATGAGCAAACAACAAAGAACACACAGCCCACCTGCTCAGACATAGTCAAATTTTTTTAAAAAAAGGGACGAAACAAACAAATTTACAATCAATAAATGAGAAAAATAACTACTGAATGTCCTGAACACAGCAGACAATATCAAAACATTTACAAAAACGGGACAGGACAGTTCCAGGAGGCATCCAAAATAAAACACCAGATGACTTTCCAGTGGAAGAAAATGCACTAGTACTACCTAATAAGGAACTCAAATCTCTAATACTCAGAATTCTCCAAGATCTGAGGCAAAAAGCTGACAATAATGAGGAAAAAATAGACAAATTCATGGAAAATACAGACAAAAAATTAGAAGAATTCAGGAAAATAATGCAGGAACAAAATGCCAAAATAAATTCAAAACTAGAAATTATACAAAGACAACAATTAGAAATCCAAAAGATAAACAGAATATTTCAGAAATGGATGGTGTCATAGAAGAGCTGAGAAACAGATTTGAAATGGTGAAAGACAGGATCAGCACAATTGAAGACAAACACTTGGATACAACTCTGTTTCAGGAAAACTACAAGTAAAAGAACAAAGAAAAATAAAGAGACCTTGAGAGTTATGCAGGATACAATCAAAAGCATAAATTTCCGAGTGATTGGAATTCCAGAACAGGGGGAGAAAACAGAAATCACAGAGAGGATCATTGAAGAACTACTGACAGAAAACTTCCCTGATATCATGAAAGATGAAAAGCTGGCCATCCAGGAAGCTCAACAAACCCCATATAGGAGACAATTCAAAGTATCTTCT
>NW_004443996.1:2599334-2606783 GCF_000243295.1 Trichechus manatus latirostris
CAAAAAAAAGGTTGAGCAGTTAAATGGTTGACATGTTGTGGGGTTGTTAACCAATATCATAAAACAATATGTGTACTACTGTTTCATGAGAAACTATTTGTTCTGTAAGCCTTCACCTGAAGTACAATAAAAAAAACTATAGAAAGAACCCATTAATCACAAAACAAGCAGAAGGAAGGAATAATAAAATTTGGAGCAGAAATCAATGAAACAGAGAAACAATAGAGAAAATCAATGGAACCAATAACTGGTTCTTTGAAAAGATCAATAAAATTGATAAATATCTAACTAGACTGATCAAGAAAAAAAAGAGAAGAAACAAAAGACCAATATCTGGAAATAAAGAAGGGATATCACTACAGGTCCTACAGGTATTAGAAAAATAATAGAATATTATGAGCATGTGTATATCACTAAATTTGAAAACTTAAATAAAATGTCAAAAATTACTAAAACAGAAAAAAGGAGAAATAGAAAACCTGAACAGCACTATATCAATGAAATAAATTGTATTCTTAATTAAAAACCTTTCCACAAAGAAAATTCTAGACCTAGATGGTTTCACTGGTGAATTCTTTCAAACATATGAGGAAAAAATTAACCAATCCTACACAAATTCTTTCAGAAAATAGAGGAGGAGGAATACATCCCAACTCATTTTATGAGGCTACTACCTTGCTGACATAAAATCACAAAAAGGAAACATAGACAAATCTTCTGCATAAACACGAATGCAAAAATCGTTAACAAAAATTAGCAAATTACGTCCAAAAATATATAAAAAGAATAGTATATAATGACCAAGTGGAGTTTATCTTGGGAATCCAAGGTTACTCAAACATCTGAAAAACAATCAATTTAATTAATCATATTAATACAATAAAAAATAAAACACATATGCTCATTTTAGAAGATGCAGAAAGAACATCTGACAAGACTCAGCATCCTTTCATGATTAAACAAAAAATCTCAACAAAGTAGGAATAGTAGGGAACTTCCTCAGCCTGATGAAGGGAGTCTATGAAAAAATTATAGCTGAAATCGTATTCAACAGTTCTATTCTATTTAAGGATGAGAACTATGACAAGGATATTCGCTTTCACCAGTTATATTTAACCTTGTACTAGACATCCTGGCCAATGGAATAAAGCAGAAAAAGAAATAAAAGGCATTAGGATTAGAAATGAATAAGTACAACTATCTTTATTTGCAGATCATATAATCATGTGGGAAGAAAGCCTTAAAGAATCTACAAAAAAGCTAACAGAAGTAAATGAATTCAGCAAGGTTGCTAGGATTCAACGTCAATGGACAAAAATCAAGTGTATTTTTATATTCTATCAAGGAACAATTATAAAATAAAAAATTTAAACGCACTTAAAATAGCATAATATACTTAGAAGAACATTTAATGAAATATGTGCAAGATCTGTACTCTAAAATCTACAAAATATTAAAAAGGGAAATTTTAAAAGACTGAAATACATGGAGAGGGAAATCATGTACGTGAATTGAAAGTTTCTATATTGTTAAAACAGCAACTTTTCCTACACTGATCTGTTAATTCAATGTAATTTCAGTCAAAACCTTACAAGGCTTTTTTCAGAAAATAAATCAAAAAGTTGATTCTAGGAGGTGGAGCCAACATGGCACTATAGACAGAAGCACCATGCAATCCCTCTGAAAAACCAAGTAAAACAGAGACAAACATCAATCCTGGAAAACTATGTGTCAAATGAAGAGATAAAGAATGTAATCAAGCACCAAATGGAATAAGAAACTGACAGAGAACAGAGAGCAAGGAGAAATACCTGCGGAGGTCCCCTATCAGCTAACGCAACACAGATTCGCTATCTTGGAATCCTGTTGGAGATCAGCAGACAGGCAGTACAGGAAAGTAGCTTCACGGAACTCCCAGCAGGAGACAGAACAACCGCTAGACCTGCCCTGCTGCACCATAGCTGAATGAATGGTTCCTGCCCATTGGACAAGGAGTTGAAAAGTATCGTGCCCAAAGACAAGCAAACAACAAAGAACACACAGCACACCTGCTCAGAACCAAATAAAACAAAAAAGCACGGCAAAACCAATTTACAATCAATAAATGAGGAAAATAACTACTGAATGTCCTGAAGACAGCAGATAATATCAAAACATTTACAAAAACAGGCCAGGATGGTTCCAGGAGGCGTCCAAAATAAAATACCAGATGACTTTCCAGTAGATGAAAAGGCACTAGAACTACCTGATAGAAAATTCAAATCTTTAATATTCAGAGCTATCCAAGACTCGAAGCAAAAAGCAGACAAAAATGAGGAAAAAATAGAAGAATTCATGGAAAAGGCAGAAAAATTCATGGAAAATACAGACAAAAAATGGAAGACTCAAGAAAATAATACAGGAACAAAATACCAAAATAAGCTGACAACTAGAAATCATACAAAAACAACAATTAGACATCCAAAAGATAAAAAGATTTCAGAAATGGACAGTGTCATAGAAGGGCTGAGGAGCAGGTTTGAAATGATGAAAGACAAGATCAGAAAAATTAAAGACAAATACTTGGATGCAACTCTGTTTGAGGAAAAATCAGAAAAAAGAATGATGGAAAATGAAGAAACCCTGAGAATTATATGAGATACAATCAAAAGTAAAAATTTTCAAGTGATTGGAGTTTCAGAACAGGGGAGAAATCTGAAAACACAGAGAGGATCATTGAAGAACTGCAGATAAAAAACTTCCCTAATATCATGAAAGATAAAAAGCTGACCATCCAAGAAGCTCAAAGAAACCCATATAAGATAGAACCCAAAAGAAAGTCACCAAGGCATATCATAATCACACTCGTTAAAAGCAAACACAAAGAAAGAATCCTGAGAGCAGCTCAAGAAAAATGAACAGTGACATACAGAGAATAAGACTAAGCTCTAATTATTCGTCAGAAACCATGCAGGCAAGAAGGCAATGGGATGACATATATAAAACCTTAAAAGAGAAAAAAACTGCCAGCCAAGAACAATATATCCTGCAAAACTCTCATTCAAATATGATGGTGAAATTAAGACACTTCCAGATAAGCAGAAATTAAGGGAATATGTAAAAGTCAAACCAAACTTACAAGAATTATTAAAGGGAATCCTTCATTCTGAGAACAAACAACATCAGATCACAGACTGAATCTAGGACGCGAGATTGTACCAGCCAGATACCAACCTACGAAATGAACTCTCAAGGACAATTCAAAACCAAAAGAATTACAACAGTGAACCAGAGAGATTAATCTGTAAATGGCAACAGCATCAGAACGATAAAAGAGGGAATAAACAGTGTAGGTATAGAACTTTCTAATGGAGATGAAAGCAAGATGACACCAAGTAATAAAAGACTGGTTCAAACCTAGGAAGATAAGGGTAAATTTCAAGGTAACCACAAAGACCGTTAATGAATCTACTCATCAAAATAAAGTAGAAAAATATAAAATCTCAGTAAAAATCTACGAAAACAAATAAATGAAAAAAAATCCACAAACAAAATGAATTCAGCACAGGAGAGTAAGAGGAACAAAGAAAATGTCAGCACCACAAAAAAGGTACTACAAAATGACAGCAATAAACTAACACCTATCAATAATTAAACTGAACGTAAATGGCCTAAATGCACGCCTAAAGAGACAGAGTGACAGAATGGATAAAAAAAAAAAAAACAGGTTCCATCAAAATCCTGTCTACAAAAGATGCACTTTAGAAACAAAGATGTAAATTTATTGAAAAATCAAAGGATGGAAAAAAAGTGTATTAAGCAAACAGCTATCAAAAAAAAGGAGTGGCAATACTAATCTCAGATAAAATAGACTTTAAAACAAAATCCACCATAAAAGACAAAGAAGGGCACTATATAATGATTAAGGGGATAATCCAAGACATAACCATAATAAACATCTAAGCACCCAATGACAGGGCTCCAAAATACATAAACTCTAACAGCACTGAAAAGAGAAATCGACAGTTTCACAGTAATAGTAGGAGACTTCAACACACCACTCTCGGTAAAGGACAGAACATCTAGAAAAAAGCGCAACAAAGATACAGAAGATAAAAAGGACACGATCAGCAAACTTGACCTCATAGACATATATAAAACACTCCACTCAACAGCTACAAAGTACACATTCTTTTCTAACGCACATGGAACATTCTCCAGAATAGAACACATCTTAGGTGACAGAGCAACCCTCAACAACATGCAAAACAGTGAGATGATAGAAAGTATCTTCTCTGACCACAAGGCCATCATGGTACAAATTAACAACAGGAAGAGCAAGGAAAAAAAATCAATTACATGGAAACTGAATAACACTCTGCTTAAAAAACACTGGATAATACAAGAAATCAGAGATGGAAAAAAAATCCTAGAATCAAATGAGAGAAAACACATCATACCAAAACCTTTGGGACGCAGCAAAGGCAGTACTCAGAGAAAAATTTATAACAATAGATACACACATCAAAGAAGAAGAAAGGGACAAAATCAAAACATTAGCTACAAAACTCAAACAAATAGAAAGAGAACAGGAAAAAAAGCCCACAGCCACCAGAAGAAAGGAAATAATAAAAATCAGAACTGAAATAAATGAAATAGAGAATAGAAAAACAACAGAAAGAATCAACAAAACCAAAAGTTGGTTCTCTGAAAGGATCAACAAAATTGCTAAACCACTGTCCAAACTGACAAAAGAAAAACAGTAGAAGATGTAAATAACCCAAAATAAGAAATCAAATGGGGGACATTACAACAGACCTTACTGAAATAAAAAGGATCATACCAGAGTACTATGAAAAACTATACTCCACCAAACTTGAAAACCTACAAGAAATGGACAAATTTCTAGAAACACATTAAATACCCAAACTAACACAAAATGATGTTGAAAATCTGAACATACCCATAACTAGAAAAGAGCTTGAAAAGCTAAAAAAAAAAATTTCCAACAACAAAAAAAAGCCCTGGCCCAGAAGGCTTCACTGGAGAATTCTAGAAAACATTCAGAGAAGAGCTTACACCAGTACAACTCAAACTATTTCAGAACATAGAAAAGAAAGTGACACTTCTGAATTCATAACCCTGTTACCAAAACCAGGAAAAGACACAACAAAAAAAGAAAATTACAGACAAAGATCTCTCGTGAATATAGATGCAAAAATTCTCAACAAAATATTAGCCAATAAAATTCAGCATCATACCAAAAGAATAACACACCACGACCAAGTAGGATTCATATCAGTCATGCAAGTATGGTTCAACATTAGAAAATCAATCAACATAATCCACCACATAAATAAAAGTAAAGAAAACAATAACATGATCATTTCAATTGACGCAGAAAAAGCATTCGACAAAGTCCAACACCCATACCTGATAAAACTCTCAATAAAATAGGTATAGAAGGGAAATTTCTCAACAAAAATAAAGGACATGTATGTAAAACCAATGGCCAACATCATTCTTAAAGGAGAGAGGCTGAAAAATTCCCATTGAGAACAGGAACAAAGCAAGGATGCCTTTATCACCGTTCCTACTTAATATTGTGCTGGAAGTCTTAGCTAGAGCAATAAGGAAAGAAAAAGAAATAAAGGACATCAAAATCGGTAATGAAGAAGTTACGCTCTCCCTGTTTGGGGATGATATGATACTATACATAGAAAACCCAAAGATGCCACAAAAAAACTATTGGTACTAATAGATTCAGCAGAGTAGCAGGATACAATATAAACATACAAAAATCAGTTGGATTCCTATACACCAATAAAGAGAACAATGAAAAGGAAATCAGGAAAACAATACCATTTTTAATAGCTTCTAAAAAAATAAAATACTTAGGAATAAGTCTAACCAGTGACGTAAAACATCTATACAAAGAAAACTACAAAACACTACTGCAAGAAACAAAAAGAGATCTACATAAATGGAAAAACATATCATGCTCATGGATAGGTAGACTCAACATAGTGAAAATGACAATTCTACTGAAAGCAATTTACAAATACAATGCAATACCGATCCAAATACCAACAACATTCTTTAACGGGATGGAAAAACTAATCATTAACTTTATATGGAAAGGGAAGAAGCCCTGGATAAGTAAAGCACTATTGAAGAAGAAGAATAAAGTAGGAGGACTCCCACTACCTGACCTCAGAACCTACTATACAGCTACAGTAGTCAAAAGAGTCTGGTACTGGTACAACGACAGATACATTGACCAATGGAACAAAATTGAGAACCCAGAGGTAAATCCATCCATCTATGGTCACCTGATCTTCGACAAGGGTGCAAAATCCATCAAACAGAGAAAATACAGTCTTTTTAAAAAATGATGCTGGCAAAACTGGATGTCTCTCTGCAAAAAAAATGAAACAGGACCCATACCTCACACCGTATACGAAAAGTAATTCAAAATGGATCAAAGACCTAAATATAAAGTCAAAAACTATAAAGTTCATAGAAGAAAAAATAGGATCAACACTAGAGGCCCAAATACGTGGCATTAACACGATACAAACCATAACAAACAACATACAAACTCCAAAAGAAAAGCTAGATAACTGAGATCTTTGAAAAATTAAACACTTATGCTCATCAAAAGTCTTCACCAAAAGAGTAAAAAGAGAACTTACTGACTGGGAAAAAATTTTTGGCTATTACAAATCTGACAAAGGTCTAATAGATAAAACCTTCTGTAAAATCCAACACCTCTACAACAAAAAGACAAATAATACAATTAAATATGGCCAAAGAAAATAAAAAGACACTTCACCAAAGAAGACGTTCAAGCGGCCAACAGACACATGAGGAAATGCTCGTGATCATTGGTCATTAGAGAAATGCAAATCAAAACCACAGTGAGGTACCATCTTACCCAGGAATTACTGGCACGAATCAAAAACACTGGAAATAACAAATGTTGGGGAGGCTGCGGGGAGATTGGTACTCTTATGCACTGCTGGTGGGAATGCAAAATGATACAACCTTTTTGGGAAACGTTATGACGCTTCCTTAGAAAGTTAGAAACAGAAATGCCATATGATCCAGCAATCCCACTCCTAGGAATATATCCCAGAGAAATAAAAGTCGTCACAGAAATGGGCATATGCACACGCATATTCACTGCATCATTGTTCACAATAGCAAAAAGATTGAAACAACCTAGATGCCCATCAACAGATGAATGGATAAAAAAAACTATAGTACATACACACAATGGAGTAATATGCAATGATAAAGAACAATGATGAATCTGCAAAGCATCTCATAACATGGATGAATCTGAGTGAAATATGTCAATCACAAAAGGACAAATATTGTATGAGACCACTACTGTAAAAACTCACGAAAAGTTTACACACAAAAAGAAACAATCTTTGATGGTTATGAGGGTAGGGAGGGATGGGG
>NW_004443996.1:2608697-2609896 GCF_000243295.1 Trichechus manatus latirostris
GGCGTGCTTGGGAGGCACGTTTTCCACACTGGGAGAGAGCCAGTGCCAGAGTGTCTACGCAGCCATCCAGAACCAGTGAGAAGCAGCCATCATCAGCAAAAGATAAGTACTTGCGTACAGCTTACCGCGCAGATCAAAAATACCCCCCTTAGGCTCTCTCCCATTTACCTGCCCACTCCCTGCTCTTCAATGGGTCATGGACCTGCTTCAGGGCTTCAGCAATTGCCAAGTCCCCTGGGTTGTAAGTAGGATCCATCACATACCCAGAGCCATTCTCCCTGCCTCGGAGAGTGAACAAACTAACAAACAGGAAAAAATAAACTGCCGGCTCCCCTAATCTAGGAACCCAGGGTAGGCATAGCTCCTTTACCTAGGCACAGGCATAAAGGATCCATGGACTTTGAGTGCCTTTCCCCCTGCATAGACTTGTGTGGGCCCATCTCAACAGCGCAGGCCCTCATTACCGCAGTACAACAGGGTATATACCGAAACTCTATCTCAACTGTTTCAGCTGTGAAGTGGCAGGTTATTGACATTTGACACTGCTCTGCCCATTAAGCAGGGTCTTCACCTATCCACTTCAGGGGCCTGAGGACTGGTGGCTCCACCCGCGCCATAGTCTGGCTGCAAAGCACACCCACCTTGGCGCTCGAGAGAACAGGGACACACCTTTCTCCTGGACACTCGGGGGTGGCCATCAGCCCCCTGCTTTGCTCAGAGTGTATCCCCCTGCTGCAGCCAGATGCCTGTGCCTACACCAATCACCCATGCCTGTCTAGGATGGTAAGTGATGGCCTACACCACACACTTGGTGGCTATCTACCTGGGCACCTGAGCTGAATCCAAACAGAAGGAGTGGGCGGACTTCTGAGCTCACATACCTAGTAACGGATCTAACCACCTGGTGACAGGACATTAGAGCCTCAAAGGTGCTAATAATCAAACAAGCTCATATGAGCAGCCTATTTGGACATATCAAAACAAAACAAGAAGCTAGGACACAGTAAGCAAACAGAAAATAAATAACTATAATAACTTATTGATGGCTCGAAGACAACAGTCAATATCAAATCACATAAAGAGGCAATCCATGATGGCTTCAGCAAGCTCCCAAAATAAAGAATCTAGAAATTTTCCAAAGGAGGAAAATATCTTGGAAATACCAGAGACAGAATACAAAAGCTTAATATACAAAACTT
>NW_004443996.1:2614138-2615040 GCF_000243295.1 Trichechus manatus latirostris
GGAAGAAGTCAAAGTATCTCTATTTGCAGATGATATGATGTTATACACAGAAAACCCCAAAGAATCCACAACAAAACTCCTGGAACTAATAGAAGATTTCTGCAAAGTTTCAGGATACAAGAGAAACATTCAAAAATCAGTTGGATTCCTTTACACAAACAAAGAGAACCTTGACAAGGAAATCACCAAATCAATACCATTTACAATACCCCCCAAGAAGATAAAATACTTAGGAATAAATGTAACCAGAGACACAAAAGACCTATACAATGAAAACTATAAGACACTACTGCAAGAAACCAAAAGAGACCTGCTAAGTGGAAAAACTTACCTTCCTTATGGATAGGTAGACTCAACGTTGTGAAAATGTCAATTCTACCCAAAGCAATCTACAGACACAATGCAATCCCGTTCCAAATTCCACTGACATTTTTTAATGAGATGGAGAAACAAATCACCATCGTCATATGGAAAGGGAAGAGGCCTCAAATAAGTAAAGCATTACTCAAGAAGAAGAACAAAGTGGGAGGCCTCAAATGACCTGATTTTAGAAACTATTATACTGCCATGGTAGTCAAAACAGCCTGGTCCTGGTACAACAACAGATACATAGAATTGAGAATCCAGACATAAATTCATCCACCTATGAGCCGCTGATATTTGACAAAGGCCTAAATTCTGTTAATTGGGGAAAAGACAGTCTCTTTAACAAATGGTGCTGGCGTAACTGGATATCCACCGGCAAAAAACTGAAACAAGACCCATACCTCACACCATGCACAAAAACTAACTCAAAATGGATCAAAAACTTAAATAAAAAATCGAAAATGATAAAGATCATGGAAGAAAAAATAGGGACAACGCTAGGAGCTCTAATACAGGGCATAAACACAATATGAACC
>NW_004443996.1:2616832-2625593 GCF_000243295.1 Trichechus manatus latirostris
GAGAAAATAAATTTCTTTTTATGAAAGCCATCCACTTGTGGTATTTCTGTTGGAGCAGCACTAGGTGACTAAGACAGGTGCAGAACTCAAATTCTAGTAAGAAGACCAGACTTAATGGTCTGACTGAGACTGGAAGAACCCCTGAAAGCATGTCCCCTGGATTCTCTATCAGCCCAGAACTAAAACAATTTCCGAGAACAACTCTTCAGACAGGGATTGAACTGGACTGTGGGACATAAAGTGATACTCTTGAGGAGTGTGCCTCTTATCTCAAGTAGATACAAGAGACTAAATGGGCAGCTTCTGTCCAGAGGTGAGTTGGGAAGGCAGAGAGGGTTAGGAGCTGGTTGAATGGACATGAGGTATCAGGGGTGGAAAGGAGGAGTATGCTGTCACAGTATAGGGAGAGCAATTAGAGTCTCATAACAATGTATGTATAAATTTTTGTATGGGAAAAAATAAATCAAAAAAAGACTGACAATACCAAGTACTGGTGAAGATTTGGAGCAACTGGAACTCTCATATACTTCTGATTGGAATGCAAAATGGTGCATTCATTTTGGAAAATAGTATGGCAATATCTTAAAAAGTTAAACATACACTTATCATGTAAACTGCAGTTCTACTCCTGGGTATTTATCTGAGAGAAAGGAAAACATATGGTTTCACAAAGACTTGTTTGCAAGTGTTCATAGCAGCATCATTCATAACAGCTCCAAACTGGAAGTACCCCAAATGTCTAACAACTGGTTAATGGATTATAAATTTGGTTTATCTATGTCAGGTAATACTACTCAGCAATAAAAAGGAACAAAATATTGATATATGCAAATATGTGTCTTAAAGATATTTTGCTAAGTGAAAGTATTGAAAAACAAACAATTGTCTACACTGTGATTCAATTTATATGATATTCTAGAAAAGGCAGACCTATAGTGACAGAAATCCCCACGCATCTGTCAGTTTGTCGTACTGTGGGGGCTTGCATGTTGCTGTGATGTTAGCAAATACCAGCATGTTTGAACTGAGCTTCCAGACTAAGACAAACTAGGAAGAAGGACCTGGTGGTATACTTCTGAAAAGAATTAGCCAGTAAAAACCTTATGAATAACAGCCAAACATTTTCTGATATAGTGCCCAAAGATGAGCCCCTCAGGTTGGAAGGCCCTCAGAAGACAACAGGGGAAGAGCTGCATCCTCAAAGCAGAGTCGACTTTAATGATGTGGATGGAGTCCAGCTTTCAGGACCTTCTTTTGCTGATGTGGCACGACTCAAAATGAGAAGAAACAGCTGCAAACTGCACTTAATAATGGGAACATGGAATGTATGAAGTATGAATCTAGGAAAATTGGAAATCATCAAAAATGATATGGAACACATAAACATGGATATCCTAGGCCTTAGTGAACTGAAATGGACTGGTACTGGCCATTTTGAATCAGACAATCATATGGTGCACTATGCCTGGGATGACAACTTGAAGAGGAATGGCATTGCATTCATCATCAAAAAGAACATTTCAAGACCTATCCTGAAGTACAATGCTGTCAGTAATAGAATAATATCCATACATCTACAAGGAAGATCAGTTAATATGACTATTATTCAAATTTATGCACCAACCACTAAGGCCAAAAATGAAGAAATTGAAGATTTTCACCAACTTCTGCAGTCTAAAATTGATACAACGTGCAGTCAAGATGCATTGATAATTACTGGTGATTGGAATGCAAAAGTTGAAAACAAAGAAGAAGAATCGGTAGTGGGAAAATATGGCCTTGGTGACAGAAACAATGCCGGAGATCTCATTAAAGAATTTTGGAAGACCAAGGGCTTCTTCATTGCAAATACCTTCTTTCATTAACATAAATGGCAACACGTGGACCTCACCAGATGGACTACACAGGAATCAAATCGACTACATTGTGGAAAGAGACACTGGAAAAGCTCAATATTATCAGTCAAAACAAGGCCAGGGGCCAACTGCTGAACAGACCATCAATTGTTCCTATGCACGTTCAAGTTAAAACTGAAGAAAATTAGAACAAGTCCACGAGAGCCAAAGTACAATCATGAGTATATCTCACCTGAATTTAGAGACCTCTTCAAGAATAGATTTGATGCGCTGAACACTAATGACCGAAGACCAGACGAGTTGTGGAATGACATCAAGGACATCATACATGAAGAAAGCAAGAGCTCATTAAAAACACAGGAAAAAAAGAAAAGACCAAAATGGATGTCAGAAGAGACTCTGAAACTTGCTTTTGAACATCTAGTAGCTAAAGCAAATGGAAGAAATGATGAAGTAAAAATGCGGAACAGAATATTTCAGAGGGAGTTTCGAGAAGATAAACTATTGCAATGATACGTGCAAAGACCTGGAGACAGAAAACCAAAAGGGAAGAACACACTCGACACTTCTCAAGCTGAATGAACTAAAGAAAAAATTCAAGCCTCCAATTGCAATACTGAAGAATTCTATGGGGAAAATATTAAACAACGAAGGAAGCATCAAAAGAAGATGGAAGGAATACACAGAGTCACTATACCAAAAAGAATTGGTCGACGTTCTACCTTTTCAAGAGGTAGCATATGATCAGGAACGGATGGTACTGAAGGAAGAAGTCCAAGCTGTGCTAAAAGCATTGGCTAAAAACAAGGCTCCAGGAATTGACAGAATACCAATTAAGCTATTTCAACAAATGATGCAGTGCTGAAAGTGCTCAGTTGACTATTCCAAGAAATTTGGAAGACAGCTACCTGATGAATCGACTGGAAGAGATCCATATTTATGCCTATTCACAAGAAAGATGAGCCAACTGAATGCAGAAATGATCGAACAGTATTGTTAATATCACACGCAATTAAAATTTTGCTGAAGATCATTCAAAAGCGGTTGCAGCAGTATAACATCAGAAAACTGCCAGAAATTCAAGCTGGATTCAGAAGAGGATGTGGAACCAGGTATATCATTGCTGATGTCAGATGGATCTTGGCTGAAAGCAGAGAATACCAGAAAGATGTTTACCTGTGTTTTATTGACTATGCAAAGGCATTCGACTGTGTGGATCATAACAAATTATGGATATCATTGCAAAGAATGGGAATTCCAGAACACTTAATTGTGCTCATGAGGAACTGTACATAGAACAAGAGGCAGCTGTTCGAACAGAACAAGGGGATACTGCATGGTTTAAAATCAGGAAAAGTGTGAGTAGGGTTGTATCCTTTCACCATACCTATTCAATCTGTATGCTGAGCAAATAATCTGAGAAACTGAACTATATGAAGAAGAATTGGCCATCAGGGTTGGAGGAAGACTCATTAACAACCGGTGTTATGCAGATGACACAACCTTGCTTGCTGAAAGTGAAGAGGACTTGAAGCACTTACTGATGAAGATCAAAGACCACAGTCTTCAGTATGGATTACACTTCAGCATAAAACAAAAAATCCTCACAAGTGAACCAATAAGCAACATTATGATAAACGGAGAAAAGATTGAAGTTGTCAAGGATTTCATTTTACTTGGATGCACAATCAAGGCCAATGGAAGCAGTAGTCAAGAAATAAAACAAAACATTGAATTGGGCAAAACTGCTGCAAAAGACCTATTTAAAGTGTTGGAAAGCAAAGATGTCACTTTAAGCACTAAGGTGCACCTGACCCAAGCCATGGTTTTTTCAATTAATCATATGCATGTGAAAGCTGGACAATGAATGGGGAAAACCAAAGAAGAATTGACTCCTTTGAAATTATGGTGTTGGCGAAGAATATTGAATATACCATGGACTGCCAAAAGGACAAACAAATCTGTCTTGGAAGAACTACAACTAGAATGCTCCTTAGAGGCAAGGATGGACAGACTTTGTCTCGCATACTTTGGACATGTTATCAGGAGGGATCAGTCCCTGGAGAAGAACATCAGGGTTGGTAAAGTAGAGGGTCAGCGAAAAAGAGGAAGATCCTCAACGAGATGGATTGACACAATGGCTGTAGCAATGGACTCAAGCATAACAACAATTGTGAGGATGGTGCAGGACAGGGCAGTGTTTCGTTCTTTTGTACATAGGACCACTGTGAGTTGGAACCGACTCGACGGCGCCTAACAACAACAACGTAGTGACAGAAAGCGGATCACTAGCTCCTGGGTTTGGGGGTAGAACGAAAGAATCAGCTGCAATTAGACAGGAAGTAAAATTTTAGGAGGAGGTAACTGTTCTATACCTTGATTGTGATGGTGGTTACATGATTATATAATTACCCAAAGTCATTACATCGTATACCCTTAAAATGGTTGAATTTTATGGTATTGAAATAATATATTAACTTTTTAAGTGAAATATAAAAATGCTAGTCTGAGGTAGCTTTTCATGATGGAACTCATCAATACTCATCACCCTCTTAACCCTGATGCATTCAATGAGCACTTCTTGATAGGCTGCTCTGTAAATATATTTTTTCATTTGAATGTTGTTTTTGATTTCCAAATTTCTGTCTTTTTGTATTGTAAATTCTTCAGTAGAAGAAACTATGCCCTTTCTTCATTACATCCTTCCCCTGTTCTAACCTCCAGAGTTAACTCCATAGTTCTATATTGTCACAAATTTTATAGCAGAGTTAACATATTCAGTGCTATTCATGGTTTCAGGAAAGACACGCTGGCACAATATGCACAATCATTTAAACAGAACATCAATGTGGAATAAAAGTGTTGGGAGACTGTCTTTTACGGCCTTGCCATTCTCACCTGGGCTGCCTAATCAGAAACTTTGGGTCCAGAACATTCTCTGATAATGGAGGTTAGGAACTGAGGCTCCCTCTGTTCCAGTTTCTTCTTATCAGGGGAACTCGTTCCCTATCAAGGGCCTAATGAATACCTCGTTGTTCTACTTAAGTGTGAGTATCATACGGCACCTGGCCAGCCCCATTAGTGTATCTGTTCCCGGAGCGGAGGGAACAGGGTCTCTAACTGCATCACAAACCAGCCCTGCCTCAGCTGCAGAGAGTGACCCACTGACTATGGGGAACAATTGCCCACTATTGAAGCTAAACTTGCTGTCTCTTCTCTATGTGAGTAAAGTGTTGATCCAGTCGGTGCCTGTGTAGAAGTTGTGTTTCATGGTGACCTTGGACCTTGATTCAACAAAAAGACTGTAAACTGCACCTAGATAACCACTCTATAGTTGACTCATGAAGTTCCGAATTTGGATAGTGACAGCTTAATTGTTTCAGGATATGTTTTAAAGAGTAATAAAGGAAGTGGCACTTGGATTAACAGCTCTAGGACCTCTAGTCTCTGTATATTCGTCTTATGGAATGGAACTAAGGGTACTCAGCAACAGGAAAAGGGACAGTGAATTCTCATCCAGCTCTACTGATTTGAAGTTGCAGAATGGCAAGGCAAGAACCACCTGGGTACCAGTTGCTCAGGGAACACAAAAGTACAATATCTGGAATATACTCTCCCATTTCATTAATGAGTTCTCTACAGCAGGCTTTCTCAACCTGGGACTATTGACATTTGGGGCTGGATAATTTTTTGTGTGGGAGCAGGGTGTCCTGCACATTGTAGGAGGGAGAAGCATCTCTGGCCTCTACTCACTAGATGCCAGTAGCAATCTCCCCAACTGGGAGAAACAAGAATGTTTCTAGACATTGCCAAATGTCCCCTGGCGGGACAGGGTAACAAAGGGGAGGCAAAATCATCTCTCTTTAAGAACTACTGACCTAGATAGGGAGTCCTGGTTAAGTGGTCAGCTGCTAACCAAAAGGTCAGCAGTTTGAACCCACCAGTCGCTTCGAGGGAGAAAGCTATGGCAGTCTGCTTCCGTAAAGATTACAGCCTTGGAAAACTGTGGGGCAGTTTTACTCTGTCCTGTAAGATCACTATATGTTGGAATCGACTCGACGGCACCAAATTTTGTTTTGGGCCTAGATAGTGATTTTCAAACTGAGGGGCACACTCATTACTGGGTGTCTTAGTCAATCTAGTGCTGCTATAACAGAAATACCACAAGTGGATAGCTTTAACAAAGAGAAATTTATTTCCTCACAGTAAAGTAGGCTAAAAGTCCAAATTCAGGGTGTCAGCTCCAGGGAAAGGCCTTCTGTGTCTGTCAGCCTTCTCATCAATCTTCCCCTTGACTAGGAGCTTCTCCGCGCAGGGACCCTGGGTCCAAAGGACACGCTCTGCTCCAGGTGCTGCTTTCTTGGTGGTATGAGGTCCCCCCTCTCTCCTGGCTTCCCTTTCCTTTTTATCTCTTGAGAGATAAAAAGTGGTGCAGGCCACACCCCAGGGAAACTCCCTTTACATTGAATCAGGGATGTGACCTTAGAAAGGGTGTTACAATCCCACCCTAATCCTCTTTAACATAAAATTACAATCACAGAATGGAGGACAACCACACAATACCGGGAATCATGGCCCAGCCAAATTGATACACACATTTTTGGGGAGACAATTCAATCCATGACACTGGGCATGAAGTCAATTTAGTGGAACCCAACTAGCATTTTTAAATACGAAATAGAATTGAATAGAAAATATCAGAGCACTTAGACTGTAGTGAGTAAGCATGTTTCATGAAATGTTCACTTATTATGTGTACTCTGTTATCATGTAAAATCTTTTTCTTACTGTGGATTGTTACCTAAAAAAAGTTTGAAATCAACTATGCCTAGATCATAACTGAAAGCATTCAATCAACCAGAATGGCTATGGTAAAGTCATAGACTTTATCCTCACTTATCTAATATTCTATGATTCCTAGTCTGAATCTTCCTCCTAGCTGGACCAGGCCCCACTGTTCCCTCCACAGATATGCTCACACCTCCTGTTTATATGCCTTTTCTCCTACAGTTCTTCCTGAACTCATATGCTTACTAATACTACCCATCTTTCAAGGTCTCCCCAAATTCTTTATAATGTAATCCTTGACACTCCAGTACAAAATAATCCCTTTGTTCTCTGAACACCTTTTGTACTTTTTGTTATAGAGTAGAAGCCTTCTTAAATGATGTGATTGGGAACCATACTTGGGAGGTTACTTTTAAAAAAATTAATAAAAGAGGTTACATATCTTAAACATTTTGTTGAAACATAAATAATACAAATAAACATTCATTTGCCAATTTTTTTTTATGTAGGAGCCAAGGCCTTTTGTGTGAGAACATGTCTGTCACTGAAGTTCTGTATAGTCAGTTACTATTTCAATTTGATTCTTTAAAATACAAAGAAAACTTAAAGATCTTTCTAATAAGTCTAAGAGCAGAATTTTTCAAAATTATTATTTTTCCACTCAATTCAACAACAATTTTTAAAATGTAACACAATTTTATTCAATCCTTCAAAGTATTCAACTTAATTTTCATAGAAAAAACTTTTCCACACCCATATTCCATCAGTATATAGAATATTTAAAGTAAAAAACATAATAACAACAACTGGGAACAAACACAATTAGCTCTTGGTAAGCATACAATTCAACCAGTGGAGCAGAGGTATAACTGTCCCTCAGTATTCTAACTGTGAGTATTCAGTGTGCCGCAGGCATCAATCAGTATGTGGGGGGAATGAATGGCATGAGAAGGACAAGAACTTGTATTAATCACTATCTTCGTTTTTTCTTACCTCTTGCCATCCCACTAGTGCCCCCAAAGCAGAAGCATGGCTAGAGAGGGAACAAGTGGTTGCTCACACATGAGATCTGTCCCCCAAAGTAGCACCTTATCAACACTTAAAAATAGTTTTATTGTGGTAAAGATGCATATAACACAAGATTTGCCAATTCAATGTTTTTCACGTGTACAATTTAGTGACACCAATTACATTACTCTTGTTGTGCAATCATCTCCGATATCTTTTGCCAAATTTTCCATCACCATAAACAGAAACTCAATGATGCTTAGACAATGACTCCCCCTTTTTCCCTCCCTCTAATAACCTGTGGTAACCACTAATTAACTTTGGTCTCTATATGTTTGCCTATTCTAGATATTTCATATTAGTGGGATCATGCAATATTCTTTTGTGAGCGACCTATTTCAGCCAGCATAACATTTTCAAGATTTATCTATATTGCAGCACACATTAGAACTTCATTCTTTTTGGGTTGAATAATATTCCATTCTATGTGGAATTGCCGGATCATGTGGTCGCTATGAGTTGGAATCGACTCAAAGGGAAAGGGTTTCGATATGGTAATTCTATGTTTAAATTTTTTTTTATTCTACTTCAGGTGAAGGTTTACAGAACAAATAGTTTCTCATGAAACAGTAGTACACATTTTGTTTTATGACATTGGTTAACAATCCCACGACATGTCAACCCTCTCCCTTCTCGACCTTTTATTTTTTTGGTGAAAATATACATAGCCAAAGATACACCATTTCAAAAATTTCTACATGCACGGTTCAGTGACATCAACTACGCTCTTCCAAATGTGCTGCTATTCTCACTTTAGATGAAGGTTTACAGAACAAAATAGTTTCTCATTAAACAGTACACATGTTGCCGTATGAAGATGGTTAACAACCTCACAACACATCAACACTATCCTTACTCAACCTTGGGTTGCCTATCACCAGCTTTCCTGTCCCCTTCTGCCTTCTAGTCCTTGTCCCTGGACTACGGTGCCTCATTAGTCTCATTTCGTTTTATGGGGCTGTCCACTCCCCGGCTGAACGGTGAATCTCGGAAGTGACTTCACCACTGAGCTAAAAGGGTGTCTGGGGGCCCTACTCTTGGGGTTTCTC
>NW_004443996.1:2630715-2725002 GCF_000243295.1 Trichechus manatus latirostris
AATTTTTGCTTTTGATTGTGTCCCACATAACTCTAAGGGTCTCTTCATTTTTCTTTGTTCTTTTTTCTGAGTTTTCCTCAAACGGAGTTGCATTCAAGTGTTTGTCTTCAATTCCACTGATCCTGTCTTCCACCGTTTCAAATCTGCTCCTCAGCCCTTCTATGACACCATCCATTTCTGAAATCTTGTTGTTCATCTTTTGGATTTCTAATTGTTGGTTTTTTTATAATTTATAGTTGTGAATTTATTGTCACATTTTGTTCCTGAATTATTTTCCTGAATTTTTCCAGTTTTTTGTTTATATTTTCTGTGAATTTGTCTGCCTTTTCCATGAATTTGTCTATTTTTTCCTCATTTTTGTCTGCTTTTTGCTTCAACTCTTGGAGAATTCCGAGTATTAGAGATTTGAATTCCCTATCCGGTAGTTCTAGTGCTGTTTCTTCTACTGGAATGTCATCTGTTGTTTTATTTTGGACACCTACTGGAACCATCCTGTCCTGTTTTTGTAAATGTTTTGATATTATCTGCTGTCTTCGGGGAGTTCAGTAGTTATTTTTCTCATTTATTCATTGTAGATTTGTTTGTTTTGTCCTTTTTTTAAATTTGGCTATGTCTGAGTAGGTGGGCTATGTGTTCTTTGATGTTTGCTTATCTGTGGGCATGATACTTTTCATCTCCTTCTCCAATTGGCAGGGTCAGTTGCTCAGGTATGGTACAGCGGGGCAGGTCTAGGTTGTTTGTGGCACTTACTACAGCCACCAGGGCGGGTTGGTAATCAGGGTAGGGCAGGTTCCAGTAGGCCATGCCTGTGCTACTTGGTGGTGTGATGTTAAGCACACGGTGCAGGTAGGCAGGATGTAAGGTGGAGATTGTTATGTGTGGAGCTAAGATGGATATGCAAGAGAGAAGATAGGAACAGGAGCCAAAAACATACAAACAACAAAAAAGAGTGCTAGAGGAGCTTGCTGTTGGAGTGGAGAGATGAGAGACTATGAAATGGAGAAAAACTAAAAGGGGAAGAAGAAGAAAAGAAAAAAAAAGAAAAGAATGAATAAATAAAAATCAGAAAGGAAAAAGATCAGCAAAGCTCCCAGGCATTCCACCAGTGCAGCTATGAGGTCTGGGGAAGTTGTTCTCAGGTGTTGCAGTACAGCCTGGCTAGAAGGCGTAGAAGTATTCAGTGCCAGGTATTCAGGGAACAGAAACAGAATGAAGGTATAGAGAGATGAGAAACTGAGTAATGAAGAAAGACAAAAAGGGAAAAAGAGGGAAAAGAAAACAAAACAATTTAAAAAAAAACAAGAAAAGCCCCCCAAAAAACAGAAAAGAAAAACCATGAATAAAATGCCTTCAGGGATCCCTCTGCGCTTCTGCAAAAGCCAAGGGGCTACACTCCAAGCCACGTAGCACCGCCTGGCCAGAACGGGCTCCCAACTCAAGAAAAGGAAAAGAAAACAAACAAACAACCCAAAACAAAGAAACAATCAAAAGCCCCATGATCCTACCAGCATGGCAGCCCAGACCGGGAAGCACCTCCACACTCGAACGGAGCTCTGCAGCCCTTCAGGAAGAAGCAAAGATGGTGCACGGAGGCAGGTATTTGAGCAAAAGGAGGGGCAGGTGGTGAGAGGTAAGGACGAAATCAAAAGAAGTGGAAAAAAAGCAACACTAGCAGCCAACAAATGGCCCTCAGAGAGCCGGCCAGTGAGGGTGGAATCCAAGCAGCCGTTGCTTCCCGGACAAGAGACTGTGGCCACCGGAAGCAGAGGAGGCTGAGTAGGGGTAAAGAAGGGTGGGGGGTAGGAAAGCGTATATTGCAAATTACCAGTTGTTCTGTCTCCCGCTGGAAGCTCTGTGAAGCTGCTTTTTTACCCCCTATTTGCTGGTCTTTGATAGGAGTCCAAGATGGCGGATCTGCGCTGCATTAGCTGATAGGGGACCTCTGCATGAAACTCTCCTCGCTCTCCATTCTCTGTCACTTTTCTCACTCCATTGGTGCTTGGCTGAGTTCTTTATCTCTTCATTTGATGTTTTAGGGTCTCAGGATTGCTGTTTTCACTGTTTGGCTTAGTTTTTCGGATAGTTGCTGTGGAGGGACGGCGTGTTGCTTCTGCTTAGAGCGCCATTTTGCCGGAAGTCTATGTTTAACTTTTTAAGAAACCAACAAACTCTTTTCCGTAGCACCCTATTAACATTTTTAAAAGTAATAAATGTATATTGATCTAAACATTGATTAGACCAGGGCTTCTCAAAACATCTGTGGTATCTTTTTTTTAAATTTATTTTTAGACAATTGTACACCAATACTTTGCAAAATGCAATAAAATGACCACTTAAAAAATGAAATGAAAAAATACACAAAATACAAGCCCCAAATTTTATTATTATTATATTCAACATGCATAAAACTACTGTTAAATTGCTAAAAACTTCTCTAAATGCTTACTCTCAACTTCTGTAGTTATCTCATCCTAGACCAGTAACAGTTTGGGGACTTGTACTGGTCAAAGGACTTCACGTTGAGTAGTCTTATACTGTAATGACAAGACCTAAGAGGAAGTAATGTGAATTATGCAGTCAAATATTAAGTAGTAAGACCCTGAGAAGGGGGTAAAATTGTTGCCTTTGAGTCGGTTCTAACTCATAGCGAACCTATAGGACAAAGTAGAACTTCCTCATAATGTTTCCAAGGCTGTAATATTTATGGAAGCAGACTGCCATGTCTTTCTCCCGTGGAGCACCTGGTAAGTTCGAACCACCAGCCTTTCAGTTAGCAGCTGATCACTTTAACCACTGTGGCACCAGGGCTCCTTTGAGAAGGGTGTAAAAGGGTATTATTTTGTTATGTCCTCACTCACCAACCAACCAAAAAGTGTAAGCTTTTGCCCATCCCCACACTCCTTTTGGAACCTCATAACTTCTGGAGGGCAAGAGAATGGAGATAGAGAGGCACCTTAGACATAGCTCAGAGGCAACATTAATATTCAAATCAGGGCTTCCTTATAATCCCACTCCTATTCTCATTTCCATTTTCTACTTCAGAAATTGTCCTACTACTTCTAATATGGATTGAATAGTTGCTTCTTTAAAAATTTCACTCTGTATAAAAGAATCCAGGAGAATTGGCTAAACTATTCCATGTTAAATCGCCTTCTTCTTGAAATTAGTATATATTTACTCTTTTTTGTGAAAATATAAATAAGCACCTCTAAGCCTTTCTCTTTCAACTTTGTTTTCCCCAGGTGGCACAAGTTTTTCTTCTTTAAAAAGATGCACAGAGAGGAAAGCCAAATAATTCTGAGTCTAGAAATAAGGGAACATTTATCTAAGAAGCAAAAAGTACCCACACTGTTTCTAAATTTGCACCCATATGATATTGGAGAGAGTCAAATAGACAGTAATTATATCTACACAAAATTCTAGCTCTAAGAAGCATTCTGGCTGTAGTTCTTCCAAGACAGATTTGTTCGTTCTTTTGGTGGTCCATGGTATATTCAATATTCTTCACCAACACTAATACTGAATATACCATGGACTGTCAAAAGATCAAACAAGTCTGTCTTGGAAGAACTACAGCCAGAATGCTCCTTAGAAGCAAGGATGGAGAGACTTCATCTCACATAGTTTGGACACGTTATCAGGAGGGACCAGTCCCTGGAGAAGGACATCATACTTGGTATTGCAGAAGGTCAGCAAAAAAGATGAAGACCCTCAATGAGATGGATTGACACAGCAGCTGCAACAATGGGCTTCGGCATAACAACGATAGTGAGGATGGCGCAGGACTGGTCACTGTTTTGTTCATGGGGTCGCTATGAGTCGGAACCGACTTGACAGCACCTAACAACAACAACGTATTGGCTCAGGCTGAGGGTGGACCAAAGTTCAGTGACCTGGGGAAAGGAGAGAAGCTTAACCAAAGTTTGTTTAACAGGCACTTTGTTTCTAATTGATCAGTGGGGGCTAGCAATTGAGTTACTCATTTATGATGTATGGAAATGGGAATTTGGATCTGTGTCTGGTCTTGTCCTAGGTAAACAAGCGGACATCCATGAGTCTTATCTAAGTCATATAGGAAGGGTGGTTATTTGTAGTAAGCTGCTTTCCTGAACACAGAGGATGGGGAGATTTCTTTAACCATCACAGGGTTCAGGTAAAATTCAAAATTAACATCATGAAAATAGGTGAGGAGTAGTAAGTTGTGAACTTGTGTATTACTCCATTCACCATAATGTTCTGAAGGAAGAGTCCCAGAAAACTTTAAGGATACTAAATTATGTACGTAGAACAAAGTAAGACACCTCATAGAACAAGCTGAACAAATAGGCTGAAAGATATAGGGGCTGAAAAAAACAGGAAGAAGGTGAAAAACCACTCTTAAGAGGAAAACTGTGGGGAGTGAGCAAACATCCTGTTCTCTTTCTTGAAGACTTCAGAAAGCTAAGCTAAACTATTTGGGAAGATTTCAAACAATTAAGAAATCCTATTGGTAAATAGGAGTCTCTGGGTGGTTGTTACAGATTGAAACGTGTCCTCCAAAAATACGTGTTGTATGTAAATCCTAACCTCTATACCTGTGGTTATAATGCCATTTGGGAATGGGTTTTCTTTGTTACGTTAATGAGCAATGTTAGTGTAGTATGTGTCTTGAGTCAATCTCTTTTGAGATATAAAAGAGCAGATTAAGCAAGCAGCAAAAAGCAGAGATGGGGAAGATACAAGCCACAGATGGTTAAGCACTCAACTAATAACCGAAAGGTAGGTGGTTTGAACCCACCCAGAGGTGCCTCAGAAGAAAGGTCTGGTGATCTGATTCGGAAAGGTTAAAAACAAATAAACCAAACCAGATGCCAGAGGGTCAATTCTGGCTCATGGCTTCCCCATATGTGTCAGAGCAGAATTTCGCTCTATAGGGTTTTCAAGGCTATGACCTTTTGGAAAGAGATTGCCAGGCCTTTCTTCTGAGGCACCTCAGGGTGAGTTATAATTGCTAACCTTCTGGTTAGTATTTGAGCACTTAACAATTTGTACCACTCAGGGATTTAAAAACCCTATGGATTGCAGTTCTACTCTGCAACACATGGGGTTGCCGTGAATTGGAATCGACTCCATTACAATTGGACTGGATTAGTAACTAAAAAAGAAATTTTTGTGAATTTAAAAAATCTTATGAGAGGAGTGTATTATTACTTTTTGGAAACGAGTTTTATACTGTGGATTTTCAAAAATAATAAATCAGGAAATATATAAAATATACATCTCTTGATGAGATATTTGTTTCATTCTAACAAAAAAATAGATATCTCTACATAATTGTGTGTGTGTGTGTGTGAATGAATTCATGACCTTAAGAAGGGATCATAAGCTCAAACAGAGGTCAGTCAGGTAATGTAGATGAAGGAAGTGGGATCTTTGAAACAAAGGATCAGTGGGACTGTGGTAAACTGGAAAGCAAATATGCTACTCAATTAAGTTGCCATGTGGGACTATAGATCCAGTGTTGCCATATCCCTTGAGTTTTCAAGAAATACTCAAAATCTGTATTTTTACATGAAATCTTCTGATTTTTAGCTATTGGCAGCTACTCTTTTTGTTGTTGTTGTTGTTAACATTGTGTGGGTCAAACAAAATAAAAACCATCAATCTGTATCCAGCATTCATTCAGGCAACAAATATTTATTGAGCTTCTGCTATGTTCCAGAACCTATTCTAATCATTGAGGATAAAAAATGAACAAAACAGATAAAATATCTTCCTCATAAAACTTGCATGCTAGGAACACAGAGTAGCAACATAATTTATAGTAATGCTTTTCATGTCCTTGTTCATAAAAATTGGCATATACGGAATGTTTCCATGGAATACGTATGGAAGTATATGTGTTTCCATACATGTCATTTCTCCAGTAAATGAATATGAATTTAAGTTCTGTCTCAATATTTTTGTTATATTATTGTGTAACAGGAACAACTATTATTTTTTCTAATTTTTCACTGCCCTAGGGAGGGTGGATACTTGTAAAATTAGGAATGTTCATTTGTTGAGCTCCTGAGTGTGTGTATGTAAAATAGTGTGAGCTAATATTTAGAGACATGAAGAAGTTTCATTTCCACTGCCCCTTTTGCTTGTATCCATTACCTTTTCCACTAATCATGCCACAGAGATAGCCTTCTGTATGCCTTGCCCTTGCTTACAGAATGGACTTGTCCAAGAACAAAGAAGTCAACTGATTGGTGATTGGATTTTGAAACTAGAGCAGACACAATAATCTAAAGTCCAAAGCATTTTGATTCATAGGAGCCAGGTAGGATTAATAAAGAAAAATTATCTTGGAATTTTAAAATTTAAATATTAAGCCAAATCTAAGAGCATAGTTTCTATCATAAGCCATTAAGTTGGGAAGAATAAGTGATGACATAATAGTTATTTTTCTGACAAGGGAAATAGTTTGCCCAGCAGGCAGGAAAGAGAAGAACATCAGAGGTTTAGATGCTAGTGAGGGTGGAATCGACTTGACCACAGTGGGTTTGGTTTTTTTTTTTTTGTTTTTTTGTTTTTTGGAGGGGAGTGTGCCTGAGAAAAGGGTTCCCACATGTTATATCTTCCTAGGGTAGTGGTAGAAAAGAAACCTTTCTTTTTGTTTGTTGTTGTTATTATTGCTTTTTAAGTCATTAGATGGTGCAAATGGTTACTGTGCTTGGCTGCTAACCAAAAGGGTGGAGGTTCGAGACCACCCAGAAGCACCCCAGAAGAAAAGACTGGCAATCTATATCTGAAAAATCAGCCACTGAAAACCCTATGGAACACAGTTGTATTCTGCAACACATGGGGTTGCCATGAGTCGGAATCAACTCAAGGACAACTGGTTTTTTTTTTAAGAAGTTTTTTTAGGGAGTGGGACCAAGAGTACAGGAGACTATTGGTACAGTGTCCTGAAAATGAAAAATCTCATATGGGTGTACCTTAGCAATAGATTAACGATGGCAATGGGAGGTGTACAGGAAGATAGAGCTGAGGGCAGCCTGCATAAGTAATACATACCTCAACATGGTTCATGGAAAGGGCTAAGTGCTTCAGAGCCCCCAAGAAGGGGCAAGAACGTGCCGACAAGATCATCTTTGCAGATAAAAGAAGGAAAAGAGAGAAAGTGGTAAATTTAAATCCTGAATCGACCACATTTAAAACTAGAGGTGACTGAGTTACATTGAATTAGCAGGATTAAGTTTTCTGTCAGGTGTGAAAAAGATTTTTGAGCTAATTTGAGTTATAGTAAAAGAAAAGTCCTGAAGTTGCATATCTGACTATTTGGGACAGTGCAATTTATATCTGCTGCACAAGTTTGAAAGAGCTGAGACAGACTTCAACAGTGATGCTTAAAAAAGGAACAAGATTTAAAAGCTTGAGAGAGAAAGAGCTTGGGTCAAAGAAGTTCCAATTCAGCAAGACTGGACATTAAGATGGGAAAGTGAGAAGGAAGGACAGGATGGAAGGAACCACACACACACACACACACACACACACACACGTTGATGGTGCAACCAGGGAAACATGGGAGGAGACTTATGTCTACTGGGGATTCTTGTTATTAAATGTTATGTACTGTGCAATGTAATCTTTCCTATGTTCCCAATAATGGTCAGTAAATCTCAAAATAAACAAACAAAAACAACAATGATATGTTAGGTATAGTTAGAGTTCTTGTGAAAGTCAGTGAAGAAGTCGAGTTTTGTGTCAAGTTTTGTGGGAGGCCAAAATGCAGTCAGTCTGTACAAATTGGATGTATATCCAATAAGCAGGTTATAAAAAATTAGTTATGTGTGAGGGAGTTCAATATAGATATTTTGTCTAAAATGCCCTTGTACCTCTCTTTCTCTAAAATGTCCCTGAACCTCAGCTATCTAATCTGTTAAATGAGGAAGAAGATATCTACCTTGTAAAGTTGCTCTAAGGATTAGAGATAATTTATTTGTCTTAGTTTCCTAGGGCTGCCATAACAAAATCCCACAAAGTGGGCAGCTTTAAAGAACAGAAATTTATCATCTCCCATTTCTGGAGGCTAGAAGTCCAAATAAGGGTATTGGCCTTGTAGATTCCTTCTGAGGGCTTTGTGAGAGGAACCGTTCCATGCTTCTCTCCTAGCTTCCAGTGGCTGCTGGCAAGCCTTGGCACTCCTTTGCTGCTCGTGGATGTATCTTCACATGGTGCCTTTCCCTTATGTGTGGCTCTCTCTCCATGCCTGCTTTCTCCTTTTATAAGACACCACTCAGAAGGGATTAAGACTAGGACCCATCCTACTCTGGTATGACTTAACTGATAATATCTTCAAAAAAAGATCCTATTTCCTCAAACAGGGTCACATTCATAGGTCCAGCGATTAGGACTTCATCATATCTTTTTGTGGGATACATTTTAATCCATAACAGTATTTAAAATATTTAACATAATGCCTGGTACAGTAACCCCTTAATAAATGGTGGCAATTACAATATTATTATCATTAATACCTCACATTGCATTTAGTCTTTAAAACCACTAATTGTTCAAAGTTAAATGTTATTCCACCATTTTAAGAGGAGAGTTGACACCAATTCTATGCAAACTATTCCAGCCCATATGTTATAAAAAAAAAAAACCCAAACCCATTGCCGTCAAGTTGATTCTGACTTATGTTATAAAGGAACTCATTTAAATATACCTTTGTCAATGTCTTAATCAGCTTTCTGTGTGTAAATTTTTAATGATCCATGTGAGAATTCACATACTGATTATGTGTGAGAGTTCCAAAATTGAGACAACTGACTTATAGCAAGAGGAGCCCTGTTGATGCAGTGGTTAAAGAGCTCATCTGCTAACTGAAATGTCAGTGGATCAAACCCACCAGCTGCTCCACAGGAGAAAGATGTGGCAGTCTCCCTCCGTAAAGATTTACAGATTTGGAAACCCTGTGGGGCAGTTCTACTCTGCCCTATAGGGTCTCTATGAGTTGGATTTGACTCCACAGCAGTGGATTTTTTTGGGGGGTTTGACTCATATCAGAATGATCTGCCCAGGTCTGAGCCCCAAGTCCATCTTAAACCCATGCTATTGAGTGGATTCTGACTCATAGTGACCCTATAGGACAGAGTAGAGTTGCCCCATAGGGTTTCCAAGGAGCTGCTGGTGGATTCAAACTGCTGACCTTTTGTTAGCAGCTAACTGTTTAACCACTATGCCACCAGGGCCCTTATCTTAGCTTTTGCTTATTTCCCCTGCAACCCTCAAACCCTTAGTTAGACTTAAGTACATAACAAAGGATTTCCCCTGCAACAGTCAAACTCTTAGACTGACTTAAGTACATAATAAAGGAAATGTTTTTCTCTGTGGTCAAACTAAAGACATGGAAAGAATGTTTCTAAGGGAGAACCTTGACACAAAACATTTATCAGAAATCGCCTCAGCAGCCCTCAGGAAATGTTTTAAGATGATTACCTTGAGGCCACCCTCTAAACCCTCCCTTAGTCATGTATTTAAACTAACCAATCCAAATAACCCACACTCTTGTTTCCAACCAATCACTGTAAAGCCACCGCTTTGAGTTGTCCCACCTCCTGCTTACCTAATCTTGCAACTTCCAATCAGAATGTTGTATTTTACCTGATAAAAATGCCTCTGTGACTCCACCATTTTGGAGCGTTTGGTTTCACTTTGTGAGATCAGACGTGTCCCCAGTTCAAACTGTCTTGAGCCTTCAACAAATCCCACTGCTTTTATTTTTAACAGAGTATGCATTCTTACTCGTTGACAATTACATCAAGGAAAAAGAGATCTATTTTCTAACAATTATAAAGATATCCAGAATATATATCTTACTATTTTAAAATAAGTTTAGAAAGGTTTACACACATAAAAAAAACATTCTTTGATGGTTATGAGGGTGGGGAGGCAGGGGGAGGAGAAATCACTAACTAGATAGTAGACAAGTGTCAACTTTGGTGAAGGGAAAGGCAAAACACAATATAGGGAAAGTCAGCACAACTGGACCAAAGCAAAAGCATAGAAATTTCCTAGACACATCCAAACACTTTGAGGAACCCCGTTGCTGGGGCTGGGGGCTGGGGACCATAGTCTCAGGGGACATCTAGGTCAATTGGCATAACAGTTCATAAAGAAAATGTTCTACATCCCACTTTGGTGAGTAGCATCTGGGGTCTTAAAAGCTTGCAAGCAGCCATCTAAAATACATCGGTTGGTCCCATCCTGTCCAGAGCAAAGGAGAATGAAGAAAACCAAGGACCAGGAAAATATTAGTCTGAAGAACTAAAGGACCACATGAACCAGAGACCCTGCCAGCCTGAGCCCAGAAGAACTAGATGGTGCCTGGCTACCACCACTGACCACTCTAATGGGGATCACAACAGAGAGTCCCAGACAGAACTGAAGAAAAATGTAGAACAGAATTCAAATTCAGCAAAAAAATACCAGACTTACTGGTCTGACAGAGACTGGAGGAACCCCTAAGACTATGACCCACAGACACTCTGCTAACTCAGAATTGAAACCACTCCTGAAGCCTACTTTTCTGACAAAGATTAGAGGCCTATAAAACAAACGATAATGCACGTGAGGAATGTGCTTCTTAGTTCAATCAAATATAGAAGACCATATTGGCAACTCCTGCCCGAAAGCAAAATGAGAAGGCAGGAAGGGACAGGAACTGGATGAATGGACACAGGGAACCTGGGGTGGAAAGGAGGAGTGCACTATCACATTGTGGGGATTGCAACCAACATCACAAAACAATATGTGCATAAATGTTTGAATGAGAAATTAACTCGAGCTGTAAATGTTCACCTAAAGCACAATTAAATTAAAAAATAATAATAAGTGTATAATTTGGTTTATTTCATTACGGCCACACAGACCGCTTCCCTGTTCTTGAAATGTAGCTTGACTTTTATGCTTGAATTTTCTTAAAGACTTTTCCCAGCCCTCTGGGTAGAAGGAAGAGCTCCTTCCTTTGTATGTTTATGTCATTTTGTTGATTCCTTTGTAAAGGCATTTATCACCTAATGGCTGATATTATAAGCCATTTGTGTTTTTGTTCTCTCAAGGAAGAATATATCCACTTCTTATTCATCTTTATATACTCTACTAGAGCCTTATACATAGTAAAACCAAAAACCAGTTGTTGTCAAGTCAATGCCAACTCATGTACATAGTAGGTCTAATCAATATATGTTTACCATTTAACAATTTTCCATTCCTTTCTCATTTACATACTCAAATAAAGGGTAAACATTTATCTTTTAACTAACCTAATCTCAAGTTTTTTTTTAAAAAAACCTCTGCTTTATACTAAACCCTGAGGACATTAGTTTGAAAGCCTGCTATTAGCCCCAAACTGCTTCTTGAAATAATGCAAATAAAATAGGCAGTAACTAGTACTTAAGTAACATTTAAACACACTGCTCTGGTCACTACACTAGATTTGTTATTCAGTTTTACTTGTTTATTTGCTGTTGCCTACTTTTTATTCTCTTATATTTTTTTTCCTTTACTTATCTTAGAAATCAATGCCATTAAAATTTATTTTGGTCAGTAACAGTGAGCAACATTTTCTTAATGAAATTAGGAAAGAGAGGCCAGGACCACTGCTTATGACTGTACAAACTGTGTAGGCTGTGTGCTGTACAACCTTAGGGTGTGTAATTTACATGAACTACAATGTGAATGATGCCTCCTAGAGTTGGGCAATGTGGCACCTCCACCACTAGTCATTGAGCCAATTCCTACTCATGGTGACCACGTTTTGCAGAATAGAACTGCACTCCATAGAGTTTCTAATGCTGTGATCTTTCAGGAGCAGATCATTAGGCCTTTCTTTCAAGGCGCCTCTGGGTGGGTTTGAGCCCACAACCTTTTGGTTAGTAGTCTAGCACTTAACCATTGGCACCACACAGGGACTCTTCTGATCAAATATTTGGTGTCATGGCCATTCTCTAGTTATCTAAGGTAAAGTTTGATTTCTTATCATCACACACACTCCACAATATATTGATTGGCCTTCTACTTCTCCTGATGAGTCTCTTATCCTCATTGTATTCCTGCTGCCACTGCCCTAATTTCATTACTCATTTTCCTTTCCTAAGTGTTTTCAGTAGCCTCCTAACTAATCTTTCTGCCTTTCATTTCCTTTCTACTATATTCTTCATTCTGCTAGCCTAATTTTCTTCTAAAGATATAGTTATGTCTTCCCCTACACAAAAAGCTCTCAATGTTGTCAATTACTACAAATTCCAAAATTTCTTAGTCCACCATTCAAGGCCCCTCATGATCTTGATGCAATCTGCCCTGCAAATTTAATCTTCAACCAATTTATCTCCATACTCCATAGTATAGCCTCATAGGTCTATTTTCTGTTCCTCAAACCCATCACGCAGTTTAACGCCTCCATACCTTGATCACATTGTCTCTCTTGTTTATAGTGCCTTTTCTATTCATTTACAATTGCTTAAATAACACTTTTTTCCTTAAGGCTTAGCCTAAATGGCACCATCTCCTGGGTACCTTCTCCTATCCTTCTTGGCAGAATGAATAGATCTTTACTTTGCAGGTCCATAATATTTTGGTTATAGTTTTTTTTATCATACCCATCTTATGGCTGCTATTATAAAATATCTGTGTGCATGTCCATCCTTTTCATCATCACAGCTCATCTCTCTTATTTACCTTTTCATATAATGGTGCTCAATAAATGTTCAGTGAAAGAAAGAAAAAAGAAATGTGCCATATGGGATTTGGGAAAGATAAAATGAGAGGCGGAGGAAAAGAAATACCTTTATAAAAACATAAAATAAAGTTATCGAAGAAGCTGGAGGCCTATTAAAGGTTGGACTCATTAAACAAAAACTCAAAAAAGCTGTGAGTTTCCATCATACGAAATATATGATTGATGATTAATCATCCATATTTTTAAAAATATCTTTTTGTAGATGCTCTTTGATGGTTTAAAATCTTTTAATCAAAACTTTTTTTGTTGCAATACTTAACCAAGCTAGCTAAAGTAAAGGGCATGTTATTGTAAGGATACACTGGAATTTAAAGTGATTGAAGAACAGAAAAACAAAATACAGGCAACCTTCATGGGACAGAGACAACAGATATTCTCTCACATGAGCAGTAACTTGCTCTTGCTCTCATCATAACTTTATTTCTCTCTGTAGGTCAATTCCTTTCTCCTTTCTCTCTGTCAGATGACTTTCTCTGATACTGATTTCGACTATGGCCAATATACAAGGTGGATGCCCCATATAATGGCTGCTCCAGCCCACTTTACATCAAGACAAATCTCAATACTTTCTTTCAGCTTCTGTTGTACTGCATCCTTTATCTATGCTGTTTATTTAGAATTTCCCAGAAAGGGAATCAGATTAGGCCAGATTATCTTTTTAAAACAGGCCACAAGGAGTTCTGGTCAATATGGCGCCTTAGATACACCATAACAACTGCCTGACAGCAAAGACTCAAGAAACTACATAAAACAGACAGAACAAATGACCTAGGATCCCAGAACATGAAACAGAAAGGTCAAGAAACAGACTGAGCACTCATTGAAAGGTGAGGCAGAACGAGGCCAGCGGGAAAACAGAGATTTGCAAATCAATCCACTGCACCCTGCCTGCTGGCACAGAGCAACATGGCCATTTTAGGACGGCATCAAACAACCACTCGGAGTGAGGAACCCAGGAAAGCAACCACAAAGAGAGCACAGCTCGTGGCAGAGATTCTGGGCAAAAAAAACCTTGAAAAAAACAACATGATTGGCAGGATGCAGCCAGGGACAGGGCATCCTTGAGGAAGGGAAGCATGGGAGTGGTATGGCTTTGAAACCAGGGAAGTGCCTCTAGAGCAAGAGAAACAGACTAAGTCATTGAAGCCTTAGAGAAGGAGAAAGTGTAGACAGGGTGTACACTTTTGTAGGAGAGTAAAGGGGAGGAACAGAGGGGTGAGTGAGAGCTCCAGGGAGCTAGGAATTAGTGCAGGGACTACTTATCAGTGGAGGCACCCTGCCATTTTTATGGGAGCCACCCAGTGAAAAGTCAACCCAGAGAAAAATAGCTAGAGCCCCCACCCCTAGAACTGGCCCAGTGCAAGTAGTCACCATACCTACCATCTGCAATAGCATGTGCCCTGAGGTACAGACAGATGGAGTCAAGGTGTGCAAGCCCAGTCATGCCCACCAGCCTGTCCTTGAGGCACAGGAGTCCCATGCGGAGGCATGCAAGGCTGGCCACGCCCACCACCCCTCCCTGAGGTGCAGGAGCCCCACACAGACAGGTGCAAGCCTGGTCACGCCCACTACCCTCCCTGATGAGCAGACCATCTGTGCAAACCCTAGCAGATGTTGCTTCACTCCTCACCCCATCCTGGAAGTGCAGGCCTCTGCCCCTTACCCCTCCTCTCCACAAATCCCACCCAGCTGAGCAGGACTCCACATCTGGCCTAGCCAACATCCCTCCACTAAGTGAGACTCCACAACCTATCCTGCCAACCTCTCCTTGGCTGAGCAGAGCTCCATGCCCTGCTGTGTGATCCACTCCCCTCCCTTGGCTGAGTGAGATTCCATACCTTCCAAGCTGATCCCCCAGGCTGAGTGGGACTCTGTGTCCTCCCCTGCCAACCCCTTCCTGGCCATGTGAGCCTCCTCACCCTATCCTGCCTGCCCGGCCCTGTGCCCAGTCCTGCACTTCAGGGGTAACACTAACTGCTCCTGGCAACACAGAGGGAATGCATTATTCCTCAAGAGCTGTGAAAGGCCCTTTACCACCTGACACCTGGTATACCTCACGTTGGGAAATAGACTTGTTCACACACCAAAAAGCAATCCTCTAAGAGAAATCATTCATGCCTAATGACATAGGAGCACAGAGTGTGTGTGACCCACAATATCCATCAGTGAGAAGAAAGCACACCTAGCCTACCAACAGCTTCAAACCCATACAGACAACAGATAACTGGCAGCTACATAATCATACACAGCCCAATACTACAAACCAGCATCAATTAAAACAATACAAAGGAAGGCAAACATTATAAAAAGAAAGAGAAGAAGTGAAGTTTCAGATATATCAAAACAAAAGCAAAACAATTTAAAAAAGGCAAATAAATACAAAATCATTAAAGACAATCAATAAAGAAATATATAAATAAGTAAATTAACACCTTACTGCCTTGGAGACAGGAGACAATAACAAATCATATGAAGTAACAGGATAAGATGCCTCAAACAAGTGAGCAAAATAAAGGGCAGAAAACCTTCCTGAAGAAGAAATGGTAATGGAACTACCTGATAAGGAATTCAAAAAGGAAAACACAAAACCCAGAAGAATTCAGGAAAACAATACAAGAACAAAAATGACTAAATAAATAGACAATTAGAAACCATACAGAAACAACAACTAGAAATCCAGAAGATTAACAATAAAATATCAGAAATAGATAACTCAATGGAAGGACACAGAAGTAGAATTGAATCAATGGAAGAAAGAACTAGAGAGATAGAGGACAAATCCCTTGATACTAATTTGTTTGAGAAACAATCAAAAAAAAAGAAGAAAGCCTAAGAGTTATGTGTTACACTATCAAGAGGAATAATTTATTTTGTAACAGGAATTCCAGAAGAGGAGGAGTCAAAAAAATACAGAAAGAATTTTTGAAGATTTATTGGCAGAAAACTTCCCTAATATTATGAAAAATGAGAAAGTTCCCATCCAAGAAGTTCAATGAACCCCATACAGGATAGACCCCAAAAGAAAGTCACCAAGACATATCATAATCATATCATATCATAATCCAAAACCAAAGACAAATAAAGAATTCTGAGAGCACCTCATGAAAAAAAAATATCACCTACAAAGGGACACCAATTTTTTTGAGGAAAAATCAGATAAGAGGATTTTAAAAAATGAAGACACCCTATGAACTGTGGGACTCTCTCAAGAGGGATAACCTACAAGTGATCGGAGTACCAGAACAGGAGGGGATAACAGAAAATACAGAGAGAATTTTTGAAGATTTGTTGGCAGAAAACTTCCCTGATATCATGAAAGATGGGAAGATATATATCCAAGATGTTCATCGAACCCCACATAAGGTAGATCTCAAAAGAAATCACCAAGACATTTTATAATCAAAATTGCCAAAACCAAAGATAAAGAATTTTAAGAGCAGCTAGGGATAAACAAAAAGTCATCTACAAAGGAGAGTCAATAAGATAAAGCTCGGACTACTCAGCAGAAACCATGACGGCAAGAAGGCAATGGGATGACACATACAAAACCATGAAAGAAAAGAATTACTAAGAAATTTTATATCCAGCAAAATTGTCTTTCAAATATCATGGAGAAGCTAGAACATTCTCAGATAAACAGAAATTAATGGAATTTGTAAAAACTAGACTAACCTTACAAGAAATATTAAAGGGAGTCCTTTGAACAGAGAAGCAAAGACATCAGAAAACAACCTGAGATTAAGCACACAGCAGCATCACCTAGACACCAACCTGGATAAAGAAATCTCAAAAGTAAAATAAAACTGAAAACAGGAAACCAAAGGTGTCAATCTGTAAATGACAACTTCAAAACAAAAAGTGGGTATGTGGTGTAGTTATAGAACTTCCATATGGAGAAGAAGTGAAGGCAATATCACAAAATAACAGACTATTTTAAACCTAGGAATATAAAGATAAATTTCAGAGCAACCACAAAGAAAATTAACAACTCTACTCACCAAAATAAAGAAGAAGAAAATCAAGAAGACTCAGTATACACAAAATCAACAACAGTAAAGGATACAAAAAGAAAATCCATAAACAAAAAGAACTCAGCACAGAAAACTCAAAGGAACAAAGAAACCGTTAACACCACTGTGATGGTTAAGGTTGTGTGTAAACTTGGCTGGGCCATGATTCTCAGTGGTTTGGCAGTTATGACATAGTTAGGCAGCTATGTAATGATTTAATCACCTCCATAATGAGATCTGATATAATGTAATCACCCCCATGATGAGATCTGTTATGAGCAGTCAATCAGTTGAAAGGAAGTTTCCTTGGGGGTGTGGCCTGCATTCTATATAGGTGGACTTTTTGGCAAAGCTCGATTGATTTTGCTTGCTCTGGATCCATATCTGAACTCCAGTTCTTGGGACTTGATCTACCGTCTTACCTGCTGATCTTGGGATTCATCAACCTCCACAGCCCATGAGCCAGTGGCCTACCGTCTTACCTGCTCATCTTGGGATTCATCAGCCTCTGCAGCCTGTGAGCCAGAAAGCTGTGGTCTGACCAGCCAATCTTGGGTTGAACAGCCCCTGCAGCTTCGTGAGTCAGGAAAAGCCTCTGTCCTGACCCACGAACTTGGAGCTTTCCAACCTCTACAACCACATAAGCCATTTCCTTGATATAAATATATACATATATATGTATATATACATATATACATATATATGTATATATATATGTATATATACATATATATGCTTCACTGATTTTGCTTCTCTAAAGAACCCAGCCTAAGACAACCACAAAAAAGCATAACAAAATGGCAGCAGTAAACTCATACCTATCAATAATCACAGTTAATGTAAATGGTTTAAATACACCAGTCAAGAGACAGAGAATGGCAGAATGGATTAAAAAAAAAAAAACATGACCCTTCAATATGCTGCCTATAAGAGACACATCTTAGACACAAAGAAATAAATAGGTTAAAAATCAAAGGATGGAAAAAATATATCAAGCAAACAAAAACCAAAAGAGAGCAGGAGTGGCAATAATAATCTCTGATAAAATAAACTTTAAGTCAAAATTCAGTATAAGAGATAAAGAAGGGCATTATATAATGATTAAAGGGTCAATCTACCAAGAGGACATACCCATAATAAATATTTATGCACCCAATGACACAGCTCCAAAATACATAAAACAAACTCTAACTGAATTGAAAAGAGAAATAGTTCTACAATAATAGTAGGAGACTTTAACACACCACTTTCAAAGATGGACAGAACAACTAGAAAGAAGCTCAACAAAGATATAGAAGATCTAAACAACACAACCAAGTCTACCTCATAGACATTATACAGAATACAGCACCCAACAGAAGCACAGTACACCTTCTTCTCCAGTGCATGTGGATCATTCTTCAGAGTAGACCATATTTTAGGTCACAAAGCAAGCCTCAATAAGTTCAAAATCATCAAAATAATACAAAGCATCTTCTCTGATCATGATAACACTATAAAACTAGAAATCAATAACAGAAACAATAACGAAAGAATTAAATACATGGAAATGGAATAACACTTTACTTAAACATTATTGGATAATATAATAAATTAAAAATTGAATTAAAAAATACTTAGAATCAAATAAGAATGAAAACACAACATACCAAAAACTTTGGGACACAGCAAAAGCATTGCTCAGAGGAGTCTTTATAGCAATAAATGCACACATCATAAAAGAAGAAAGACCCAAAACCAACAGCTTAACTCTACAACTCAAACAAATAGAAAAGAAGAAGCAAAGGAAGTCCACAAAATAAAGATCAGAGCAGAAAGAAATGAAATAGAAAACAGAAAAACAATACAAAGAATCCTCAAGACTAGAAGTTGTTTCTTGGAGAGGATCAACAAAATTGACAAACCACTGGCCAAATTGATGAAGAAAAAAAATTAAGATGCAAGTAACAAAAATAAGTTATGAGCTGGGTGGCATTACAACAGAACCAACTGAGATAAAAAGGATCATAACAGAATATTATGAAAAATTGTATTCCAACAAATTTGAAAATCTAGAAGAAATGGACGAACTTCTAGAAACACACTACCTACCTAAACTAACATAAATAGAGGTAGAAAATATGAACAGATTCAGAAGAAGAAATTGAAGATGTCATAAAAAACAACAACAACAACAAAAAAAAAGCCCTAGCCCAGAAGGCTTCACTGGAGAATTCTACTAAACATTAAGAGGAGAGTTGACACCAATTCTACGAAAACTATTCCAGAACATAGAAAAGGAAGGAATAGTCCCTAATTCATTCTATAGGCCAGTATAACTCTGATACCAAAGCCAGGCAAAGATACCACTAAAAAAGAAAATTACAGACCAATATCCCTCATGAGTATAGACTGAAAAATTCTCAACAAAATTTAACAGCATATCAAAAAAATAGTACATCATGATCAAGTGAGATTCATACCAGGTATGCAAGGACGATTCAACATTAGAAAATCAATCAACATAATTCACCACATAAATAAAACAAAGGAAAAGAATCACATGATCATCTCAGTCTATGCCGAAAAGGCATTTCATAAAATCCAACACACCTTCCTGACAAAAACTCTCAGCAAAATAGCAACAGAAGGGAGATTCCTCAACATAATCAAGGACATATATGCAGAACCAACAGTCAACATTATTCTCAACAGAGAAAGATTGAGAGCATTCCCCTTGAAAATGGATCAAGACAAGGATGCCTTTTATCACCACTCTTATTCAATATTGTATGGGAAGTCCTAGCCAGGATAACAAGGCAATAAAGGGAAATAAAGAGTATCCAAATTGGAAAGTGAAAAGTAAATTATCTTTATTCACAGATGACATGATCCTATACATAAAAAATCCCGGAAACTCCACGAGAAAGTTACTGTAACTAATTGAAGGAGTTAGCAAAGTGGCAGGGTACAAACTCAACACACAAAAATTAGTTGGGTTCCTCTACACTACCAATGAGGACTACAAAAAGGAAATCAAGAAAACAATACAATTTACCATAGCCTTCAGAAGGATACCTAGGAATAAACTTAACCAGGGACGTAAAAGACTTACACAAGGAAAACTATAAAACACTACAGCAAGAAACCAAAAGAGATCTACCCAAATGGGAAAACAGTCCATGCTCATGAATTGGAAGACTTAACATTGTGAAAATGTCAATACTGCCAAAAGTGGTCTATAGATATAATGCAATCAGGATCCAAATCTCAACAACATTCTTTAATGAAATAGAAAAACTAATCTACAAATTTATTTGGAAAGGAAAACAAACAAGAAAAAAAACAAACCTGTTGCCATCCAGTCGTTTCCGACTCATAGTGACCATATAGGTTCAGTGTAGAACTGCCCCATAGGGTTTACAAAGAGCAGCTGGTGGATTTGAACTGCCAACCTTTTGGTCAGCAGCCAAGCTCTTAACCGCAGGCCCCAAATAGCTAAAACAATATTTAAGAAGAACAAAGTAAGAGGCCCACACCGATCTCAAAACTTACTATACAGCCTTGGTCATCAAAACAGCCTGGTATTGGTTCAGTGACAGACACATAGACCAATGGAATAGAATTGAGAACCCATAAGTAAACCCATCCATCTATGAGCAGCTGATCTTGGACAAAGGGTCGAAGTCCATTCATTGGGGAAGAAACTGTCTCTTTAACAAATGGTGCTGGCAAAACTGGATATTCATTTGCAGAAAAATGAAACGGGACCTGTACTTCACACCATCAACAAAAACTAACTCAAAACAGATCAAAGACCTAAAAGTTAAAGCTAAAACTATAACAAAACTAGCGGACCCAATTTTTGGCATAAATAGCCTATCAAACACAACTAAAAATGCATAAACAACAGAAGATAAATTAGATAACTGGGATCTCCTAAAAATTAAAAACTTATGCTCAGCAAAAGATTTTACCAAGATTGGAAAAAGAGAACTACAGACTGGGGGGAAAAATCTTTGGCAATGACATGTCCAATAAGGATCTAATCTCTAAAATATATAGAAAGCTTCAACAACTCAACAACCAAAAGACAAACAATCCAATCAAAAAATGGGCAAAGGACATTAACAGACACTTCACCAAAGAGGACATTCAGGGAGCCACCAAATACATGAAAAGATGTTCGTGATCATTAGCCATTAAACCCAAAACCAAACCCCCTGCCATTGAGTTGATTCCAACAATGGCACTGATCACAGAACAGAAAATGACAAATACTGGCAATGCTGTGGGGACATCAGAACTCTTACACATTGCTCGTGGGATTGTAAAATGGTGCAACCACTATGGAAAACGATATGGCATTTTCTCAAAAAGATAGAACTAGAAATACCTTATCATCCTGCCATCCCACCCTTAGGTGTACATCCAAGTGCTATAAGAGCAGTGACACAACTAGAAATATGCACACCTATGTTCATTGCAACATTATTCACAATAGCAAAAAGATGGAAACAACCTAAGTGGCCATCAATTGGTCTCTTGCAGTAGATTTGCCCAATGCAATATGTCACTGATGAAAAATTGTGGTACATACATAAAATGGAATTATTATGCAACTATAAAAAATAATAAGAAGTTTGAGAAACATCTTATAACATGGATGAATCTGGAGGACATTACACAGAGTGAAATAAGCCAATCACAAAGGACAAATGTTGTATGGTCCCACTATTATATGAAGTCGATAATAGATATGCACACAGAAAGTAATGTTCTTTGATGATTACCAGGAGTGGGAGGGAGCAGGAGGGAGAATTACTTTCTAGATAGTGTTGTTGTTGTTAGGTGCTGTCTAGTCAGTTCCAACTCTCAGCGACCCTATGAACAACAGAATGAAACACTGCTTGGTCCTGCGCCATCCTCATAATTATTGCTATGCTTGAGCCCATCACTACAACCAATGTGTCAGTCCATCTTGTTGAGGGTCTTCCTCTCTTTTCCTGACCCTCTACTTTATCAAGTATGTTGTCCTTCTCCAGGGACTGATCCCTCCTGATAACATATCCAAAGGACGTGAGACAAAGTCTCGCCATCCTCGCTTCTACGTCATTCTGGCTGTACTTCTTCCAAGACAGATTTGTTCATTTTTCTGGCAGTCCATGGTATATTCAATATTCTTTGCAACACCGTAATTCAAAGGCATCAATTTTCTTCTGTCTTCTTTATTTATTGTCCAGCCTTTGCATGCATATGAGGCAACTGATAATACCATGGCTTGAGATAGGCACACCTTAGTCCTCAAAGTGACATCTTTGCTTTAAAAAGGTCTCTTGCAGTAGATTTGCCCAATGCAATATGTCACTGATGAATGTTGATTGTGGATCCAAGTAAAATGAAATCCTTGACAACTTCAATATTTTCTCTGTTTATTATGATATTGCTTATTGGTCCAGTTGTGAGAATTTTTGTTTCTAGATAGTAGACACTTGTTATTTTTGATGATGGGAAAGATAATACCAAATATGGGTGAAATCAGCACAACCTGAGCAAGGTAAATAAAGACACTAAGATGTACACAAGAAAAGGGACAATTTCGGTAAATGCTATAACATATATAATTTTGCAACAACAGTAACGACAACCAAAAAATATGTATGTGGTTACGTAGGAAGTTATGTATGCATATATGTGTATAGGAAAGCATATGTGAGTAAATCCATGTGCATGGATAGGTGTATCTGTAGGAATATATATACACGTTTGTGTGTGCTGCATATATGGTTATATACATAACAAAGCACATAGGGGACACAGTTATGGAGCCTTCCTAGACTCATCCTAACAACTCACAGGATTGGCTTACTGGGTTAAAAGTCTTAGGACCATAGTCTTAGGGGACAATTTAGTCAATTGGCATAACACAGTTCATAAATATAGTGTTCTACATTCTAGTTTTGTTGAGTAGCGTCTGGGGTTTTAAAAGCTTGCAAGAGACCATCTAAGATATAACTATTGGTCTCTACTCATATGGAGCAAGAGAGAATGAAGGAAATCAAAGTCTCAAAGAAGAAACTAGTCCACAGGACCAATAGCCCACATGAATCACGGCGTCTTCTAACCTGGGACCAGAAGAACTAGATGGTATTTGGCTACCACTACCGACCATTCTGACCACGGACACAATAGAAGGTCTTGGATAGAATGGGAGAAAAATGTAGAACAAAATTAAAATTCCTGAAAAATTCCAGACCTACTGGACCGATAAACACCAGAGGAGCTCCTTAGACTATCGCCCTAAGATACTCTTTGAACTTGAAACTGAAGCTATTTCTGGAGGTCACCTTTCAGCAAAATAATAGATTGGCTTATAAAATAAACAATATCACCTGTGAGTAATGTACTCCCTTAAACAATCAACTATACAAGACCAAGCCAACATTTACCTAAAAGCAAAGATGAGAAGGCAAGAAGCAGAAGGAAAACTAGATCAATGGAAACAGAACAAACAGAATGGAAATATTGAGAATGCTGATACATTGTGAAAACTGTAACCAATGGCATGGAAAAATTTATATAAAAATTGTTAAACGGGAACCTAGTTTGCTGTGTAAACTTTCACCTAAGACACAATAAAATATTATTATTATTTATTTTTTATTGTGCTTTAAGTGAAAGTTTACAGTTCAAGTTACTCTCTCATACAAAAATTTGTACACACATTGTTATGTGACCCTAGTTGCTCTCCCTATAATTTGACAGCACACTCCTCCTTTCCACCCCGGATTTCCCATGTCCATTCAATCAGTTACTGTCCCTTTTTGCCTTCTCATCTGGCCTCCAGACAGGAGCTGCCCATTTAGCCTCATGTATCTACTTGAGCTAAGAAAGCACTCTCTTCACGAGTATCATTTTATGTCCCATAGTCCAGTCTAATCTTTGTTTGAAGAGTTGGCTTCAGGAATGGTTTCAGTTCTGGGCTGACAGAGAGTCCGGGGGCCATGTTTTCTGGGGTCCCTCCAGTCTCAGTCAGACCATTAAGTTAGGTCTTTTTACTAGAATTTGAGTTCTACACCTCAGTTTTCTTCTGCTCCATCAGGGATTCTCTGTTGTGTTCCCTGTCAGGGCAGTCATTGGTGGTAGCTGGGCACCATCTAGTTCTTCTGGTCTCAGGTGATGGAGTCTCTGGTTTATGTGGCCCTTTCTGTCTCTTGGGCTAATACTTTCCTTGTGTCTTTGGTGTTCTTCATTCTCCTTTACTCCAGGTGGTTGGGACCAATTGAAGTATCTTAGATGGCCGCTCACTAGGTTTTAAGACCCCAGACGTCACTCACCAAAACGGGAGGCAGAACATTTTCTTAATAAACTTTGTTATGCCAATTGACCTAGATGTCCCCTGAAGCCATGGTCCCCAGACCCTCGCCCCTGCTACTCTGTCCCTCAAAGTGTTTGACTGTATTCAGGAAACTTCTTAGCTTTTGGTTTAGTCCACTTGTAAAACATAATAAAACATTCATAAAATAAAACAGGCCACAAATCAAGGCATAAAACTTTGCAAGCCTGTGGATTCTCTTGGGTCAGCTTCACTCTTTGTCCTCCAATCAGCTGTGGTTAGAAGCTTGAAGTCATTTGGTATTTAAAACATGGCTGCCGCCCTTCTACAAGTCTGTGGGAGATGTAGCTTCCAGGAGAAAGTTCTGTGGTCAAGGCTGCCAATGGTAGACTGTGGTACTACATAAGCCCAGAGACACATCTTGCTTTTCAGTAGGCATTTCATATATTTCTATCCAAACTCCTATTCTGTACCTATATTGAATATAAAATATGATTTAATTGATCTCATTATATTCAAGTTTATCACAAAGTGAGTCCAAATATGAAGTGATTCTTTCTATTTTTAATGGTTTGAGCCATGCATAGATTTAATAAAACATATTATCACTGAGGATTAGAAAAAATAAAAAGCTCTGAATCTTAGGTTAATCAGCCATTTCCTGATATAGGCTAATTTTAAGAAATGCTATTGTATTGAAATAAAACATGAATGTATTATAGTAAAAACTAACTGAACACATATAATAGGAGAGACTATTTGTACAGAACAGTAGATTATTTTAAAATTTTACTATGAATATCTGTGTTATAAATTCCGATGTGAGGCTTGTTCAGCAAATTTGGTAAGAATAGTTCATCCATTGAGAGTAAAGTATCTCTTCAAACAAGAATTTAATTTTTTCAAAAATGAAAAATCAAATACAATTAAATGTGAAACCATCCTATATTGCAGAATTCCATGTGTTTGAACATTTTTATTTTGTACAACCATACAGAAAATTTAGTATGTTCAAACTTAGAGAAAAATAAAACAGGAGAAAACAACTAATTTATTTAATGATGAATTGCAAATGAATACTGTTTATACTTAATCTTTTCAATGTTTATGCTTGAATATGTTTAGGCAGTTCTAATTAACTGGATGTTAGTTCAATACAATATAGGGAAACTTTGCAATCAGGCCACTGGATATGCAGTTTAATTATGCTGGTATGCACTTCTATTTGCTTCTAATGCCAAGGATCCATTGGTAAAATGAATGCCCATTTTGTGGTCTGTTATGCAGAAAATGTTTAATCCAGTGTTTGATTTACTCTGTTAAATCTTCCTTATTGAATGTGTTTATTCATCCATGCAGAATTGGGTACGCTGCTTTCTGTTACTATGATATTACAATTAAACAGCTAAAAGAAGAACAGCAAGACTTTCTGTAAAGGTTCATGAAATTCCCACAAAATTATTCATAGGTCTCTTTTATTTTGTTTTGCAAGGACTATGAAAAATACAAATGTGTTCTGAATATTTCTGTATTAAAGAAGATGACAAATACAGTAGCTAGTACAAATAATCACTTTGTTACTAAAACTAACACTTAGTACATACTTCGTATGCAATTGAAATGACTGCTATCATGACACTGATTGTTTTTTTAAGATGGAAACAAAAATGAACTAAAAGAACCTGAATTTTATACAACAGAAGATGGTATGATAGAATAATATTGTGCGTATTGGTAAAGGAAAAGCCTAAGCTGATTTCACCTGGGAATAGTATAAAACTCTTCAAGGGGTATGTATTTTCTCAAAAGTACTATTTCATGTACTCTGAGGTTATTCTCCAGTAGACTGGACTTTCTCCATTTTTAACTAGATTTTATTATATAAAGTACTTGTGCTCATGAATTTTTACCACAACTAACAACACAAGGTTAAAGATAGAAAATTTTTAATTCAAAGAAAGCACTAACATCAGTTCTGCATTAAAAAAAAAGTTTTACTTATAAGTCTGAAACTTACAATAAGGTATTAATAATTTACTTCCTGAATTGTTGTTTATTTTTCATGGTGTTAAGAGATGTACATTCATACAGACATAATTATTTTCTAAGACACTCTCTTTAACTTAAAGAACTCAGAGTGTCTATAGTTTATCTGACAGTCACTTTAGTTTATGTTAGAACATCAGTGTCTGGTTAGTTTGGTTGTTTAGAGCATGGTGAAAAAGAGATTCCATGGTAGTGGATTCCATTTGTGTATATGTGTGTGTGTATACATACATATATACATATATATATATATATGTATATATGTATATATGTATATGTATGTATATATCCCAGTTGCCACAGAGTCAATTCGGACTTATGATGTCCCTATGTGTGTTAGAGTAGAATTGTGCTCCATGGAGTTTTCAACGCTGAGTTTTTTGAAGTAGATTGCTCGGCCTTTCTTCAGAGGTACCTCTGGGTGGACTCAAACGTCCAACTTTTCAATTAACAGCCAAGTATGTTAACTGTTGCACCACCTAGGGACTCCACACATATACATAAATACACATAAACTTACACATGTATGATTAATTATGAGGCTGCTGCTAGGTCATAAACTGTACTATTAAGATTGACATCTGTGACGAGGATGTACTCCAGATCCATCTGGCTCATTATCACTTGTAGAAAATTTTTTCTGTGTATGTACTACTGATAAAAGAGCAATAACATCATCTGTGAAAACATGAGAAATATCATTCTGAGTCAGATCAGTAATTCAGCCACTACCATTTCTTAAAGTATGTTCTGTGATTTAAAATGTATTATGAAATTCTCATAGCCCACATGAATATTTATTATTAAAGATCTGAGGTGTCCTCCAGTAAATAAAACATTTAACTTTAACAAATTGCTCCCTAAATGTCTTTGGTCATGACTCCTTTTCCTAGTGTTATTGTTGCTAGATGCCATGGAGTCGATTCCGACACTTAGCGACCGTATGTACAACAGAACGAAACACTGCCTGGTCCTGCACCATCCTCACAATCTTTGCTAGGTTTGAGCCCATTGTTGCAGCCACTCACTGTGTCAATCTATATTGTTGAGGGTCTTCCTCTTTGTTGCAGACCCTCTACTTTACCAAGCATGATGTCCTTCTCCAGACTGTTCACGCCTGATAACACGTCCAAAGTACATGAGACAAAGTCTCCTCATCCTCACTTCTAAGGAGCATTTCTGGCTGTACTTCTTCCAAGACAGATTTGTTCATTCTTCTGGCAGTCCATGGTATATTCAATACTCTTTGCCAACACCGTAATTCAAAGGCATCAATTCTTCTTCCATCTCCCTTACTCATAGTCCAGCTTTTCTTCAGTTTTTCATTGCCCACGTAGTAGACCATGATTGTCCAAATCAAGATGGCCAATTCCAATCCATTTCAGCTCACTAATGCCTAGGATATCATCTTCATGTGTTCCATTTCATTTTTGGCGAGTTCCAATTTTCCTAGATTCATTCTTCGTACCTTCCAAGTTCCCATTATTAATGAATGTTTGCAGCCGTTTCTTCTCATTTTGAGTTTTGCCACATCAGCAAATGAAGGTCCTGAAAGCTTGACTCCATCCACGTCATTAAGGTTAACTCTACTTTGAGGCGGCAGCTCTTCCCCAGTCGTCTTTTTAGTGCCTTCCACCTGAGGGGCTCATCTTCCGGCACTGTATCAGCCAAAGTTCCACTTCTATTCATAAGGTTTTCACTAACCAAATTTTCAGAAGTAGACCACCAGGTCCTTCTTCCTAGTCTGTCCTAGTCTGGAAGCTCCACTGAAACCTGTCCATTATGGGTGATCCTGATGGTATTTGAAATACCAGTGGCATAGCTTCCAGCATCACAGCAACACGCAAGCCACCACAGTACGGCAAACTCACAGACATGTGGCGGCTTTTTCTGGTAGTATCTATTAATATTAGTCAGAATTACTTTTCCCCAGAACACACTTTGTGAAAAACTATTGTGATCAGGCTTACCGTGGTACTAAAAAGGGTTCCAAAGACCAGTATTGTAGTTATCCACTCGTTCAACATTCAAGAAGTATTTATTAAGCTCCTACTGGATGCTAGTCACTCTTCTAGGCACTTGGAATATTTCAGTGAACAAAGATCCTTGACCTCCTGCTACTAACTTTTATGATCCTTGAATTTATATAATCCTTTCTTAAATATGATTATATGTTTAATTTCCATACCGTCTTGGAGGGAAAGGATTTATATTTTTATTCAAGAACAGATTATCTGTACTATGGTATTGCAGGCAGAGACAACTCTTAAGATGAAAAGTTATTTTTTGGTCACGTGAATCTAAAACCCAAAGGTCAGTGAAATATTGAAATGATATATAGTATTATATCTTTGCAAATAAGAATAAAAAGTTCATCAGTCTGTAGGATAAATTCCTATATCAGAAAATGCTAATGCACAAAGTACATGCATTTAAAATTTTGACAGTATTGCCAAATTGCCATTCAAAGAAATTGTACCACTTTGTACTTCCACCTCTGGTGCACAAGAGTGCCTACTTCTCCATATCTTTACCAACACTGTGTTTTATCAAATAGTTTTATTTCTGCCAATCTGATTGGTGAAAGATGGTATCTCTCATTTGCTCACAATGATTAATGATAATAACAAAAACAATAACACTCACTGAATGCTTACTACCAGCCAAATATTGTTTTAAGTGCCTCATTTAACTTATTTAACCCTTATACGTACCTTGAAAGGTAAGTAGTATTATGTCATCATTTTACAGATGAGGAAACTGAGGTTCAGAGAGGTTAAATAACTTGCCCAAAGCCGGTCAGTTGGTAAATGATAGAATTGGAACTCAAACCGAGAATGTCTGGGCCAAGCATCTGAACTCATAACCATTATCCTATACTGTCTCTCTAAGAAAAGGATGTTTATTGCAGCATCGTTTAGAGTAGCAGAAGATCAGAAATGACCTAAATATCCACTAATAGAGGGATATTAAATAAATCACGACATATCCATATAATGGTATTTTAAAAAACCATTAAAAAGAGCCATCTTTATACATACTGAGAACACAGGATCTTCAACATGTATCAAGTGAAAAAATAAAGTTGTAAAGTGAAGAATAATGTTTATAGCATGCTAGCATTTGCTGTGCTGAATAAGAAAGAGATCACACACGCACACAGTCTCTAGCAGGATTCACAAGAAACTGAAAATCGTGCTTATCTCTGGAAAAGACAACTAGGGGACCAACGATGTAAGGAAACTTATTAGACTTACCAGTCTTCGTATAATCTTTTGTGCTGATTGGATTTTTTTTTTTTTATTAACCACATGTGTATTACTTGTTCTATTAAAAACACAAAACAAGCTGATGAGACAAGTTTACTGGGCAACCAACTTATCTTAGTCTCATTTAAAATAGTGTTATATAACTCTGTTGTTTCCTGAAAACTTCATCTAGTTTTACTATTCATTCATTCATTTAGCTTATATGCCTGTTTTATATCAAAGTCCCTAGGTTGCTCAATGGTTTGCGCTCGTTTACTGACGTCAAGGTTGGGGGTTCATACTCATTCAGTGGTGCCGTGGAAAAAAGGCCTGGTGATATGCTTCTGTCAAGATTACAGCCAAGAAAACCCTATGTAGTAGTTCTACTCTGTAACACATGGGGTCGCTGAGAGTCAGAATCAACTCAATGGCAACAGTTTTTTTTTTTATTATTAGGAATCAAACACTGCACTGAAGATGTAATGATGAACAATATAGGCAAAGTCCTTGCCTTCATGGAACTTAACTTCTAGCAGGATGACAGATATGAAACAAGTAATTACATAAATAAGTAGATATTTCCAATCTTGATAAAGTCAACAAAGGAGAAGTATAGGATGATGGGAGACCTAAGCTAGATTGGGGACTCAATGAAGACTTGTCAAAGTACTTATTACTTCAGATAAACTGTAAAATATGAGTAGGATTAATCTGGGAGAAAGGAAGAAAGAAGGATAAAGGTGTACTTCATGCACATGGAAGAGCATGTGTGGAAGTCCTGAAGCAGTAAGGAACATGGACTATCAGAGGAAATCAAAGACCCAGTATGATTGGACCTTAGAGAAAAGTATGAGATACCGGAGAGTCAGGCAGATCTTCTAGACCATGTTTAAGATTTTGGAACATATTTTAAGAGCAACGGGAAGTCGTGAGGGTTTTAGAAGAGGACATGATCAGATTGAAGATTTTAAAAGTTACTCTGCCTGCAGTATGGAGAATGGACTGGAGAGAAGCAAGCGGGGTCCAGATAAGACACTATTGTAGTAGTCTATGCAAGAGATGATGGGGGCATCCCAAACTGAGAGAAGTGGATACATTTACAGGATATATATATTTACATAATTTATTTTATTTTTGTTGTTGTTGAGAATATACACAGTGAATACATATACCAATTCAAGTTTCCATATGTACAATTCAGTGATATTGATTACATTCTTTGATTTGTGCTACCATTCTCACTCTCCTTTTCTGAGTTGTTCCTCCCCCATTAACATACACTCAATGCCCTTTAAGTTTCCTATCTAATCTTTCGAGTTGCTGTTGTCTATTTGAACCCATATAGATAGATTGTAAAAGAGCATAACGCTCAAGGCAGACATTCTTTACTAGTTAAGCTAAATTATTGTTTGGTTTTTAAGAAGACTTCTGGGGATATTTTTGGTTTAAGGTTTAAAGATTATCTTAGGGCAATAGTTTCGGGGCTTCATCCAGTCACCATGGCTCCAGAATATATGGACTCTATGAGAATTTTAAATTCTGTTCTACACTTCCTCCTTTTGATCAGGGTTCTTCTATAGAAAATTTGATCAAAATGTTCAGTAGTGACAGCCTAGCATCAGCCAGTTCTTTTGGTCTCCTGGCAAAGGAGGCAGTTATTCATGGAGGCAGTTAGCCACATATTCCATTTCCTCCTCCTATTCCTGACTCTTCTTCTTCCTCTGTTGTTCCAGGTGAATAAAGACCAATTGTTGAGGCTTGGCTGGCCACTTACAAGCTTTAAGACCCCAGATACTACACAACAATCTAGGAAGTAGAAAGGAAGCACTAAACACGTTATTAGACCAATTAACTAGGATGTCCCATGAAACCATGACCTTAAACCTGCAAACCAAGGAACCAAATCCCATGAGGTGTTTGTTGTACATAAGCAGCCTCAGCAGCTACTCTTTTTGTTTGTCGTTGTTGTAAATGTCTATTATGCAATTTTTGCTGATTCAACTTTTTACAGGTATACAACTTATTGACAGTACTTACAATAATTGGCTGTGCAACCCTATCCTTAACCCTTTCATGACCCATGGGACATACAGTATCCCAACCACTTTTTATGCCTCTGGAGTTCTTTGGGAAGGAGGTAGCCTTATTTTAATGCATTTAACCTTAAGGTAGGAGCCTTTTGAAATGTGTGAAATTCAAGAACCCTGAGTTGGGGCCGCATTTTTCTGTAGACTGAGCATTGTCTTAGGTGATGTCTCCTAGATATGTGAATTTTATAAACTTTTAACATGTTTGTCTTTATTTCGGTGACATAAGCCTCCTCAGTATGTTTCCCAGTTACTATGTTCTTGTGAGAATGTACTTATTGTGAGAATAAGCCATTCCCAGTCTTCATTCCATCATAGTGGCCATTTTCTCCTTGACGCCATTCATTGTTTTTGGATGTTACTGGATCCCTGCTTTTCGTGACTTTGCAATAAGGAATAATGCATTGCAGTGGTACTTTTCAAGAGACTGGAACGCCTATAAGTTATTTTTACCCCAAATTCTATCTTAGGGTCTGTCTTAGTTATCTAGTGCTGTTATAACAGAAATACCACGAATGGATGGCTTTAACAAAGAGAGATTTATTCTTCATAGTCTAGGAGGTTAGAAGTCCAAATTCAGGGTGCCAGCTACAGGGGAAGGCTTTCTCTCTCTGTTGGCTCTGGGGGAGGGTCCTTGTCATCAATCTTCCCCTGATCTAGGAGCTTCTCAGCAGTGCAGGGACCCAGTGGACATGCTCTGCTCCTGGTACTACTTTCTTGGTGGTATGTGGTCTCCATGTCTCTGCTCGCTTCTTTCTTTTATATCTCAAAAGAGATTGATTTAAGACACAATCTAATCTTGTAGATTGAGTCCTGCCTCGTTAACATAACTGCCACTAATCCTGCCTCATTAACACCGTAGAGGTAGGATTTACAACACACAGGAAAATCACATCAGATGACAAGATGGTGGACAATCACACAATACTGGGAATCAAGGCCTAGCCAAGTTGACACACATTTTGGGGGGACAGAATTCAATTCATAACAGGGCTCAATCATTGCTGCCACTTGTAGCAGGTGGAATGCACAACTGTGAGCAGTTCTGCAGTATTCCAGGGCAACTGTTTCTGCTTCTCAGCTGTTAGTACTTCTTTTATTATAATACAGAGTACATAGTAGAGGTAATTTTCCTGAGATTCAAATTCCTTTAGTTTTATTTATTTGGCCTGTAAGTACTGCTTTGCAGTAATGAAGAATGCATTGTGGTGGTAATTTTCCTGAGATAAAAAATCCATTGGCTTTATTTATTTGGGCTGTAAGTACTGCTTTTGCAGTAAAGAAAAATAATAAAAAGGATAAGAAGGAGACTAGAATAAAATGTACGTGCAGTCATTGCCAGGTGCCTTCATGTTTAACTCATGTTTTGCAAAATTTCAAGAAATAAAATTAAAAAAAAGATTTTATCATTGACTCATATTGGCAGGATTTACAATGTCCAGGGTCCACTGGAGCTTATGTTATACCAGATAATGGGTATCAAAATCCATAAATCGTAACAAAAATTCTGAATTGGTCCTTTAATCAGCATGCCTTCCAGTAGTGAAAACACATAGTAGCAACAAAAAATTCAAAGGAGAAAATAACTGTGTCTTGATAATCAATACAATTTTTCCATCACCGTAAACTGAAATTCAGTACTCCATAAGCAATAACTCCCCCTTATTTCCACTCCCCCCTGCCACTGGTAACCACTAATAAACTTTGGCCTCTATACATTTGCCTTTTCTTGCCTTTTTATATAAGTGAGTTCGTACAATATTTGTCCTTTTGTGATTGACTTATTTCACTCAGTTTAATACCTTCAAGCTTCATCAATATTGTAGCATATAGTATTTTTTGAGATAAATCTGGCAAGAATTGTTGATGAATTGGTTTAAGGATGAAAGAGAGTGATGTGTCAAGGATGACTGTTAGGCTTTCAACTTGAGTAACTGGGTAGAAGGTAATACCATTTCTAAGATATGGAACACTGGATGAAGAGAAGGTTTGGAATGTTAAGGGGTTGGAATGTTAAGAGTTCAGTACTGGACATGTTCAGAAGAGATGTTGAGTTTAAGGGGTTGGATATGTGTATCTGGAGCTCAAAGGAAAGGCCAGGTACACAGACCATTAAATTACAGGTCCCACAGTTGAGTAAACTTCTGAATACAATGTAGATGTTCCAGGAATCATGGTTTCTCAACTCAGGGAACCATTAAATACGTAATTAGTGCCACAGTGATTTAACAGAGTAGTTAATTATTAGGTATCCATCATCTCACTGTACTGTGACTTATCGAAATAAAACTTTTAAGCTCTCAAACGATTTCCTTAGAATAATATAATAGACAGCATTTCAGCTGCTTTGCTTTCTGCTCTTTTAAAGACATTATCACCTCCTTTGTGTATCTATACTTTGCATAATATCTACAATAACATATGCATTTGAAAGAAAAGGTATTTTGAACATTTTCTCCATGCAGAGGCTTTAAATTTTTTTTATGTGATGATCTTTTCAATGCCCAGAGAATGTGTGGGTCATATAATAACTTTAGAAGAAGGAAGGCTAAATAGAAGCTGGTAATTTTCTCTCTCTGAGGGACATGCTGTTTATCCCCAGAAAAAAAAGAGAGGTTTCAAATTGGGGCCTGGCAGATTGGAAAATTAACACTAAAGAAATTATTTGTTTATTTTGTTTTACCTCACTAAATGTAAGCTTCATGAAGACAGGAGATTTTGTCTGCTTTGTTCACTGCTGTTAACCCCAGCATCTAAAGAGTGTCTTGCATGCAGTAGGTGCTAAATGAATAGTTGAGGAATAAATGGATAAATTAATGAGTTGTGTCTTCACAATGTAATTGTGTTTTTTAGAACATTACTGCATTCCTAGAAAGTTAGAAATACACACACATATGTATACATGTATGATCTCCAAAGTAAAATAGAACTATTATTTACCATTATTACTATTTTTAACCACCCATGCTATGGATTCTCACTTTTAGAGGAAATTGCAGAAAGTTTCCCGTGTTTACTCTGGGAAATCTATTAATTTCCATTTCCTCTGTTGGTATTAAAAGTCTCACATATAAGATCTGTTTCATTTCTGAGAATACTCAAAACTTTCTTTTCATACCAAGATGAATGGCAGAGTGATTTACCGAACAATACTCTACACTTCACTTCTCAGAGGAATCTCTCTTACATGATATATTCATCAGAGGACCATATCACAAAAGAATTGTTCAATACAACAAGACAACCAAGAAAATAAATTAATGAAACATGTACTACATATCGCCAATGATTGGGGCAAAATGCAACAGAAATATAGGCAAAAAACCAGCAGAATACATTTTTAAAGAGTTTTCATGTTCTAGCAAAATTAACAAACATGTATTTAGCATCTACAACATGCAAGACACATGATCGTGATGGGCAGATACAAAGGTGAAGATGGCTCAGTCCCTGTTCTCATAGGCCTTTACCATCTATTAGGGGAGTCAGAACTAAGTTCAGTTCAGCAAACATTTATTGAATTCCTAGTATGCACTAGGCTTAGGTTAGATGCAGGGAGTAATGAGATAAATAAGACACAGTCCCTGTCATACCAAAAAAAAAAAAAAAAAAAAAACCCAAACTCATTACCTTCAAGTTGATTCTGACTCATGGCGACCCCCATGAGTTATAGAATAGAACGGCTCCATAGGATTTTCTTAGCTGTAATCTTTATGGAAAGGAGCCCTAGTGACGCGGTGGTTAAAGCACTGGGTTGCCAAACCAAAGTTTGTCGGTTTAAATCCACCAGCTGCTATATAGGAGAAAGATGTGGCAATCTGCTCCTGTAAATATTACAGCCTCAGAAACGTTATGGGGCAGTTTTACTCTGTCCTGTAGTGTCTCTGTGAATCAGAATTGCCTCAATGGCAACGGGGTTTTTTCTTTTTTATTTTTTTTTGGTTTTTAATCTTTATGGAAGCAGATCGCCAGCCTTTCTTCCACTGTGCGGCTGGTGGGTTCTAACTGCCATCCTTTAGGTTAGCAGCCAATAGCAAACTGCTTGAGCCACCCAGGGACCGCCCTGTCATACGGGAGCTTATAATTTAGTGTGCTGTATATCTGGGTGTGTATTTTTGTGTGTATGCATGGGGATATGTGTACTATGTAGGGATTGACATAAATTTCAATAATTTCTGTGAATATGGCAGGTGATGACACAGTGGTAGCACTATGTAGGGAAACTTAGCTCAACATGGGGAGGAGGTGAAAGGAAGAGGAAGTGGAAGCTGAGCTGATTCTTGGGGATAAATGCTAGCCAGAGACTGGGAAGATCATTCTGTTGAAGGTACTGTGTGAGGTGGTTCACGAAGATGGAAAAGATGACAGTATGTCTGAGACAACTAAGAGGACAGGTGGTGTAAGGGAAGGACAGGTTCACCACTGCACCCTCTCTTTGAATTATTTTGTAAAATAGCTACACAAGTAATTTCTGGGATCAAAAATATTCCCTCACTCCCCTGTACAAGACTCACTTTTTTGCTTTGGATTGTCAAACAGCAAAGCATTTTAAAAACTGGGGTTGGGGGAGGGGGTTTGAAAATACTTATGAAAGCTATGTTAGCTGCTTGGCATAGACCACCTATAAAACAAAACAAAACAAAACAAAAACCCCATTGCCACTGAGTTGAATCCAGCTCAGAGTGACCCTATAAGAAAGAGAAGAACCACCCCATATGATTTCCGAGGCTGTAATCTTTATGGAAACCAGCTGCCACATCTTTCTCCCAAAGAGCGGCTGGTGATAGCAGTCCAGTGCTTACCTACTGAACCACCAGGGCTCCTAGACCACTTATAAACAAACAAATAAACAAAAAAAAACTCAAACCCATTGCCATTGAGTCGATTCTGACTCATAACTCTCATCAAATAATTACTTTAATATAAAGGCCATTGTACCTCGATCATTTCTGTGGTAGCGTATTAGGAGAATCATATATGGACTCGTCTTACACATGTAGAAAATCAGATTCAAATTCAACAAATGCTTATCAAACATCTACCATGTTTTAAAATATTTTTACTTTCCCATAAAGCTAGCCTAATTTTGCAAATATGTATTGCCAGGGTGGCTGTTCAGACTAACTAGAATAAATACCACGCGATGAGAGTTTCATTCTGGTGAAACTAAACCAAAACCCTTTACCGTGGAGGGGATTTCAACTCATAGCGACCATATAGGACTGAGTAGAACTGCCCAACAGAGTTTCCAAGGCTGCAATCTTTATGGAAACAGACTGCCACATCTTTCTCCCGAAGAGCAGCTGGTGGGTGGAACCGCAGACCTTCCGGTTAGCAGCCAAGTGCTTTAACCACTGCGCAACCAGGGCTCCCGGTGAAACTAACGCGAGGGATTTATGGGGGGTTGGGGAGGCTTATTAGGGAAGGAGCCCTTGGTGGCACAATGCCTAAGAGCTTCGCTGGGCTGCGAATGGAAAGGAAAGGTTAGCAGCATTGGACCTATCAGTCGCTAAGCGGGAGAAAGATGTGACAGTCGGCTTCCTTAAAGACTGCAGCCTTGGAAACACAGTGGGGCAATTCTACTCTGTCCTATATGGTCACAATGAGTGGGAAAAGACTCCACAGCAATTTTTTTAAAAAATAGGTTTCAATGGGGGAGACATAAGAAACCAAAAAGATTGGTAATAGTAGACTCATGCCAACTAACAACTTTGGTGTGAAAAATTATGCCATGAGGGCCAAAACGAAAGTACAGATACACTGGGGGAAACAGTTTTCCAGGCTGGAATGATAATCTCCTTTGTTCACAGAACAATTCCCTTTCACTTTCACTCTGCCCTCTGGGTCTCCTAACAATTCTTCCTTTATTGGAGTTAAGGGGTACCCAAGTCTTCTCACATTCATCCCAGCCATCGGAATACCAATCTACATCTCTTTCCTACCCCAAACCTCCAGCCTAAATACGCTACTTCGCAAAGCCTGGAAAAGAAATCGAGCTTTCAACTTTCGCGTAAAAACAGCAAATACAACCCTGTAGCCGCCTACCTGGACCCTCACTCAAGAACTACAATACCCAGAATGCACAGTTTTCCCTTCCGCCTTCTACCAAGGGAATGCCTGGCTTGATTTCATTTCCACAAGCAGTAGTCACATGACACGTTGCCTGTAAAGATGGCGAATAATCTCCCTTCGGAGTTTGATGTGATCGTAATAGGGACGGGTATGTGTGGCCCTAGTACTCCCCGGACTAAATGTGGGAAGCCTATCTCGTTCCTATTTTCTCTGTCAGTGACGAGGGTTGGCGAGAAATGCCGGGGGTCGAATTTGGGAGGGCGGACGGGAAGGAAGTGAGGTATTCTGGAGTCAGCGCGGGACTTGGCAGCTCCAGGGAGGGGCTTGGACCCGCGGTGCTTAGTGCCATCTGAGTAGGGGTCGATCTGGTCGATGCCGATTGTTGAGGTTGGTTGCTGCGGGTGATACCTGTAATTTCCTTAAAGAGAGGTGGGTTTGCAGTGTGTTGAGAACGCAGGGTCGGGATTTTATCAATGGAGACGCCTTTGGCATGACATTATGATTCCCTCCTTGTTGAGTTCAAGGTGATATTCCTCATTCATTTTGTCTCGTCATTTCATAGGACTTTTTTCATATCTTTATATGATCATAGGGTGTCGTGCAGTTAAAAATTGCTCGGTTACAGCTTAATAATCAGTTTTGCAAGAAAGATGCTCAGTTATTGCCCAAATGCGTAATTTAATTTACTAGGGCAAAGAAACGGATTTTTTTTTCGTATTGTGTTGAGAAGCCTAGGGAGTTGTATTTTGTTGAGGTAGCCATTATTCCTGCTTTACGGTGCTGAAAGAAAGCATTCTGCTTTCTACCATCCACCACGCATAACCAAATATGCTGAGAGCAAGCTTTTGTGAGTTCCAGTTCAGGTGTATGACCTTATTGTCTCCTTGCTTTTCATTCATTTGTTCTCCATGTTTTGGGTGGAGCCAGAAACCCCCTTGCAATTTCTAGTTGGCAAATTCAACATACAACATGTGGTAGAGGACGTACGGAATCAATTGACATTTTGTTTTTCTGAACTGGTTAAAGGGTGGATTTTAGATGGGGTGAAAGAGGTTGTTGGGTGGGGTTTACTCCTGTGTGCAGAATGTAGTAGGCTGGAGAAGCTCTGGGGTATTGGGCCCTGCCCATTGTGTTAATTAATTCAGTTCGTTGTCTTTTCGAATTGTAGGAGCAGCCATGTTTCCAGGATGGGAGTAAAAATTACAGCTCCTTTTCTTTTGAATGCTTATTATTTGCTAGTAGATGTGCTAAGCACTTTACAAACCTTTTGTAATTCTTACAACAACCTTGTTAGAGTAGGTTTCTACATTTTACAGAAGAGGCAAAGGAGACTTAGAAAGGTTATCATTTGCTCATGATCACACAGCTGGTAAATTTCCAAAGGCCCATCTCATACCAGAAGGAGCATCAGTGGTTCTGACCTTCAGAGTTAACCCAGATTAGTAGAGGTCATTGGAAAAACTTGGTCCTAGAATTTACTTGGCTATTACCTTGCTGTGTGACTTTGGGGAGGGCCAAGCACTTTAATCTCTCTTAGCCTCATTTTCCATATTTGTGAGGATAGGGAGGGTGAACTAGTGGCTTTTAATGTGTTGTCTAACCAAAAAACCTTTTATACTTCTTGTACCTAGGTAATTGTTCTCAGAACAACAGGGTTATTTCCAACTTGAAAACAATGGCAAGTGCAGATAACCTGACTGTGAGCAGATGTTGGATGAGAGCTGGAAGGAGCCAATCGAATATTCATTTATTCCCTCCATTCTATCCTAAAACTGAGAAAAACATCCGTTTTAGAATAGTTGTTACACCACACTTGCCTTTATTTTTAGTTGTCTAGGAATCTATCCATTTTGGTCTTTTCTTTCTTTCCTGTCTTTTTAATGACCTTTTGCTTTCTTCATGTATGATGTCATCCTACAAGTAGTCTGGTCTTCGGTCATTAGTGTCCAGTGCGTCAAATCTTTTCTTGAGATGATCTCTAAATTCAGATGGGATATACTCAAGGTCGTGTTTTGGCTCTCATGGACTTGCTCTAATTTTCTTCAGCTTCAACTTGAACTTGCACATGAGCAAATGATGATCTGTTCTGCAGTCGGCCCCTGGCCTTGTTCTGACTGATAATATTGAGCTTCTCCAAAGTCTCTTTCCACAGATATAGTTGATTTGATTCCTGTGTATTCCATCCGGCGAGGTCCACGTGTATAGTCACCGTTTATGTTGTTGAAAAAAGGTATTTGCAATGAAGAAGTCATCCGTCTTGCAAATTCACTACACTAAATAGTCCTGCCTGTTATGGATTGAATTGTTCCCCCTAAAAATATGTGTTGTACATCATAACCTCTATGCCTGTGGTTAGTCTGGTTAGAATTTTGCAAGACTAACCACAGGCATAGAGGTTATGATGTACAGCACATATTTTTGGGGGACACTATTCAATCCATAACAGCCTGGGACTATTTAAGGTAGTGAGAACCACTCATTTCTCAGGATATTCAAAACACGTTTATTGAGAACATAGTCCCTGCCCTTGTGAAGGTTACTGTATTGTCATTATTCTGAAATTGTTTGGACTTGACAGTCAGACCCCCCAAAGTGGTTCTTAAGCCTATGTGAGCTTTTCATTGTATCTTTCTTGCTTTCTGCAGGCCATTTAGAGATCTAGTCTGCATCCTTTTCCTTTTTAAAGCACACCACTCACTTTATCTTTGGAGTTCTTCCCCTAAGATGGGCTGTGGAGGAGGCTAACTTAATTTTTTTCTTGCAGAGGATAAACACATAGATCCTTGTTGATTTAAGAGTTTTATTACTAAAGATTATAAGGTCGCTATGAGTTAAAATCGACTCGATGGCATACAGCAACAACAACATTACTAAAGATGTGGGTAAAGAGATGGGATAACAAAAAATAACAAACACGGGTAAGTTTACAAGGGGTACTGCCCCTAAATCTTGACTACCTTGCTAGGTGGTGCTCAGTATAGTATAATAATAGATGTAGCAGCATGGTGTAATAGTAATTGCTTGAACTTCCAACTGTGTAACCTTGGGAAAATTGCATAACCTCTTGGGATTTCAGCTCATATATATATATATATATATAAAAGTGAGAGATTTGAATTAGGGGATTTCTAAGGTAGGGTTCTACCAGCTCTGAACTTTACCATTGTGTGTACATAATTATGACCCTGTGTCATTGAGAAAAAGCTGAATTTTTTTTAATTGTGCTTTAGATGAAGGTTTACAGAGCAAATTAGTTTCTCATTAAACAATTAATACACATATTATTTTGTGACATTGGTTGCCAACCCCACGATGTGTCAACACTCTCCCCTTTTCGACCTTGGATTCCCCATTATCAGCTTTCCTGTCCCCTCCTGACTTCTCGTCCTTGGCCCTGGGTTCGTGTGCCCATTTAGTCTCGTTTTGTTTTATGGGCCTGTCTAATCTTTGGCTGAAGGGTGAATCTCAGGAGTGACTTTAGTACTGAGTTAAAAGGGTGTTTGAGAGCCATACTCTCAGGGTTTCTCTCTGTCAGACCAGTAAGTCTGGTCTTTTTTTGTGAGTTAGAATTTTGTTCTACATTTTTCTCCAGCTCTGTCTGGGTCCCTCTATTGTGATCCATCAGAGCAGTCAGTGGTAGTAGCCGGGCACCATTTAGTTGTGGAAAAGGCTGAATTCTGTTCCGTATAGTCTTTTTAAGAAGTCAAGTCAGTGTTCAATATATTTGAGAAAAATTTCTATGAAAATGGCTGCTTAAAAACCATTTTTTTGAAAATGATAAGCTTCATTTATCAGGAAAGGTCACATAGGTCACATAGCTCCATTCCCTGATGTTGGTGGAGAATTGAAACATTGAGGTAGTTAACCTTGCTCAGCAGCTCATTGACTATAGTGTTTATTATGATGGTGGTGGAGTAGCCTCACTGCTATAAACCTTGGTAGATATTTACCAAATACTCATTTGTATCAGACACTAGGCCAAGTGATTTCCCATATGTTCGTCTTATTTAGTCATCTTTCAGGATACTTGTAAGTGGTTCAAACAAGATGTGCATATTTCCTCTGCCTGTATTTCCACATATCCATGCCCCTATGGTCTAGAAGGAGCCCTAGTGGTGCAGTGGTTAAGAGCTTGACTGCTAACCAAAAGGTCAGCAGTTCAAATCTACCAGCCACTACTTGGAAACCCTATGAGGCAGTTCTACCCTGTCCTATAGGGTCACTGAGTCAGAATCGACTCAACGGCAGCGTGTTTTTTTTTTGGTTATTGCCTGACTACTTCCCAGAGAAGGCTCAGGATTGCCATGGAGCGTAGTGGAAAGGGGTGTGAAATTCATTTTCTTCCTTTTCTCATTGGCTGCTTGGTGGGAAAGACCTTTGTGTGTCTATTACCACTAATTCTACCGGGTTTCTCATCTGGTGGTTTACAGTTTTCTTCTGTTTTACTCCCCAGCTTGCATTATTGATCATTTGTTTTGCCTGCAGGTTTTGAACAGATTCACCATTTGTCTTATTTGGGGCATAGTTGAAATTCTTCCGTGTCAGTGTAGGAAATGGTGAAGGAGCTAAAGAAGCATACACACACTTTGCTGTTCTGAAAAATTGTTTGCAATTCTTCAGGCATTTATTGATGGAAAAGTACGTCTTTTCTACTCTCATTGCCTAGAAAAGCAAAGATAGTTATGCAGCTCTGGAGAAGACTCCTAGAGATGCTCACCCTTCCCTGTAAATCATAAGTTTGCGTCATTCCCTCAGAGAGACCCACATCTATTCCCAGAGTTCCCTCTGCAGCATCATTTTGATCTCCCACACCTTGTGTCATTTTCTCATATTCTCCAGTGTTCTCATGATGTTTTGGATAACCCAGGCTATAGCAGTTAAAATACAATACGGCTGCTAACCATCACATTCTCGTGTTTAACCTAAAATCCCAATGCACAGAAACAATTGTAATTCCATATAATTGACCTGCTACTTATGCTTAATCATCTGCTCTTCAGTTTCAGTGCAAAGTCTTTTAACTGAAAAGTTAGGCTGTGCCTGCCATGTATATAAATGAATTTAAAAGTAAAATAGACTAATAATCAGTTAGTGCCTAGTTTGAAATATATAGAACAGAAAAATTGGAAACATTTTGTGGAATTATTTTGTTATGGCCAACAAAATAGGGATACTTTGAAAGGCTGGTTTATTGGTTTTTTGCTTTTCTAATAATTTCATTAAAGGGCAATGTAAAAGAATAATCACAGATACTGATTTCTCAAAGCATGGTTATGAGAACTATCATGTTATCATATTGAGGCTTTTTTTTTTTTTTTTTAAGAAACAGTTCGCAAATATACTGGAGAACAGAACAGAGGCAGCTTGGCCAGTGTGGTGCTCAGCATAAGTGTTTCATCTCAGATTTTACAAAGAGCTTAAGTTGGTAATGTTGTATTACTTGACTTACTTGCTTTGTTTTTCCTCATTTTTTAAAATTGTACTTTAGATTAAAGTTTACAGAACAAATAGTTTCTCATTAAACAGTTAGTACACATATTGTTTTATGACATTGGTTACAACCCCATGACATGTCAACACTCTCCCTTCTCGACCTTGGGTTCCCTATTACCAGCTTTCCTGCCCCCTCCTGCCTTCTAGTCCTTGTTCCTGGACTGTTGTGCCCCATTAGTCTCATTTTGTTTTATGGGCCTGTCTAATCTTTGGCTGAACGGTGAACCTAGGGAGTGACTTCATTACTGAGCTGAAAGGGTGTCCGGGGGCCATACTCTTGGGGTTTCTGCAGTCTCTGTCAGGCCAGTAAGTCTGGTCTTTTTTTGTGAGTTAGAGTTTTGTTCTACATTTTTCTCCAGCTCTGTCCGGGACCCTCTGTTGTGTTCCCTGTCAGAGCATTGACTTATTTGCTTTTCATCACATTTAGAAAAGTATGAACATCTCACTAACACTTTTGTGCATGTAGCGCTCTTTGTGTATATAGAAATATGTATACTTTTGATTATTTATAAAAAATTGTCTTATTATAGACGCTGTTTTGAAACCTGCTGTTGTTACTTCACAATATGTCATGAACACCATTCCACGTCAACCAAATATTCTTCCTCAGTGTCTTTCTTTTAAGCTTTTTATTTTGAGACAATTGTAGATTCACATGCAGTTTAAGAAATAAATACAGGAAGATGCTGTATACCCTTCACCCAGTTTCCTCCAATGATAACATCTTGCATAATTATAGCACAATATCACAATCAGGAAACTGACCTTATCCACCAGTCTTATTCAGATTTCAGCAATTTTATATGCACTTGTGTGTGTGTATGTTTTATGTGTGTGTATTATTTAGTTCTGTGTAATATTGTCATATGCACAACCACCCCAGTCAAGATACAGAACAGTTCCATCATGAGAATTTCTACCTTTTTGTAGCCACAGACCCCTACTTCCTTCCCTCTCCCTAAACCTTGACAACCACTAATCTGTGCTCCATCTCTATAAGTTTTCATTTCAGGAATGTTATATAAAATGTCATTTATTTAAACAGTTGACTTTTTGGTGACACTTTAGGTTGTTTTCAGTTTTATATACTTAATGCTGTGATGAACACTTTATACCTAAATTTTTTGTACACATTTAATTATTTCCTTAGGATAAATACCTAGAACTGTAGTTGTTGGCTTACAGTTTTGGGGGTAGTTCAGTAAGGTTTCTGGTTTGTATTGATGAATTGCCTTATAGAAAGTTCACCAATCTATAATCTTACCAGCAGAGTATCAGAAGGCTTATTTCACCATACTCTTCCAGCACTGGAAACCCTGGTGGCATAGTGGTTAAGAACTACGGCTGCTAACCAAAAAGTCGGCAGTTCAAATCCACCAGCCAGCCGCTCCTTGGAAACCCTGTGGGGCAGTTCTACTCTGTGCTATAGGGTCACTATGAGTCGGAATTGACTCCATGGCAACAGGTTTGGTTTCTTTTTTTTTTTTCTTCCAACATTGGCTATGAATGTCTTATATTTAATTACTGTCAACTTGATAGGCAAATAATGCTATTTCCTTGTTTGAGGTATTTTCAGATCATAAGTGAGGCTGAATATTTAATGTATATATAAATAGGCCACTTAATTTTCATTTGTAAATTGATGTTATATATTTTTCTATTGGATCATTTATATTTTTTTCTTATCAATGTGTAATAATTCTTATATAATAAAGACCTTAATTTTTTGTTGTATGTATTATAACTATTTTTCTAAGTTTGCCTTCTATTTTTTATGGTGGTTTTTGGTGTGTGAAAATTTATAAATTTTATGTTGTCAAATCTATCAAACTTTTTTTTTCTTTTAGTTTTCTGCCTTTGAAGATATGCATAGAAAGCCCTCTCCCCCCAAGATTTAGTAAATAGTAACTCTTATTTGCTTTTAGAACTTTCCATATTTCATATTTTACATTTAATTTTTAATTCATCTGAAATTTATTTTGTTGTAGAGTATGAGATTATTTTTTCCTATATCATTAGACAGTTATTCCAGCACCATTGACCTAATAAGCTATTCTTACTTCACTGAATTGAAATGCCTCTTTTATGTTTTTACTATAAGATCTGTTTTTGGATTTTTCTCTTCTGTCATTAATCTGAGTGTCTCTTTCATTGTAGTCTGTTTTGAAGTGGGAACTATAAAGTAGAAATAGACTGGGTCGTCTGATCTGTAGAGAAATGGTAATTTTTCTTTTTTTAAACTGTAGAAATCGCAAAAACAAAAGGTAGCATTTGAATTATACAAAATTATATAGCATTTACTCTGAAAAATAGCAAACTAAGAGAAAAATGGAAATAGAGTATAAGTATTTGCAACTCATAACAAAGGACTAATTACATAAAAAGAGTTCCCGTCAAATTTATATGAAAAACATCCAGGCCTCTAGAGATAAATGGGTCAAGAATGTAAATAGGCACTTCATAAAAGAAAATACAAATATTCAACAAACTGTTGGGAAAATATTTTTTCTCATTACTGGTCAAATGAAGAATAACTTCAAACTTAAAAAAATTAAATTAAGAGTAATAACTAATTGCTGAGGAAGTTGTATTCAACTGGTATGTTGATGATACTATAAAATGGTATAACATTTTGGTAAAGTGGTATTACAGTTTGTACTAAGAGTTGTAAATATGTTCATTCCCTTAGACACAGTGACACCAGGTCTTGGAATCTGTTCTAAGGAAATCATTCAAGTCATTCAAATCATTCCAATCATTCAAGTGAGGTAACAACCTATAAGATTGATGACATCCATTTTAAAGCTATTCATAGTAAAATTAGAAAATAATGTAAATGTTGTATATTAAAGAGACCAGATATCTTAAAGGAGACAGGCTGACTAGAGGAATAGGCAGTCTTACAATGTGGCCCAGGATCTGGCCCACAGCTTTCTTTTTCTGTTATAAAATATCATATATACAAATGAAATCTATGTATTTCAAAGAACAATAATAAAATGAATGCTCATGTTTGTATGACTCAGCTTAAGAAAATTAACATTACCAGTGCCTTAGAAACTCTCTGTGTACCCATCATCGTTGTACTCCCTCTTCCTTTCCCATAGACGTAACCATTATGGTGAATTGTATTAATTGTTCCCTTGCATTTTTTAAATTGGTTTTACCAGTTGTCTATGTATTCCTAAATAATATATTATTGGTTTTACTTATTTTTGACCTTGTCTTACTTTTGGAATTCTACTATATGTATTCTTTCTGAAACTTGCTTTCATTGATCAATGTTTTGATAGTGAGATTTATCCATATAGATGCATATAGCTCTAGCCCCCTCCTCCAACTTCTGGTATATAGTATTCTGGGTTTGCAAATCTTCAGTTTCACTAGGTTATGCCCATTTTCCAAAGGATTCTATTTATTTGCCCCTTGGTTCTCAGCTTTTCAACTCCCCACCCCCCTCAGTGAAATTTTATAATGTCATAAATACATTCACATCAAAATAAGATCATATTGTACATACTGTTTTGCAACTTTTTTTTGTCAGTAATCCTCACCTTTCCATCTATTTCAGTAGATTTTTATCTCATATAGTACACAGGCCATATTTAAATTTCTCCAGTCCCCCTCCCTCCAAATTTTTTTATAGCTGATTTGTACAAACTTGCGTCCAATTCAGTATCATGCATTGCTTCTGCTTGTTATGTCCTGTAAGTCTCTTTTATTTTAGCATAGTTTGTTGTTGTTGCTGTTGCTGATTTTAATTGATACTTATATGTTGAAGAGACTGGGCCAGTGAGCCTACAGAATGTTTTGCCTTTTGAATTTGACTGCTTTTGTTGTTGTGGTATATTACCTTGTTCCTCTACCCTGTGGTTTTCCTATAAACTGAAAGTTGTATCTAAAGGCTTTGATGGATTTAAGTTTAACATTTTTCGCTAGAATGCATCTTAGTTATGTATTCTTGTGTTGGACCATGCTAGAAGACACATGATATCTGGTTGGTCCACCATGAGTGTTGCTTAAGTTGATCCTGGATTGGGATGATGACAGTCTGATGCCTCCATTTTATGGGTATATTTTTTCCCCTTGTGTATAGAGAGTAATCTGTATACTGTTAATTTGACATTGTAGAAATGTTTAGTTTGATGCTAGCCATTACCGTAATTGTTTTAACGTCAGTTGGTAATCCTTGCATAAATATTTTCACTAGGAATTGCAAATTGTGTTTTTTTTCAATTCTTTGTATTTAATAGCTCCCACTGAATGCCAATTTCTTAATTTACCAAAGGTAACATACCTTTCTAGCATTATTGGTGTCTACCAATTAGAGTACCCACTTCTTAGAATCAAGGCATTTGGGAAACAGAATTAATTGTACAGTTGCTTGGTGGGGATGGAAAAGAGATTTAGATATCCTGAAGTAATATAGTACGTTAGAGCACAGACTCTGGAACCAGTCTGTCTGGGTTCCAGTCTTAACTTTGCCATTTACTGGGTATGTGATGTGGGGCAAATTCCTTATGTCTCTGTGTTTCAGTTTCCTCATCCTCTACAGCCATATGTATACATGTGGACAAAGACTGGAAAGTAATGGAAAAATGAAAAATTGTTTTGTTAGGGGTTGGATATGGGTGATTCACAGATTTTCTTTAGGATTACATCATGTTTATATTGTAGGAGAGAAAATGAAAAAGAAAAATAACTCATGTTATGTTTTAGGTATTTTTAATATGCATTTTAAAGTACAAACACACCAAAAAGTGACTCATGAGCTTTTTACATTAATTTTGATTTATCCTTCTTGAAATAGTGTTTAAGAAATCCTTAATGTAATGAAATTGTAGTTTTCATTACACAGATTTTTTTTCCTTAAACTTTTTTATTTTAATAAACCCAATGTAATTAACTGTTCAACTTTTTAATATGCAGGATGAAATAATTATCCTCACTGTTTTCTCAATGATATTTAGCCAATTTTCTCTTAAATACATAATGAGACTAATTTTAAAGCTTAATTTGTAGTGTTAGTACTTTAAGGAATGTTATATAGTTAAAAAAAACATATTACTAGGTCCTTTGAAATTTAGTTTATAAGGTTCATGTTTTTTTCTCTACTTTTTAAAAATGGATTTAATGATAGGATTTTATGAAAGGGGGATCATTTTATATTTGGGGAAAAAGTTACTTTTTGTGTAACTTTTATAAGATTCTTGGAATGAGCATTCAGCCTCTTTTATCATCTATTATTGTGTCCTAGTATTATAAGTATTAATAATATACTGAACCTCATGTTTTTTCTGTGGCACATAAGTAAAATATACTCTGAACAAAGAAGCTGTATTTTCCTCATCACAAGCTAAATACTGTTATTGTGTTATGTTTGAAGATAGCTGGGCTGAGGTATCCTTTACTGTGAAAAGATTTTGATCATTTAAATTGATAAAACAGAAATATTAGTGTTAAGAAAGTTATATAAAAATTAATTGTAGTGGAGACTACTTATTTCATTTCCTGGCATGGAATAGGTCTTCAGCAAATATTTATTTTACTTAATAAAACATTCATTAAGAGAATTTGAGTTGATCTACTTTTCTTGATTTAGGTAAAAAACAGAATGCTAATTTTCTGTTTTTCAAAGGATTCTTTTATTTGGTAGGTCCAATCTTCATTTGCTCTTTGAAATTTGGTATTATATTTTACTTTTTATTTAATGTTTTAAACTTTTTGTTACGGAAAATTTCAGACCTCTTTGCTTTGGCTCTGTTTTCCCTGTTCTGTTCAGTTTGGGTTAGGTTCCTAACAGTTACTCCCCAATGCAGGGATTTGCCTAAAGGGACACTTTGTTTTCTGAATTCTTAGGGCCCATGCTCCTAACCACTCTAGTACTTTTAGGGGTCTCTTTGCACTTATCTACAAGTTGGAGCCTGCAAAGTTCCCTCCCAGTTTCTGCTAGTGTTCATGTTCTCAGAATGCCCTGCCAAGCTTTCCAATGAATGCCTGATAGCCATTTTGGGGTTCTCTGGCTTTCAGGACTGCCACTTCACCTTGTCTTCCCTTCATTTCCTCTTGTATGTTTTTGATACCAGTCTTATGGCTGTTGGTGGTTTATACCGGCTTATATTATGGGGTTCATGGTAATACCTTGTCACCTAACTTTATTGTAGATGTTGTCCCTGGGTGTGTGGTTTTAGGGTCCTGATTGTACTATCTGTTTTTATGAGGGCATTGAGGGGGATTCAGAAACTCTGCTGTTGCTGCCATCTTCTTATTTTTAAGTTGTCATTTTCCCAAGAATAGAGGCCTAGTTGTTGATTTAGCATTAACATTCACCTTTCAGAATTTGAAATAAACCCTGTGGGTCACTTAGTTCAAGCCCTTCATTTTATCTATAAGGAAGCTGAATTCTGGAGAGGTTAAGTGACTTTCCCTGGGTCACAGCTATTAGCAAGAAACCTAATAACAAGAAGCCACAGCTCCTGACTCTTAGTTCAGTATTCTGAATACTGAAGCAATGTTCTTGTTACTAAAAAAAAACTGAAACCCGTTGCTGTCGAGTCGATTCTGACTCATAACGACCCTATAGGACAGAGTAGAACTGCCCCATAGGGTTTCCAGGGAGCTGCTGGTGGATTTGAACTGCAAACTTTTTGGTCAGCAGCCATAGCTCTTAACCACTATGCCACCAAGGTTTCCGTTGTTATTAACCACTTCTAAAAGCTCACACTATATTGAATTAAAAAAAGAAAAAACAGTAATTTTGTGAGTTAACCTTTTAATGGACAGTATATATTTTTTGAACGTTCCACAAATTACATAGATACTCACAATATTTTCTCCCATGAGGAAAAATCCATAGATTTTAAATTGCTATAGTTACTAATATGTTCTGTATTTTGTGGGAGCCAAAGTGAATTAAAAACAATATTTTTATCTGTAAGGCTTGGTAGTTCTTTTGGCTACTTTACTGGCAGTTTCCCCCCACCCTTTTTAAAGTAACCACTTAAAAATAAGTTGAAGATACAAATTGTCAATTTAAAATTTAAGATAGGAATCAACAAAACTACTTGAATTTGAGTTGCAGTTCAATTTCTGCCTAATATTGTGGTGTCATTTAATTTTAGTGGCTGCACCATGAATTATATGTACAATATTACCTTTGCATTCTTAAGTCTAGTCAGTTCTGTACCTGGTGTTGTTCATGCTTGTTTACAGAAGTGCCAAAGGTCTATACTTAGGGTTGTTTAAGTAGTAGAATAAAGGATGTGACTCTCTAAAAGCTTGTTGTAATCACAAGTTTTTCCTTGCCAGTTACTCTATTTATTTTTCCTAAATAATAAGTTATTCTTTATAAAAGCAGTCCCAGTAAATTTTCTAGTTCTATGTAATTTTCTTTCCATTCTGGTCTTCACTAGTTATAAATAACACATGAAATGACTTTCAAGGTAGAAAGCAGGAATCCATTTTGAAATGTTCTATAAAATAAAGAATGATTTATGATTTCATATGATTTGGGCTGAAAGTACTCAGACTTTGCCAGGTCATCAAAGTCCTGTCAGGGGAATCTATTGTTTATTGTTCGATATGCTGGGAGTTGTGTAGTACTTTATGTTTATCTTATGTAAGTATAGTGTTAGGAGAAATCAATTCCAGGTAATAATACAGTTTTAAGAATATATGATGGAAAACTAACCTAAATATTATAGTTGCAAGTGATGAGGTTGAACATTGAGAATTTGGTTTTAAAAAGGATTTTGAAAAATGAATGAATGATAGTTTCATTCCTATATTTTTAGATAAGATTCCTAAAAATATTAATTTCATACATTTTTAGTCCTAATTTTAGCCTAACGCCTTCATTTATTAATGAAACATCTCTTTTTTATCTAGACAGGTTTTGGAAAATTGCAGAAAACTGAGACTTTGCATATTTGGTATATGATAATGTAACATTCCACAAGCTTCTAATATAATTTTTCTAGCTGAAAACTATAACAAAACCTCAAATGAGAAAGACATGATGTAACAAACTGCAGTTTCACCTATTATGAACTATTCCGAAATACTAATTTTAATACCTAATATTTACCTGTGTTTAATAAAAATGACTTGCCAGTAAAAGTTGTTGATCTTGTATCAGCATTATACATTTTTCTATAATCCACTGTCAGAGTAAGTTCTTTGGTACAGCCTTCCTAATGAATTTAATAATTATATTTAATAATATGGAATGTTTAAATGATATTAAATGTTTGATGAACTTTTATAATGTACATATAGAAAAGAATATTGGACTTAAAAAAAAACTACTTTAAATTGTTAGATCTTTGAGGATAACTTGGGTAAATAGTAAACAAGTAGTCATTTTTTTCCTCCCAAATAACTAATCTTAATGAAGGGATAGGAGGAGAAGGAAAGAGAATCAACATTTATTGAATGTTGGTGACATGCTAGGTAGGAGACACTGTAAGGTGTTTTATATAGTTTGTTACCTGTTCCTCACTACACTCCTATGGGATGTATTATCATCCCCGTTTTACAGGTGAAAACGTTGCACTTGTATATTTGTGACCACACATTTTAAAAAATGTTCCCAGTGTAAGACTGTGTGATTTAATCCTGATCTAGGAATCTGTTTCTAACTCACGTCTGGCTTTTCCTTGTGGGAGAGACTATATAATTCATTGTAAACCTATATATGCTTCATATAAATGTCTCATAAGGATGTTGAGTGAATTTGAGTAATGACTCAGGAGTAATTCACTTTTTTCTGGTACCAGTTTTGTAGAAGTTTTAAATTTTGAAATTCATCAAGTGTTTAAGTGATGTTAAAATTGAGCATATAAATAATTTAAACAAAATAAACATTTTACTTATTTTGCTAAATTACCATTAATGACCAAAAACTTTAGGTATGTTAACTTGTCTTAAACAAGAATTAACAAAATCTTAAAACTCCAGTTTTATATAAGTTCATCCCCTATGCTGTGACTAGAATTGTTTTTCTGAAACACTGATCTGAGCTTGTTTTTTTTTTAAAAAAAATTTTTTTTTAGACTCACTGTTGCCTGCAGGTTTAAGTTCAGACTCCACAGTTTGGTTCCAGTTACTCTTTTTTTAAGCATTGCATTTAGGTTCTCCTTTCCTTCATCTTTTGCTTTTTCCCACATTTTTTTTCCTCCTTCTATACTCTTCTATTGGGTTATTAAAGATCCTAAAAGACCCAGATAATGTCCCCTCCTTATTGGAGCCTTTTATGATTCTCCTCTACAGAGGGAGTGTTTCTTTCCATTGTTTTTTTTTTAACAGTTTTAAATATATTTATTATTTAAATCTCTTTAGATCTTGATCTTTAGACTCTGAACTCTTTCAGGCTCGGAATTGCCTTAATCTTTTTCCCTGCCACCTGGCACCAAAAATAAATAAATGAAGAAGCAAACAAAACCAACCCCTTTGCCAGCTAGTCATTTCAGACTCATGGCAACCCCATGTGTGTAGGAGTAGAACTGCTCCATAGGGTTTTCTTGGCTGTAATCTTAACGGAAGCAGATTGCCAGCCTTTTTTCCATGGTGCCACTGGGTGGGTTTGAACCTCCAACCTTTAGGTTGGTAGATGAGCACAAACTGTTTGTGCCACCCAAGGATCACCTAGCACAGTCTACTCTCTACCTCCCTCCCTCTCCCTTTTCCTCCATTTTCTCTTTTTCCTTTTTGTTCCTTCAGCAAACATTTATAGAGAATCCTGTGTTAAAGGACCTACCAACTCATTGTTGAATGGTTGGGAGCAAATGTGAAATCTCACTAGCTGTATTACTAGTCTATTATAATCATTCTAAGCATGAAGATAATAATCCCTTGCTATTTAACATAGGAACAGCCTATCAATTTCACAAACTCGTGGGGATGTCTGGATGGAAATATTAAGAGAAAACAAATGATAGTTATTTTCGTTTTATGTATTTGAACTCAAATCATGTTCAGTATTGAAATCCTTTCTTGGCTTTGCTTTATCAGTAGAGACTTAACTTCCAACAGTGTTGATCACAGCCATAGAAATAACCACATGCATTATTTGCCTACCCAAAGTAACAGCCAGTCTGGGTCATATAGAAGGGTAATTTTATTAATTATTGTTCCCTGTTGGAGTTGGGATCTTGTAAAGATCGATATATTTTGGTTCTAGTATTTACAGGAAAATGTAGTGCTTTTGAAATATCTTTCTGAAGAATAAAAAGAGTAGATAGTGTTGGGCAAAGAACCAAGAAGCATTTTATATAGTTGTTTTGTTTAATCCTCACAGTAATCCTTATGAAGTAGATGATGACATTCCCATTGATGGATGAATAAACAAAGGCTCCGAGAAGTCAAGTGACTTGTCTGCGATCTCAGGGCTAGTTAAGCAGCAAAACTAACATCCAGGCTTAGATCTGTCTGATTGAGACCATGCACATTTCATGTTGCTCTTAAACCCACTGTCATCGAGTTGATTTCCACTCATGGCGACCCCACAGGGTTTCCAAGGTTATAAATCTCTATGGAAGCCGACTGCCACATCTCTACTGCCCTCAAATCTTCATTCTCAAACTTGGGTCCACGTTGGAGATACTGGATTTCCGTGGTAATTAAAATTGGAGATGCCAAGTTACTTGATCTTTGGCAAGTTATTTAAACTTTATGATAATCTGTTTCCTCACATGGATAATACTACCTGCCTTCCATGATTATTGTGAGGAATAAATAAGATGATACATGTGAAAATATATTTTGAACTGATGTTTGGTGGCATTATTATTAATGCTGTCATTAATACGCATAAGCACATTGATTTTTAACGTGCTAATTTTGCTTTGAGTATTTCTTTGCTCTTGTTCTTTTTATGTAAGCTGCTTGTCAGCTTTTAAAGTACCATAGTGACTGTATTTCATTAATAAGAAAAGTTGTTACTTTAAAAAAAAAAAAGCCGTTGCCATAAAGTCTATTCCGACTCATAGCGACCCTATAGGACAGAGTAGAACTGCCCCATAGGGTTTCCAGGGAACTGCTGGTAGATTCGAACTACTGACCTTTTGGTTAGCGGCCAAGCACTTAACCACGATAGTCTAAGATAAAAGACATTAGAATAATACAGTTTTAACTATTTGAAGAACTAATTATCTTTAACTTTTTAAACTTTCTTTTTATTTCTCTCTACTCCAAAAATTCTCATGCCCCCTCCAAATTACATCTAAATTTATGGTTGAAATTTTATGATAGCTTATCTTCAATAATTGATTTTTAATGGTTATATTCAGTACAATTGGTCAGCACCTTTTTTTTTTTTGAACCAATCATTATATACCCACAAAGTTTTTACCACTGGAAAACTCTGGATCCTCAGTGAAGACGGATGAGCTTGTGTTTAATGTGGTTTTTAACTAGAGATTGACTGTGTCGGTTGCTTCCATATGCATACTTAAAAAAAAGAGAAAGATGATAGCTTTCCCTTTTCTTGAAATCCTTGATTCTTAGTATGTAGTTTAAATCTTGCCAGAAGAATAGAGCTGTTTCTTTTCTGTTAGGTAAAAATTCAAGAGGATCGGGATATTTCATAGTAGTAAAAGAATCAGTAGTAACACTATTGAATTGCACTAAACTTTCAAAACGTCTTACTCGTCTGACTGATACAAAAGATTTACGGTAATAGCCCTATAGGATCGCTATGAGTCAGAATTGACTTGATGGCAATGGTTTTTTTTATTAAAATACTCGAGTTTATGATGAAATGTTATGTAAGTCTTGAACACATAGCATAAGGAATTTGCTATCAAGTATAGCACAACAACTGGACTTTTATAAATTATAAAAGCATTGTCTTTGGTAATTTTTTATTTCTGTTGGTACTGGTAGTAGTATATGTACATTTCCCTTTATGGTAACCAACTTTCTGGGTATAAATTACTTTGATTTGAAAAAGTAATGTTTTCAAAATGTTTTATTAACCAAAAGGCAAAATAATACATTTTATAAATGGCCCAATTTCTTTTTAAACTAACATATTGCCTTAACTAAAAAAATGTGTACTATTTCCCCTCAGAGACATTGTTGCTTTGGAGTTAGATCTGGTTTCAACTTTCCAGTGCTAGGACTTTTTTTTTTTTAAAATAATTGGGCAACAAGTTAGTGTATTTGGACCCCAGTTTCTTTTTCATTTCTAAAATATGCATTGTTGAGTGTTGTCTAGTCGTTTTCGACTCATAGTGACCCCATGTGGCAGAATAGAATAGCCCCATAGGGTTTTCTTGGCTGTAATTTTTAGATATAGATCGCCAGGTCTTTTTCCTGCAGAGCCGCTGGGTGGGTTCGAACCACCAACCTTTTGGTTAGCAGCCTAGTGCTAAACTGTTTGGGCCACCAGGGCTCCTTAAAATATGCATACTGATACTTATATCTCACTGAAATTGGGAGGATCATATGAGCTAGTACACGGACATGGTTCCTAAATAACTACTATATGAACAATATTTTGACAGCTGCTCATTTATGGCAATTTGCAGATACAAAGAATTTAAGTGCTTTTCTTTTTTTAATATCTGTTCCTCATAAAGCAGTTTTCAGTGTTGATTGCTATATGTTTAAGAACATCTAACAGTATAATAATATAAACTTTTTTATTTTGAATACAAGGATGAGCCTTTTTGGTTAAACTATTCTACACAGTAATGGCATGAATTGAGCATTTTGTATAATAAATATGTTTCGACATTCTAAATGATATAGGTGTGTGTTTTTATAGGTTTGCCTGAATCCATCATTGCAGCTGCATGTTCAAGAAGTGGCCAGAGGGTTCTGCATGTTGATTCGTAAGTTTATCCATGGTAGCATTTAATACTTCCTGAATGTCACTGTACAAAAGTACAATTTAAGTACACATATATGTATATGCTATATATGTATATATATGTAACGTATGTAACCTTTTTAAGTTAGAAAAATGGTTGAAATTCTTGAATCTTCACCAAAAATGTGTGAAATATATAACGTACCAGTTTGTGTTCTTTTCTTTTTAACAAAAAATTTAATTGTGGTAAAATATATATAACATAAAATTTGCCATTTTAACCTTTTTTAAGTGTATTACTCAGTGGCATTAATTATATTCACAGTGTTGTGCAACCATCACTATCTATTTATAAAACTTTTTCATCACTCCTAACAAAAACTCTGTACCCATTAAGAAATACTTGCCCCTTCTTCCCTCTCCCTAGCCCCTGGTAACCTCTAATCTACTTTCTTTCTCTATGAATTTGCCTATTCTAGATATTTTATATAAGTGGAATCATACCATATTTGTCCTTTTGTGTCTGACTTATTTCCCTCAGCATGTTTTCAGGGTTCATCTGTGCTGTAGTATGTCTTAGAATTTCATTCCTTTTTATGACTGAATAATATTTAATTATGTATATACCACATTTTTTTTTTATCCATTCATCCATTGATGCACACTTGGGTTGTGTCCACCTTTTGGCTATGGCTGTTGTGAATAATGCTGCAGCAAACATGGTGCACAGGTAACTGTTGAGTCCCTACTTTTAATTCTTTTGGGTATATACCTAGGAGTAGAATTGCTGGGTCCTGTGAGTCAGATTTGACTCAGTGGCAACAGGTTTGGGTTTTTTATGGTAGTTTTAGGAGTCCCGGTGGTGCAGTGGTTAAGCGCTCTGCTGCTAACTGAAAGGTTGGCAGTTCGAACCCACCAGCTGCTCTGTGGGAGAAAGATGTGACAGTCTGCTTCTGTAAGCATTACAGCCTTGTAAACCCTATGGGACAATTTTACTCTGTTCTATAGGGTTGCTGTGAGTTGGAATTGACTCGACGGCAGTTGTGGTATTTTTATGTTGAATTTTTTGAGGAACTACCAAACTGTTTTCCATAGTGGCTACATCTTTTTACATTCCTACTAGCAGTGGACAAGGATTCCAATTTCTCCATACCCTCACCAACACTTGTTATTTTCTTTTTTTTTTTTAATAGCCATTCTAGTGGGAATGAAGTGGTATCTCACTGTGGTTTTGATTTGAATTTTCCTAATGACTAATGATGTTGAGTATCTTTTCATATGCTTACTAGCCATTTGTATATCTTCTTTGGAGAAATGTCTATTCAAGTGCTTTGCCCATTTTTTAATTGGATTGTTTGTCATTTTGTTGTTGATTTGTAGGAGTTCTTTATATATTCTGGATATAAGCCTTATCAGATATGATTTCCAAATATTTTCTTCTAGTCTGTATAGCCTGCAAGCTTTGATATTGGATATTATATTCTGTGAAACAGTGATGTCTTTTCTTTGGGAAGAAACCAAATATATAATAATTTAATTTTTCACATGTGTGATTTTTTAAATATAATTGTTTATTTTGTTTTTGTTGTTGAGAATATAAACAGCAAAGCATACACCAATTCAGCCATTTCTGTATGTACCATTTGGTGACATTGATTACATTCTTGTTGTGTAACCATTCTTACCATCCTTTTCTGAGTTCTTCTGCCCACATTAACATAAATTCACTGCCCCCTAAGGTTCCTATCTAATCTTCTGAGTTGCTGTTGTCAATTTGATCCCATATAGATAGTTCTTAAAGGAGCATAATGCTTAAGGCAGACATTTTTAATTAGTTAAGCCTAAAGTATTGTTTGGTTTAAGATTTCAGGGGACATTTTTGTTTTAAGGGTTAAAGATAATCTCAGGGCAGTAGTTTCTGGAGTTCTTCTAACCTTCATGGCTCCAGGAAGTCTGGCGACCATGAGAATATGAAATTCTCTTTTGTATTTTCCCCTTTTTGATCAGGATTCTTTTATGGAATCTTTGATTAAAACGTTCAGTAACGGTAGCCAGGCACCATCCAGTTGTTCTGGTCTCGTGGCAAAGGAGGCAGTTAGTTGTTCATGGAGGCACATTCCATATCCTCCTCCTGTTCCTGATCCTCCTTTGTTCTCTGTTATTCCAGGTGAATAGAGACCAATTGTTGTGCCTTGGATGACCACTTGCAAACTTTTAAGACCCCAGGCACTACACATGGAACTAGGAGAGGTAGAACAGAGGCACTAAACATGTTATTTGGCCAGTTAACTGGGCCCATGAAACCATGACCCTAAACCTTCAAACCAAGAAACCAGATTCCATGAGGTTTTTGGTTGTACATAATCAGATTCAGCAGCTACTCTTTCTTTTTTTTTTGTTGTAGTTGTAAGTGTATCTATAACACAACTTTTGCCAGTTCAACTTTTTACAGGGGTACAACTTATTGACAGCAATTACAATAATCGGCTGTGCAACCCTGCCCTCATTCAACGTGATATTTCCATCATTGTTTACCCCCCCTTACCCCCTCCCTCCTGCCCTTGGTAACCACTAATAAACTTTGTTCTCTATACATTTGTCTTTTCTTGTCTTTTTGAGGTCATATAATGTTTGTCCTTTTGTGATTGATATTTTCACTCAGCATAAAGTCTTCCAGCTCCATTCATGTTGTAGCATGTATCAAGACTTCATTTCTCCTACCGCTGAGTATTCCATTGGATATATGGACCGCATTTTGTTAATCCATTCATCCATTGATGGGCATTTAGGTTGTTTCCACCTTTTGACTATTGCGAATATTGCTGCAGTGAATGTTGGTGTCAAGTATCTGTTTGAGTCTCTGTTTTCAAGTCTTTTTGGGTATATACCTAGGAGTGGGATTGCTGGGTCACATGGCAGTTCTATTTTTAGTTTTTTGAGGAGCCACTACATTGTTTTCCATAACTACTGTACCATTTTGCATTCTCATTAGCAATGGGTAAGGGTTCAAATTTCCCCACATTCTCACCAACATTTGTTATTTTCTATTTTTTTTAAATCTTAGCCATCCTAGTGGGAATGAAGTGTTATCTCATTGTGGTTTTGATGTGCATCTCTCTGATGGCTAATGATATTCAGCATCTTTTCATGTGTTTGGTGCCCATTTGAATGTCTTCTTTGGTGAAATGTCTATTCAAGTTCTTTGCCCATTTTATGATTGTGTTATTTGTCTTTTTGTTGTTAGTTGTTGAAGTTTTATATGTATTTTGGTTATTAGGTTCTTGTCGGGTATATGGTTTCCAAAGACATTGTCTGAGTTGATAACTTGTCTTTTCACTTTTTTGATAAACTCTTTTGATGAACAAAAGTTTTTAATTTTTCTGAGGTCCCATTTATTTGTTTTGTCTTTTGCTGTTTGTGCTTTCGTTATTATATTAGGTAATCCATTGTTAAAAGCTAGGTAGTAAAAAGATCTTCTTGAGCATTATGTTCTTTTAAGAACTATCTGTATGGGATCAAATGACAACAGCAACTCAAAAGATTAGATAGGAACCTTAGGGGGCGTGAGTTTATGTTAACGAGGGAGGAACAACTAAGAAAAGGAGGGTGAGAATGGTTGCACAACTCAAAGAATGTAATCATTGTCACTGAATTGTACATGTAGAAACTATTGAATTGGTGTTTGTTTTGCTTTGTATATTCTCAAAAACAATAATAAAAGAAAATTTAGAAAAAAATAAAAGGCTAGGCCTGACAGTGTTGCTCCTGCTTTTTCTTCTAAGAAATTTATGGTTTTAGTTTGCACATTTAGGTCCTTATTCCATTTTGAATTTGTTTTTGTGTATGGTGTGAGGCATGGATCCTGTTTCATTTTTCTGCATGTGAAAGTGCAGTTTTCCCAGAACTATTTATCGAAGAGACTCTTCTTTCCACATTGAATGGACTTAGCATCCTTGTAAAAAATCAGTTGACCATAGATGTTTGGGTTTATTTCTGGACTCTCAATTCTATTCCATTGGTCTATGTGTCTGTTGTTAACACCAGTACCAAGCTGTTTTGATTACTATATCTGTATAGTATGTTTTAAAACTGGAACTGTAAGTCCTCCTGCTTTGTTCTTCTTTTTCAACATTGTTTTAGCTATTCGTGGCCTCTTGCCGTACCATATAAAGTTGAGGATTGTTTTTTCTATCTCTGTAGAGAAAGCTATTGGGATTTAGATTGGGATTACACTGAATCTATAGATCGCTTTGGGTAGTATTGACATCTTGACAATATTAAGTCTTCTAATCCATGAACATGGAAGATCTTTCCATTTATTTCTTTAATCTCTTTCAGCAGTGTTTATAGTTTTCATTGTATAAGGCCTTCATGTCCCTGGTTAGATTTATTCCTGTTGTTGTTAGGTGCTATCAAGTTGGTTCTGACTCATAGCAACCCTGTGTACAAAAGAACGAAACACTGCCCAGTCATGTGCCATCCTCAAAATCTTTGTTATACTTGAGCCCTTTGTTGCAGCCACTGTGTCAATCCATCTCATTGAGTGTCTCCCTCTTTTTTGCTGACCCTCTACTTTACCAAGCATGATGTCCTTCTCCAGGGACTGGTCCCTCCTGATAACATGTCCAAAGTATGTGAGATGTAGTCTCACCACCCTTGCTTCTAATGAGCATTCTGGCTGTACTTCTTCCAAGACAGATTTGTTCGTTCTTCTGCCAGTCTATGGTATACTCAGTATTCTTCGCCAACACCATAATTCAAAGGCATCAGTTCTTCTTTGGTCTTCCTTATTCACTGTCCAGCTTTCACATGCATATGAGGCAATTGAAAACACCCTGGCTTGGGTCAGGCGCACCTTAGTCCTTACGTGACATCTTTGCTTTTTAATACTTTTGCGGCAGACTTGCCCAATGCAATGCATCATTTGATTTCTTGACTGCTGCTTTCATGGGCATTGATTGTGGATCCAAGTAAAATGAAATACTTTATAACTTTAATATTTTCTCTGTTAATTATGATGTTGCTTATTGGTCCAGCTGTGAGAATTTTCATTTTCTTTATGTTGAGATATAATCTATACTGAAGTCTGTGGTCTTTGATCTTCATCAGTAAGTCTTTCAAGTGAAGAGGACTTGACGATTTTTATTCCCAGGTATTTTATTCTCTTAGGTACTATTGTAAATGGAATTGTTTCCCTAATTTCTCTTTCAGATTTCTCATTGCTGGTTTATGGAAACTCAGCTGATTTTTGTTTGTTGACCTTGTACCCTGCAACTTTGCTAAATTCCTCTGTTAGCTTTAGAAGTTTTCTTGTGGGCTCTTTGGGGTTTTCTGTATACAGGATCATATCTCCCCTGAATAGAGATAATTTTACTTCTTTTCTTTTTCAATTTGGATACCTTTTATTTCTTTTTCTTGTTTTATCAATCTGGCTAGGACTTCTAATACAATATTGAATAGAAATGATGAGAGTGGGCACCGTTGTCTTGTTCCCAATTTCAAGAAGAAAGCTCTAAGTCTTTCTCCATTAAGTATAATGTTGACTGTTGGCTTTTCATATATACCCTGAATCATACTGAGGAATTTCCCTTCTATTCCAGTGTTCTTTAGGGTTTTTATCAAGAAACGGTGTTGGATTTTATCAAATGCTTTTTCTGCATCCATAGAGATGATAATGTGTTTCTTTTCCTTTGTTCTATTGATGTGGTGTATTACATTGATTTTTCTAATGTTGGAGCATCTTGTATTCCTGGAATAAATCACACTTGATCATGGTGTATGACTCTTAATATGCTGTTGGATTCTGTTCACTAGTATTTTGTTGAGGATTTTTGCATCTATATTCGTAAGAGATATTGGCCTGTATTTTTCTTTTCTTGTGGTGTCTTTTTCTGGTTTTGATACCAGGGTTTTGTTTGCTTCATAGAATGAATTAGGATGTATTCTTCCTTCTCTATCTTTTAGAAGAGTTTAAACAGTATTGGTATTAATTCTTCTCTAAATGTTTATTAGAATTCCTCATTGAAGCCATCTGGTCCAGGACTTGTTTTTTTTGTTGGGAGGTTTTTGATCATTGATTCAGTCTCTTTCCTTGTTATGTGTCTGTTGAGACTTTCTATTTCCTCTTGAGTCAGTTTGGTAGTTTATGTGCTTCTAAGAATTTGTCCCATTTCATCTAGGTTATCTACTTTGTTGCCATATAGTTGTTCATAATATTCTGTTATAATTCTCTTTATTTCTATTGGGAAGATTGTAATGGCTTCTCTTTCATATTTTATTTTGTTTATTTGTATCTTTTCTTTGTCAGTCTAAGTAAAGGTTTGTCAGTTTTATTGATGTTTTGAAAGAACCAACTTCCGGTTTTATTGATTCTCTCTATTCTTTTTATGTTTTCAATTTTATTTATTCCTGCTCTTATCTTTGTTATTTCCTTACTTCTGGTAGGTTTAGGCTTAGTTTGCTCTTATCTTTCTAGTTCCTGGAGTTGTCAAGTTAGGCTGTTAATTTGAGGTTGTTCTTCTTTCTTCTTGTAGACATTTATTGTTATAAGTTTCTTTCTGAGTACTGCCTTTGCTACATCCCATAAGTTTTGGTATGTTGTCCTTTGATTTTCATTTGATTCTAGGAAACTTGTGATTTTTCTTTTGATTTCTTCCTTGACACATTGGTAATTTAATAGTGTGTTGTTTAATTTCCATATGTTTGTGTATTTTCCCGGTTTTTTTCTGTTACTGATTTCCAGTTCTATTGTGGTCAGAGAAGATACTTCGTATGATTTCAGTCTTTTTGAATTTATTAAGCCTTACTTTGTGACCTATGATGTGCTCTATCCTGGAGAATGATCCATGTACACTGGAATAGAATGTATATTGTGCTGTTGTGGGGTGAAGTGTTCTATATATGTCTCTTAAGTCTAGTTGGTTTATATTGTCATTCAAGTCCTCTGTTTCTTTGTTAATCTTCTTTCTAGATGTTCTGTACAATATTGTAAGTGGTGTACTGATGTCTCCAACTGTTATTCTAGTGCTGTCTATTTTTCCCTTCAGTTCTCTCGGTGTTTGCTTTATATATTTAGGTGCCCCAATGTTGGGTACATATATATTTATGATTGTTAAATCTTCTTGATGAATTGACCCTTTTATCAATATATAAAGTCCATTTTTATCTATTGTAGCTGATTTTGCCTTAAAGTCTACTTTGTCTGATGTTAAGATTGCCACCCTAGCTCTCTTGGTTGGTATTTGTGTGGAGCAGTTTTTTCCATTCTTTCACTTTCAACCTTTTTGTGTGCTTGAGTTTCATGTGTGTCTTGTAAACAGCATATAGTTGGATCATGTTTTTTTATCCATTCTGCCACTCTCTGCCTTTTGATTGGAACATTTAGTCCATTAACATTCACTGTAATTATGGATAAGAAGTGACTTACTTCTGCCGTTTTGTTGTTTTTTGTGTGTCTTAAGCCTTCTTTGTCTTTTACTAGTGTTTGCTTTTGTGTTTTGTTGGTTTATTGTAGGAAGCCTTTTTGATTCCCTTCTCCTTTCCTTTTGTTTGTGTTTTTTATATATTTTCTTAGTTTCTACCATGAATATTACATTTAACACCTTGTATTTATAATATTCTGGGGTAAGTTGGTACCAACTTAACTTCAGTAACATACAAGAAATTCTGTGTCTATACCATCCTGTCCCCCACCACTGGTTGTTGTTATCACTAATTACATCTTTATATTTCATGTGCCCTATAACATAATTTTATCCTTGCTTTTTATATATTTGGAGCCCTGGTGGTGCAGAGGTTAATAGCTCAGGCTGCTAACCAAAAGGTCAGCAGTTCAAATCCACCAGTCACTCCTTGGAAACCCTATGGGACAGTTCTACTCTGCTCTGTGGGTCACTATGAGTTGGAATCGACTTGACGGCAATGGCTTTGGTTTGGTTTTTGGTTTTATATGTTTATTATTAAAAAACAAGAAAGACAAAGCATTTAGAATTCTCAGGTATGACTACCTTATTACTAACTCTTATGATTATCCAAGCATTTCCTTTTATTAGGGATCTTCTATTTATGTATCTCTTTGAATTACTTTCTAGTGTCTTTTCCCTTCCATCTACAGAACTCACATTAGTATTTTTTGTTGAGTTGGCCTTGTATATGTGAATTCTCTCAGCTTCTGTTTGTATGGGAATGTTTTAATTTCACCCTCATTTTTTAAAATTATTTATTGTGCTTTAAGTGAAATCTTACAGTTCAAGTTAGTTTCTCATACAAAAATTTATACGCACATTGTTATGTGACCCTAGTTGCTCTCCCTGTAATGTGACAGCCCACTTCTCCTTTCCACCCTAGATTTCCTGTGTCCATTGAACCAGCTCCTGTCCCTTTTTTGCCTTCTCATCTCACCTGCAGACAGGAGCTGCCCATTTAGTCTCATTATCTACTTGAGCTAAGAAGCACACTCTTCACGAGTATCATTTTATTTCTTATAGTCCAGTCTAGTCTTGGTCTGAAGAGTTGGCTTCAGGAATGATTTCAGTTCTGGACTAACAGAGAGTCTGGGAGCCATGTCTTCCAGGGTCCCTCCACTCTCAGTCAGACTGTTAAGTCTGGTCTTTTTACTAGAATTTGAGTTCTGCACCCCACTTTTCTCCTGCTCCATCAGGGACTCTCCATTGTGTTCCTTGTCAGGGCAGTCATTGATGGTAGCCGGTCACCATCTAGTTCTCCTCGTCTCAGGCTGATGGAGTCTCTGGTTTATGTGGCCCTTTCTGTCTCTTGGGCTAATACTTTCCTTGTGCCTTTGGTGTTTTTCATTCTCCTTTGCTCCAGGTGGGTTGGGACCAATTGATGCATCTTAAATGGCCGCTTGCTAGCTTTTAAGACCCCAGACGCCACTCACCAAAACGGGATGCTGCATATTTTCATAATAAACTTTGTTATACCAATTGACCTAGATGTCCCCTGAAACCATGGTCCCCAGACCCTCACCCCTGCTACTCTGTCCCTCGAAGTGTTTGATTGTATTCAGGAAACTTTTTAGCTTTTGATTTAGTCCAGTTGTGCTGACTTCCCCTGCATTATGTGTTGTCCTTCCCTTCACCTAAGATAATTCTTATCTACTATCTAGTTAGTTCATAACCTTCGCCCTCCCTCCCCACCCTTGTCACCATCAAAGAATGTTTTTTTCCGTGTTAAAACGTTTTCTTGAGTTCTTATAATGGTGGTCTCATACAATATTTGTCCTTTTGCGACTAATTTCACTCAGCATAATGCCTTCCAAATTCATCCATGTTGTGAGATGTTTCACAGATTCATCATTGTTCTTTATCATTACTCTATTGTGTGAATATACCATAATATGTTTATCCATTCATCCGTTGATGGGCACTTAGGTTGTTTCCATCTTTTTGCTATTGTGAACAGTCCTGCAATGAACATGGGTGTGTATGTATCTATACATGTGGTGGCTCTTATTTCTCTAGGATATATTCTAAGGAGAGGGGGGCCAGATTGTTTAGTACTTGTATTTCTAGCTTTTTAAGGAAGCGCCAAATCGATTTCCAAAGTGGTTATACCATTTTACATTCCCACCAGTAGTGTATAAGTGTTCCAGTTTCTCCACAGCCTCTCCAACATTTATTATTTTGTGTTTTTTGGATTAATGCTAGCCTTGTCGGGGTGAGGTGGTATCTCATTGTAGTTTTGATTTGTAGTTCTCTAATGACTAATGATGGTGGGCATTTTTTTATGTATCTCTTAGCCGCCTGAATGCCTTTTTGGTGAAGTGCCTGTTCATATCCTTTGTCCATTTCTTAATTGGGTTATTTGTCTTTTTGTTGTTGAGATTTTGCAGCATGTTGTAGATTTTAGAGATTAGATGCTGATTGGATTTGTCCTAGCGAAAAATTTTGTCCCAGTCTCTAGCTTGTCTTTTTACTCTTTTGGTGAAGTCTTTTGATGAGCATTTAAGAGTTTGATTTTTAGGAGCTCCCAGTTATCTAGTTTCTCTTCTGGTGTTTGTGCATTGTTAGAAATGTTTTATATTCTGTTTATGCAATGTATTAGGGCTATTAGCATTGTACCTATTTTTTATTCCATGATCTTTATCGTTTTAGATTTTATATTTAAGTCTTTGATCCATTTTGAGTTAGTTTTTGTGCATGGTGTGAGGTATAGGTCTTGTTTCATTTTTTTTTTTTTTTTGCAGATGGATATCCAGTTCTGCCAGCACCATTTGTTAAAGAGAGTGTCTTTTTCCCATTTAACTGACTTTGGGCCTTTGTCAACTATCAACTGCTCATAGGTGGATGAATTTACGTCTGGATTCTCAATTATTTTCCATTGGTCTGTGTATCTTTTGTTGTACCAATATCAGGCTGTTTTGACTATCGTGGTGGTATAATAGGTTCTAAAATCAGGTAGCGTGAGGCCTCCCACTTGGTTCTTCTTCTTCAGTAATGCTTTACTTATCTGGGGCCTCTTCCCTTTCCATATGAAGTTGGTGATTTGTTTCTCCTCTCCATAAAAAATGCCATTGCAGTTTGGATCGGGATTGCATTGTATGTGTAGATCGCTTTGGTTACAATAGACATTTTCACAATGTTGAGTTTTCCTATCCATGAGCAAGGTATGTTTTTCCACTTATGTAGGTCTCTTTTGGTTTCTTGCAGTAGTGTCTTGTAGTTTTCTTTGTATAGGTCTTTTATGTCTCTGGTTAGATTTATTCCTAATTATTTTATCTTATTGGAGGCTACTGTAAATGGTATTGATTTGGTGATTTCCTCTTGGAAGTTCTCTTTGTTGGTGTAGAGGAACACAAAGGATTTTTGTATGTTTATCTTGTATCCTGATACTTTGCTGAAATCTTCTATTAGTTCCACTAGTTTTCTTGTGTATGTGGGGTTTTCTGTGTATAAGATCATATCATCTGCAAATAGAGATATTTTGACTTCTTCCTTAGCAATTTGGATGCCCTTTATTTCCCTTTGTAGCCTAAGTGCTCTGGCTAGGACCTCCAGCACAGTGTTGAATAAGAGTGGTGATAAAGGGCATCCTTGTCTGGTTCCTGTTCTCACGGGGAATGCTTTCAGTCTGTCTCCATTTAGGATGATGTTGGCTGTTGGCTTTGTATAAATGCCCTTAATTATATTGAGGAATTTCCCTCTATTCTTGTTTTGCTGAAAGTTTTTATCATGAATTTGTGTTGGACTTAGTCAAATACCTTTTCTGCATCAACTGATAAGATCATGTGGTTCTTATCTTTTGTTTTATTTATGTGATGGATTACATTGATTGTTTTTCTAATGTTGAACCATCCCTGCATACCTGGTATAAATCCAACTTTATCAGTGGTGAATTATTTTTTTGATATGTTGCTGAATTCTATTGGCTAGAATTTTGTTGAGGATTTTTGCGTCTATGTTCATGAGGGATATTGGTCTGTAATTTTCTTTTTTGTGGTGTCTTTACCTGGTTTTGGTATCAGGGTTATCCTGGCTTCATAGAATGAGTTTGGGAGTATTCCATCCTTTTCTATGCTCTGAAATACCTTTAGTAGTAGTGGTGTTAACTCTTCTTTGAATGTTTGGTAGAATTCTCCAGTGAAACTGTCAGGGCCAGGGCTTTTTTCTTTTGGGAGTTTTTAGATTACTTTTTTAATCTCTTCTTTTGTTATGGGTTTATTTAGTTGTTCTACCTCTGTGCTTATGTTGGGTAGGTAGTGTGTTTCTAGAAATTCGTCCATTTCCTCTAGGTTTTCAAATTTGTTAAAGAGTACTATTTTTCATAGTATTCTGTTATGATTCTTTTAATTTCAGTTGTGTCTGTTATGATATTGCCCATCTCATTTCTTATTCAGGTTATTTGTTTCCTCTCCTGTTTTTCTTTTGTCAGTTAGGCCAGTGGTTTATCAATTTTGTTGATCTTTTCAAAGAACCAGCTTTTGGTCTTGTAACTCTTTCAATTGTTTTTCTATTCTTTATTTCATTTAATTCTCTAATTTCTTATTATTTCCTTTCTCCTGGTTCCCAAGGCCTTCTTTTGCTGCTCTCTTTCTATGCGAGTTGTAGGGTTAATGTTTTGATTTTGGCCGTTTCTTCTTTTTGGATGTGTGCATTTTTTGCTATAAATTTACCTCTGAGCACTGCTTTTGCTGTATCCCAAAGGTTCTGGTTGGATGTATTCTCATTTTCATTTGATTCTGTGAGTTTCTTTATTCATTCCTTAATCTCTTCTATAACCCATTAGTTTTTGAGCAAGGTGTTGTTCAGTTTCCATGTGTTTGATTTTTTTTCCTTGCTTTTTCTGTTATTGATTTCTACTTTTATGGCTTTCTGGTCAGAAAAGATGCTTTGTAATATTTTGATGATTTGGATACTGTTAAGGCTTGCTTTATGGCCTAATATGTGTTCTAGTCAGGAGAATGTTCCACGTGCATTGGAAAAGAAAGAATTCTTGGCTGCTGTTGGGTGGAGTGTTCTGTATATATCTATGAGATCACGTTTGTTGATTGTGGCATTTAGATCTTCCGTGTCTTTATTGAGTTTCTTTCTGGATGTTCTGTCCTTGACTGAAAGTGGTGTATTGAAATGTCCTACTGTTATTGTGGAGGTCTATTTTCAATGCTGTTAGAGTTTATGTATTTTGGAGCCCTGCTGTTAGGTGTGTAAATATTAATTGTAGTTATGTCCTCCGGGTGTAATGACCCGTTAATCATTATATAGTGTCCTTCATTATCCTTTGTGGTGGATTTTAATTTAAAGTCTATTTTGTCAGAGGTTAATATTGCCACTCCTGCTCTTTTTTGATTGTTCTTTGCTTGATAGATTTTTTTCCATTCCGTGACTTTTAGCTTGTTTGTGTCTTTGAGTCCAAGATGTGTCTTTTGTAGGTAGCATATAGATAGACTGTGTTTTTTTAATCCATTATGCTATTGTCTATCTCTTTCCTGGTGCATTTAGTCCATTTACATTCAGCATAATTATTGATAGATAGGAGTTTAATGCTGTCATTTTGATGTCTTTTCTGTGTGTTGTTGACAGTTTCTTTGTTCTACTTAATTTTCTGTGCTTAGTCATTTTTCTTTATGTATTTTCTTTTCATTGTTGTTGATTTTATATTTCCTGAGTCTTTATATTTTTCTCGTTTTTTATTTTGATGTGTAGGATTGTTAGTTTTCTTTGTGGTTACCTTAATATTTACCCCATTTGTCTAAGATTATACCAGTCTTTTATTTCTTTATATCGCTTTGACTTCCTCTCTGTATGAAAGATCTATGACTACATTTTTTAGTCTCTCTTTTTTGTTTTAATGTTGTCATCTTTTGCATATTGTTGTCTCTGTTTCCCTATTTTCAGTGTTTTACCCTTGATTTATATTTGTGACTTCCCTATCTGGATTGATATCTGGTTTCGCTGTCCTGTGTTCCAGTCTTGGCTTGTTATCTGATGTTACTGCTTTTCTAACCAGAGGACTCCCTTTAGTTTTTCTTGTAATTTTCGTTTGGTTTTTGCAAATTCCCTAAACTTCTGTTTATCTGAAAATGTCCTTATTTCACCATCATATTTGGGAGACAGTTTTGCCGGATGTATAATTCTTGGCTGGCAGATTTTTTCCTTCAAGGCTTTATATATGTCATCCCGTTGCCTTCTTGTCTGCATGTTTCTTGCCGAGTAGTCTGAGCTTAGTGTTCTTGACTCTGCTTTGTAGATGACTTTTCATTTATCCCTAGCTGCTCTTAAAATTCTCTATCTTTGGTTTTGGCCGGTGTGATTATAATATGTCTTGGTGACTTTCTTTTGGGATCTACCTTATATGGGGTTTGATAAAACATCTTGGATAGATATCTTCTCATCTTTTGCAATATCAGGGAAGTTTTCTGCCAACAAATCTTCAACAATTCTCTGTATTTTCTGTTACGCTACCCATTCTGGTACTCTAATCACTTGTCGGTTATTCCTCTTGATAGACTCCGACATAATTCTTAGGGTTTCTTCATTTTTTAAAATTCCTTTATTTGATTTTTCCTCAAATAATTGGTGTCAAGTGTTTTATCTTCAATTTCAGTAATTCTGACTTCCATTGCCTCGATTCTGCTCCTGTTACTTTCTATTGAGTTCTCACTGAAATTTTATTATTAATCTTCTGGATTTCTGATTGCTGTCAGTCTTTGGATTCTTGCAGCCTGTTAAATTTGTCATTATGCTGTTTGTTTGAATCCTCCAGGCGTTCCTTGGAAACCTTATGGGGAAGTTCTACTCTGTCCTATAGGATTGCTATGAGTCAGGATTGACTCAATGGCAGTGGGTTTTTTTTTTTTTTTAATAATCTTCATAAGTTCCTCTATTGCATTGTCTGTGTGTTCTACATGTTCTGTGTTTTGCCTGATCTTCTTCCCGATCTCTTGAAGAGTTCTGTGTATTAATCTTGTGTATTCTACCTCCGGTAATTCCAAGAAGTTCTCTTCCTCCGGAAAATTTCTTGATTCTTTGTTTTGGGAGCTTGCTGAAGCCATCATGGTCTTCCTCTTTATGTGATTTGATATTGACTGTTGTCTCCGAGCCATCAATAAATTATTATATTTAATTATTTTATGTTTGGTTACTTTGTCCTAGATTCTTGTTTTGTTTTGTTTTGATACACCCAAATAGGCTGCTTGTGTGAGCTAATTTGATTATTGACACCTTCAAAGGTCTAACGTCTTGTCACCAGGTGGTTAGATCTGTTTACTAGGTATGTGATCCAGGAGTCTGTTTACTTTTTCTCATATGGATTCAGCTCAGGTGTCCAGGTAGTCTGTTACCAAGTGTGTGGTGCAGGCTCTCACTACAGTCCTAGACGGGCATGGGTGATTGGTGTAGGCACAGGTATCTGGCTGCAGTATGGGGCTATGCGCTGATCAAGGCAGGGGGCCGATGGCTGCCCCTGAGTGTGAGGAAAGCATGTCCCTGTTCCCTAGAGTGTGTCGGTGGGTGGGTTTTGCAGCCACACTATGGGCACCCAACGCTGTTGATTGTAAAAACTGGTTGTAAGGACTGGGAGGCACCACTTATTCTTGGACCCCTGTTGTGGATGGCTAGGTGGCATGGGTAGAGCCACCAGTCCTCAGGCCCCTGATGTGGCTAGGTGAGGACCTTTCTTAATGGGCAGAGTGGGGTCAAATGTCACGAACCTGCCACTTCACTGTATAGCTGATACGGTTGAAGTTAGGCTTCAGGTGTATACCTTGTTGTATTGTGCTAATGACAGCCTATGTTGTTGAAAGGGGCCCACACAGGTCTGTGCAGCGGTAAAAGTCATTCAAAGTCTGTGGACCCCTTATGCCTGTGCCTAGGCAAATGAGCTGTGCCTACCCTGAGTTCTTGGCTTAGGGGAGCTGGCAGATAATTTTTTCCTGTTTGTTAATTTGTTTGCTCTCCAAGGCCGGGAGAATGGTACAGGGCATGTGATGTGTCTTACTTCTGGCCCAGGGGACTAGACAGTCACTGAAGCCAACCCAGGCCCCGGTGCAAAGCGGGGAGTGGGCAGGTAAACGTGAGAGAGGTTTTTCCCAAAGGGGCTATTTTTAGATCCACGCAGTAGGTCAGATGCATGTACTTATCTTTTGCTGATTGAATGTTGCTTTTCACTGGTTCTGGAGGCCAGAGTAGCCTCTCTGCTGCTTGGTCTCTCCCTATGTGGAAAACGCCTCCTGAGTGCTACTGCTTGCCTCACCGTGTATGCCAGCCAATCCAGCCTGAAGGGTGCTGCCAGCTCTTGCCGGGTCAGGTCTGGAAACTCCTTATTGCTTCCAAACCATCTCTCCCCCTGCCACTCAGTCTGAATCCTCAACTTTACATTTGATGTTCAGAGCTCCTAGATTGTCATATATAATCATTCACTTATTTTTTTGGGTCTTTGTTGTAAGAGGGACCACAGGAGGTGTCTGACTGCTCCACCATCTTGGCCCTGCCTCCTGAATTTTTTTTAATAATAAATATTTCTCCAAGAGACTTGGAAACCTTACATCTACCCTTCTTTTCGTACATGTATGGGTATACAACATATATGTTATTTTATTTTTGGGGTTCACATTTGATTGTTGTAAAGTTCAGGGCAATAGATTTATTTATTTTTATTGTACTTTAGATGAAGGTTTACAGAACAAATAGTTTCTCATTAAACGCTACACGTACTGTTTTATGACAGTGGTTAACAACCCCACGACTTGTCAACACTGTCCCTTCTCAACCTTGAGTTCCCTATTACCAGCTTTCTTGTCCCCTCTGGCCTTCTAGTCCTTGTCCCTGGACTGTTGGGCCCCATTAGTCTAGTTTTGTTTTATGGGGCTGTCTAATCTTTGGCCAAATGGTGAATCTTGGGAGTGATTTTGTTACTGAGCTAAAAGAATGTCCAGGGGCCCTACTCTCGGGGGTTTCTTCAGTCTCTGTCAGGACAGTAAGTCTGATATTTTTTTGTGAGTTAGAATTTTGTTCTACAGTTTTCTCCAGCTCTATCCAGGACCCTCTGTTGTGATTCCGGTCATAGCAGTCAGTGATGGTAGCTGGGCACCATCTAGTTTTACTGGACTCAGTCTGGTGGAGGCCATGGTAGTTGTGGTCCGTAGTCCTTTGGACTAATCTTTCCCTTGTTTCCTGTTTTCTTCATTCTCCCTTGCTCCTGAACGGGTGAGACCAGTGGAGTATCTTAGATGGCAGCTTACAGACTTTTAAGACCCCAGACTCTACTCACCAAGTTAGAATGTAGAACGTTTTCTTTATAAACTGTGTTATGCCAATTGAGCTAGATGTTCGAGACCATGGTCCCCACAGCCTTCCGCCCAGCAGTTCAGTCCCGCGGAGTTTTGATGTGTCTATGGAGCTTCCATGACCTTTCCTTGTACCAGTCGTGCTGGCTTCCCCAGTATTGTGTACTGTCTTATCCTTCACCAGTGTTACCACTTATCAATTGTCTGTTTTGTATTTCCCCCCATCACCCATCTCTTGTAACTAACAAAGATTCTTTCTTTTTGTTTATAAGCTTTTTTATGAGTTTTTACAGTAGAAGTCTCATACAATATTTGTCCTTTTGTGATTGACTTATTTCACTCAGCATAATGTCCTCCAGATTCATCCATGTTATGAGATGTTTGACAGATTCATCATTGTTCTTTCTCGTTGCATAATACTCTGTTGTGTGTATGTGCTATAGTTTGTTTATCCACTTATCTGTTGATGAGCATCTAGGTTGTTTCCATCATTTTGTTATTGTGAACAATCCTGCAGTCAACATTGTTGTGCATATGTCTATTTGTGTGACGGTTCTTATTTCTCTGAGATATATTCCTAAGAGTGGCATTGCTGGATTGTATGGTATTTCTGTTTTTAGCTTTCTAAGGAAGCAGCATATCGTTTTCCAAAATGGTTCAATCATTTTGCATTCCCACCAGTAGTGCATAAAAGTTCCAATCTCCCCGCAGCCTCTCCAGCATTTGTTATTTCCAGTTTTTTTGATTCATGCCAGTAATGCCGGGTGAGATGGTATCTCATTGTGGTTTTGATTTGCATTTCACTAATGGGCAGTGATCCTGAGAATTTCCTCATATGTCTGTGGGCCACTTGAATGTCTTTTTTGGTGGAGTGTCTGTTCATTTCCATTGCCCCTTTTTTATTTGCATTATTTGTTTTTTATTGTAGATGTGTTGGATTTTCTTGTAGATTTTAGAGATTAGACCTTTGTCTGACTTGTAATGTCCAAAAAATTTTTCCCAGTCTGCAGGTTCTCTTTTTACTCTTTTGGTGAAGTCTTTTGATAAGCATAAGTGTTTAATTTTTAGAAGATCCCAGTTATCTAGCTTATCTTCTGGAGTTTGTGTGTTGTTGGTTATGGTTTGTATCGTGTTAATGCTGTGTATTAGGGCCTCTAGCATTGATTCTGTTTTTTCTTCTATGAACTTTATAGTTTTTGGTTTTATATTTATGTCTTTGGTCCATTTTGAATTAATTTTTGTATTTGGTGTCTAGTATGGGTCCTGTTTCAGTTGTTTGCTGATGGACATCCAGTTTTGCCAGCACCATTTGTTCAAAAGACTGTTTCCCATTCGATGGACTTCGGGCCCTTGTCAAAGATCAGGTAGCCATAGGTGGATGGATTTACCTCTGGGTTCTCAATTCTGTTCCATTGGTCAATGTATCTGTCATTGTACCAGTACCAGGCTGTTTTGACTACCGTAGCTGTATAGTAGGTTCTGCGGTCCAGCAGTGCGAGCCCTCCTACTTTATCCTTCTTCTTCAATAGTGCTTTACTTAGCCGGGGCTTCTTCCCTTTCCAAATAAAGTTCATGCTTAGTTTTTCCATCTCTTGAAGGAATATTGTTGGTATTTGGGTTAGTATTGCATTGTATTTGTAAACTGCTTTGGGTAGAATTGTCATTTTCACAATGTTGAGTCTACCTATCCATGAACGTGATATGTTTTTCCATTTATGAAGATCTCTTGATTTCTTGCTGTAGTGTTTTGTAGTTTTATTTGTATAGGTCTTTTACATCCCTGGTTAGATTTATTCCTAAGTATTTTATTTTTTTAGAGGCTATTATATAAATGGTATTGTTTTCATGATTTCCTTTTCATTGTTCTCTTTATTGGTGTATAGGAATCCAGTTGATTTTTGTGTGTTTATCTTGTATCCTGCTTCTCTGCTGACTCTTAGTTCCAGTAGTTTTCTTGTGGAGTCTTTTGGGTTTTCTATGTATGGTATCATATCATCCGCAAACAGGAACAATTTAGCTTGTTCATTACCAATTTGGATGCCCTGTATTTCTTTTTCTTGCCTTATTGCTCTAGCTAGGACTTCCAGTACAATGTTAAATAGGAGCAGTGATAAACTGCATCCTTGTCTTGTTCCTGTTCTCAAGGGGAATGTTTTCAGCCTCGCTCCATTAAGAATGATGTTGTCTATTGCTTTTGCATAGATGCCCTTTATTATGTTGAGAAATTTCCCTTCTATACCTATTTTATTGAGAGTTTTTATCAGGTATGGGTGCTGGACTTTGTCGAATGTCTTTTCTGCATCAGTTGAGATGATCATGTAATTCTTTCTTTCCTTTTATTCATGTGGTGGATTACGCGGATTGATTTTGTAATGTGGAACCATCCTTTCATACCTGGTATAAATCCTACTTGGTCGTGGTGTATTTTTTTTTTTCTTGTATGATGCTGAATTGTATTGGCTAGAATTTTTGCATCTATATCCATGAGAGATATTGGTTTGTAATTTTCTTTTTTTGTGGCGTCTTTGCCTGATTTTGGTATCAGGGTTATGCCGGCTTCATAGAATGAATTCGGAAGTGTCACTTCCTTTTCTGTGTTCTGAAATAGTTTGAGTAGTACTGGTATCAGCTCTTCTCTGAACGTTTGGTAGAATTATCCAGTGAAGCCATTTGGGCCAGGGGTTTTTTTGTTGAGAGTTTTTTTCTATTACCTTTTCAATTGCTTCTTGTTATGGGTCTGTTCAGATTTTTAACATGACTTTGTGTTAATTTTGGCAGGTAGTGTGTTTCTAGAAATGTATCCTTTTCCTCTAGGTTTTCAAATTTGTTGGAGTATAGTTTTTCATAATGGTCTGTTATGACCCTTTTTATTTCAGTGGTTCTGTTGTAATGTCCCCCATTTCATTTCTTATTTGGGTTATTTGCATCCTCTTCTGTTCTTCTTTTGTGAGTCCGGCCAGTGGATTGTCAATTTTGTTGATCCTTTCAAAGAACCAACTTCTGGTTTTGTTGATTCTTTCTATTATTTTTCTATTCTCTATTTCATTGATGTCTGCTCTTCTAGTGACTGTGGACTGTTTTTGCTGTTCTCTTCCTGTTTGTTTGAATTGTGTAGTTAATGTTCTCATTTTGTTCCTTTGTTCTTTTTTGATGTGTGCATCTATTGCTATGAATTTTTCTCTGACTACTGCCTTTGCTGTGTCCCAGAGTTTTGGTATGATGTGTTTTCTCTCATTTGATCCCAGGAATTTTTTTTCCATCTCTGATTTCTTGTGTTATCCAGTGGTTTGTAAGCAGGGTGTTCTTCCGTTTCCATGTAATTGATTTTTTTCCCTTACTCTTCTTCCTGTTGTTAATTTCTACCTTGATGGCGTTGTGGTCAAAGAAGATACTTTGTATTACCTCAGCGTTTTGGATCTTGTTGATGATTACTCTGTGGCCTAAGATGTGGTCTATTCTGGAGAACGTTCCACGTGCATTGGAAAATAATGTGTACTTTGCAGCTGTGGGGTGGAGTGTTCTATATTTGTCTATGAGGTCAAGTTGGCTGATTGTGCCCTTTAGGTCTTCTGTATCTTTATTGAGTTTCTTTCTGGATGTTCTGTCCTTTACTGAGAGTGGTGTGTTAAAGTCTCCTACTATTACTGTGGAACTGTCAATTTCTCTTTTCAGTGCTGTTAGAGTTTGTTCCATGTATTTTGGAGTCCTGTCATTGGGTGTGTAGATATTTATTATTGTTATGTCTTCATGATGGATAGTCCCCTTAATCATTATATAGTGTCCTTTTTTGTCTATTACGGTGGATTTTGTTTTAAAGTCTGTTTTATCTGAGATTAGTACCGGGCAATAGATTTTAAATATGTGATTTTCTTAAAATTCATGAAAATTTAAAGTATGTAGGAAAAAATATCTAGAATCATGTTTTCCCATAAATGTGATGATAAAACGGTTAATGGAAAACTTAGGTTTAAGAGAAACCATATTTAAATCTACCCATCTCACCTGTACCCCCCTCAATACAAACCCGTAACCTTCCACCTGTGTATTTATTGCTTTTGACCCTTGTGTCTTGGCACTTTAATTGTTCATTAAATAGGATTAGAAGAGGGAGAAAAAAAGAATAGACTTTATGTTTTCTGTTAGATATTAACTGCAACGTGTTTCAGAATTCCAAATACAAAGAATAACTCTGTTATAGTTCATAGTCCCTTATACATTGTCTTCCTTGTAAATATGTAGGAGTCTAAAAGAAAAACCAAACCTGTTGCCGTCGAGTCAATGCCGAATTATATTGACCCTATAGGACAGAGTCAAATTGCCCCATACAATTTCCAAGGAGCAGCTGGTGGATTTGAACTGCTGACCTTTTGGCTGGTAGCCAAGCCCTTAACCACTATGCCACCAGGGCTCCAGAAAATAGTATTAATTATTATATTTAACTTTTTCTTAATCTATTTTGCTAGTGTATTAACTCTTCAGTTACTGTATAGAATTTCTAAATTAAATTAGGTTTATATTTATATATGCAGGGGTTAGTACTTCCACACTTTTTTTTGGAGACACAATTCAATCCATAACACCCTTTCTACCTTTCAACCTGGCTAAACCAAACTAAATTAACTGCAGTCGAGTCGATTCCGACTCATAGTGACCCAATCGGACAGAGTAGAACTGCCCCATAGGCTTTCCAAGGCTGTAAATTTTTTTTAAATTGTATTTTAGATGAAGGTTTACAGAACAAACTAGCTTCTCATTAAACAATTAGTACACATATTGTTTTGTGACATTGGTTACCATCCCCATGACTTGTCAACCCTCTCCTCTTGACTTTGTGTTCCCTATTACCAGCTTTCCTGTCCCCTCCTGCCTCCTAGTCCTTGCCCCTGGGCTGGTGTGCCCCTTTAGTCTTGTTTTGTTTTGTGGTCCTGTCTAATCTTTGGCTGAAGGGTGAACCTCAGTAGTGACTTCATTACTGAGCTAAAAGGGTGTCTGGGGGCCATACTCTCAGGGTTTCTCCAGTCTCTGTTAGACCAGTAAGGCTGGTCTTTTTTGGTGAGTTAGAATTTTGTTCTACATTTTTCTCCAGCTCTGTCCGGGATTCTCTATTGTGATCCCTGTCGGAGCAGTCAGTGGTGGTAGTCAAGCACCATCTAGTTGTGATGGACTCATTCTGGTGGAGGCTGTGGTTGTTGTGGTCCATTAGTCCTTTGACTAATCTTTCCCTTGTGTCTTTGATTTTCTTCATTCTCCCTTGCTCCAGATGGGGTGGGACCAGTGGATTTTCTTAGATTGCTGCTCACAAGCTTTTAAGACCCCAGATGCTACTCACCAAAGTAGAACGTAGAACATTTTTTTAATAAACTATGTTATGCCAATTGTGCTAGATATTCCCGAGACCATGATCCCCACAGCCCTCAGCCCAGTAATTCTGTCCCTCAGGGAGTTTGAATGTGTCTGTGAAGGTTCCATGACTTTGCCCCAAGGCTGTAAATCTTTAAGGAGGCAGACTGCCACATCTTTTTCCCAGGGAGCAGCTAGTAGTTTTGAACTGCCGACCTTTCAGTTAGTAGCTGAGTGCTTTAACCACAGTGCCACCAGGGCTCCTTTTTAACCTGTCTACATCCTATTTATTCATTTTTCCATATTCAGCTCAGGTACCACCTTAGGGAAGTCTTCCTTCCCCATCACTCCTTGAGTTGGGTGTCACAAGTATGCCTGGGTTCTCATAACACCATATAAGAGTGTAAGACCTCTACCATAGCATTTATTGTATTGCTAATTGTTAACTTCCCTGTCTCCCTCACTTTAAGCTCTTAAAAGGTTTATGCATCTTCATATCCTTAGCACCTAGCACAATTGCTGGTGTACATTCGATAATTTGGTGAATGGATGGATGATTGAATGGAGAAGTATTAGTGTATGTCTGTGTGTGTATACAACATTCAGGATCTGTCATGTACTTTTTGTTTTGTTTTGTAATAGTAATAGTTTGGTGATGAATAACCAATATCAGTGCCTCACACATTTTGGATAGACAGAGATACAATCCATGGCTAATGAATAATATATGGAATCAATAACACTGACTCTTAGTTTGATCAAGCATCCAGTGCATCTTTTAGACTATCACTATTTGTTCAATCTGTATTGAGCATCTACGTTGTGCAAGGAAGATGTTAAGGATACAACAATGAATGATAAAATACTGCCTCACAATCTAGTAAGGGAAACAAATAACTAAGGAGACTATTATTATGTGCTTTGTTAAGTTATTTGATGGAGGTATATATAGGATGCTATGGGGGACACTTAACTCTGGGAGAGGTCTTCCCATAGGAGATGGCACCTTAGCTAAGTCTCAAAGGACTTGTAGGAGTTCATCGGATGAGGTGGAGTAGTAGAGGTTGGAGCTGGGAAGGGTATTTTAGACAGATGTAGCAAGATGTGCAAAGACTTTAAGAGATAAAGGATATGTCATGTTTGGGAAACTGCAAGCAGTTCATAACATTGGCACAGAGTATATGTGATTATTTGGTTAGGGGTCGGGGTGGGGAGTGGGATAGTTAGATGAGGTTATAGAGTTATTTTGGACTCAAATCAAGGAATGATTTTATTCTATAGGTATTAGGGAGCTGTTGTTTTAAGCAAGGGAATTAAATGGTAAGGTGTGTGTTTTTGGATGACCTTAGCTACATTGTGGAGAATTGGTTGGAGAAGGATAAGCAGACCAGCTAGGTGGCTGTTGCAGTGACCTAGTTGGGAGATAATGACCTAAACTAAGGTAGTGGCAATTAGGGTGAATAAATGATAGAAGGATTTAAGGTTATAGCATGAGTGTTTGGTAGTGGATCAGATATAGTAAGTGAGAGAATGGGAGGAGTTACAGATGACACCCAGGATTCTAATTTGAACAGTTTGGTGGATGGTGGTACCATTCCATTTACTGGGATGGGGAATTCAGGAGGATATACAGGCTTAGCAGTGGAGTTTGGGGAAGGGAAGATAATGTGTTCAGAATTAGTGGTGGTGAGTTTGAGGTACCTGGAAGACATTTGGGTGAAGAGATCCATTGGATATGTGTATTAGGAGCCTGAGTGGGAGATCTAGAACTGGAGATAAGGGCATTAGCTGTGAATAGATGGCAGTTGAAAGTAAAGAACTAAATAAAATCACCTTGAAAGAGGACATAGCAAAGCACAAAATAGACAAGGATAAAAACCTGGGTAAGAGCATCTTCTAAGGCATGGGATGATGAAGAGATGCCATCAAAGGAGGTTGAGAAGAAACATCCAGAGATTTAGGAAAAAAGCAGAATAGTGTGGAGTTTCATAAAACTAGTGAATTCACTGCTTGAAAGCCTTAACATCTCTCCATCTCAGAGGAGAAAGTCTGAAGGAAAGGATATTTTTCTGCTATGGGCCAAATTTAAATCTTTTCATATTTAATATTCATGCTAGCATTTAAGACTCTTCAAGTTCAGTCCACTTCCCCAGCACTATCTTTTCGTTTCTGCTTTACATGTACAATGGTACTGTATATCTGTGCTCTGTGCACAAGTCTTTTCCTCATGCTTTTGCTCCACTGGGAATTTGTGTGTAGGCTTTTAAGCCTGGGTTCAGTCCTGGTTTTTCCATTTACTAGGTGTGTAACATTTGGCAAGTTGCTTAATCTTTCTGTGCCTCCTTTTCTTTATAAAAAAGACATGATAATAGTACTTACTTATAGGATTATCGATTGGATTAAATGAAGTTTGTGTAATGGGTTTATAACAGTGCCTGGAACATAGTAAGCACTCAGTAAATATTAGCTTTTACTACTCTACTACTACTACTATTACTATTAGATAGGAAGAGTGAAGCCAGAGAAAGGTGTGACTAATTATGCATGGGAGATTTGTGGAAAGCTTCACATGGGTGATATTTGAGCTGAGTTTTGAAAGATGGATAGGGGTTTAATGTGGAGTTGGAGCTTTTACAGAAAGAGGAAACAGATTGAAAATGCATGGCATGCCAAATGAATGGTGATACTAATGTGACTGGAAATCAGGTTAAGTGAGTTGGATTAATGAGAGTTGAAACTAGATTGGGGCCATATTGTGAAGGTCTTGTATGTTAAGGTAGGAAGTATTAATTTATACTTAATAATTATCCTTAACTTCATGTCTTTTCCTCAATCCCATATTCAATCCGTCACATGTCCTGTCAGCTCTACCTCCAAAACGTAGCCCAAATCCATCTAGTTTTATCTCACCTCTTTCTTCCAGTTCATTCCACCATCATTTATCACTGAACTACTCCAAATAACCTCTTAATTGGTTTCTCTTCTTTCATTACTGCCTCCAATATTTGTCCCCTTTCTTCTTTCTTACCATGTCATATACGGCTTTTCTGCTTGTTCACTATGCTCTGCTACTTTTTTTCATTCTTAGTATTATTCATGCCTTTTTCTTTTCTTTCTTTCCCCTTGATCTTTCTTGCCAGAGATTTGTCTGTTGGTCTTTTAAAGAACCAGCTTTTGCTTTGTTGACTGCTTCTGTAGTATCTTTGTTTTCTACCTAATTAACACCTACTTTTATCTTTATTATTTCCTGCCTTCCATTTTCTTTGGCTTGGAATCACTCTTGTTCTTTTTCCAACTTCTTGAATTTAATTCTTTGATCTTTATTTTTAAACCTTCCTTTTTTCCTTAATATAATCATTAATGACAATGTAGTATGTAGTTCTCTCTCAGGACCACTTTAGTTACCTCCCATGAGTTCTAAGTATTTTCTAATACCTATTATGATTTCTTCTTTGATCCATTGGTTATTAAAGACGTATGCTTTTAAATTTCCAAATATATTTTTTATTTCAACATATTTATTTGGTTTATAATTCCAAACACTCATGACAAAAACATGCAAATGATAAAAAGTAGGGAAAGTAAAAAAAGTTCAAGTGTGCCTCTCCCTTCCTGCCTGCACCTCACCCCCTCTGTTCCCAGTCCCACCTCCCAGAAGCAGCTACTGTTAAGTTTTGTATGTCCCACAGTATATTGTTCAGAGAAAGAATTACAGAAATATATATAAATATATGTAATGTGTAAGTTAAGATTCTGTACAGACCCCGAGACTATGACCCTAAGATACCCTTCTGACCTAGAAGTGAAGCCATTCGTGGAGACCACCTTTGAGCCAAACCATAGACAGGCCCATAAAATAAACAGTAACATCTGAGAGGAACGTGTTTCCTAGAACAATCAATTATACGAGATCAAAAGGACAACATTTGCCCAAAAGCAAAGATGAGAAAGCGGGACGGGGTAGAAAATCCAGAGGAAAGGAAATGGGGAGCCCAGGGCAGAAATGGGGAGAGTGCTGACACATTGAGGGGAATGTAACCAATGTCATGGAGCACTTTATGTACAAACTATTGATTGGAAAACTAATTTGCTCTGTAAACTTTCACCTAAAGCACAATAAAAAATTTTAAAAAAATTCTGTATTGAAGGTACAAGATAGTGAGCAGTTCCGACATCACAAGGACCCTCGTTTTGAGTTTTTATAACCATACCCATCTCTCTCTTGCCCCTTCCTCCATCTCTGTCTAAAACTGCTGGCAATCACTAATCTGTTCTCCATTTCTAGAATTTTGCCATTTCAAAATGTTGTACAAAATGGAATCATATTGTATGTAACCTTTTGGGATTGACTTTTTTCCCCTCAGCATAATTTCCTGGAGATTCATCTAAGTTGTTACATGCATCAACAGCTCATTGGTTTTTATTGCTGAGTAGTATTTTATGGTATCTATGTACCATGGCTAATTTAATCATTCACCTGTTGAAGGGCATCTGGACAGATTTCAGTTTTTAGTATTAAAAAAAATTGCTTCATAGCAATTTCATGCACATTTGTGTACATGATTTTTTTTTCTGTGTGTGTGTGTGTATGTGAACATAAGTTTTTACTTCTCTGGGATAAATGCCCAGGAGTGCAATTGCTAGATCAGATGGTAATTGCGTGTCTAGTTCCTTAAGCAGCTGCCAAACTAATTTCCAGAGTAGCTGTACCATTTTACATTCCTACCAGCATTGTATGTGTGATTCAGTTTCTTGCATCTTTGTCAGCATTTTGGTGTTGTCATTGTTTTTTTTAGTCATTCTTATAGGTACGTAGTGATATCTCATGGTTGCTTAAATTCATATTTCCCTATTGGCTAATGATGTTGAACATTTCTCATGTGCTTATTTATTATCTCTGTATGCCCTTTGATTAAACATCTTCATGTTGCATCTTTTGCGCATTTTCTAATTGGATTTTTTTTAACTGTCAAAGTTGGAGAGTTCTTTATACCTCCTAGCTGAATATATTTTTTAACTTACCTTTTTTTTGGGGGGTGGCTAATTGGTTTCTAATTTACATTATTGTCAGAGAGTGAGCTCTGTGATATCAATTATTTGGTATTTTTGAGAATTGCTTTATAGTTTGGAACCATATGGCTCCATGTAGCTTGAAAAGAATGTGCTTTCTCTAATTTTTGTTGTTGCTGTTGGGTATCATCAAGTCCATTCTGACTCGTATCGACCCTATGTGACACCGTAGAACTGCCCCATAGGGTTTTCTTGGCTGTAATCTGTACGAAAAAGCAGATCGCCCAGTCTTTCTTGTGTGGAGCTGCCGGGTAGGTTCGAACTGCCAACTTTTCATTTAGCAACCAAGCGCTTAACTGTTGCACCACCAGGGCTCCTTTAATCCTGATGTAGTTACCTTTTTGTCCCTGATAATATTTTTTGCCTTAAAGTCTGTTTTGTATGACATTAACATAGTGACATTAAGTTTCTTTGGTTATATTTCCCTGATGTGTTTTTTCTGCATTTTTATTTTCAGCCTTTCTGCTTCTTTGTTATAGGTGTACCTCTTTGTAAAAATGGCATGGGGGAGGTATTGTCTGACCTCCTCCAACTTCATAAGGGGGAAGGAGACTCAAAATCAACAGCCCAAGACTGATTCTTATGAGGCGGAGGTCAGACATACCACCTTTCTCTGCCATCTTTACCGATTCTGATACTAACCGTCCCTCCCACGGCACTTTCTGCTTCTCTGCTGGGTTTGATCATTCATTGCAATGGCCACACAGAAACTCACAGACCATAGCTGCCATTATGGGGTTTATTAGGGAAGTAACAGGTTGCAATTCATGTTCAGGAACACTCAGGATACAGATCTTCTATCAGGACAGCCTGTTCTCAGTCGTGCTGCAGGCAGTCCTCTCCTTGGCCCTCGACCTCTGCCCTGCTCAGGCAAATGTTACAAAGCTCTTTTAGCTCAGTTGATAAGTACCCAGAGGCACTCCACTCCACCAGTAAGCCTTGACCTAAAGACTCTTGGCTCTAGGTCCGTGGGTTGGCAAACCTAGCTCCACCAAGTGCTTGGAGGCACCCTACTCTGCCAGCAAGCCTCCTGACCGAAGGCACTGAGCTTTCTTGTTCTGTGGGCCGGGAAGCCCACCATGTCATCTGCCGATCTCTCCTGCTGCCATTTCTCTGCTGCAGCTTTTCCCTGTCTGCAGTGTTACAGCTCTCTCTCTCGGTTTCCTGGTTCCTGGAGCTTCTTAGTGCAAGGATCACGGTTCCAAAGGACATGCTCTGCTCTTGGATGGCTCATTTTAAACCTAGCAGGATGGCAAAATTGACCGATTGCTTCGTTAGAGTTCCATAGACCTTATTTGCATGGTCCCACCCCCACATGGGTGCCATGAACTTTATTTGAATTATTAGCAAGCCATCCAGTTGACTTGGTGGGCCACAGTTACCTTATTTGTATAGTCCCACCCAATCACTTGGGTGGGAGTTACAAGACCATGGCGAGAAAGGCCATGTAAAAGCTATCCAGCGCACTGCACTCTTGCAAACAGCGTATAACTCAGTTTTATTGTCTTAATGCAATCTGGCAACCTGTCTTTTAACTGAATTTAGTCCATTTACATTTATTGTTATATTGATATTTTGAAACCATCTTATTTTATGTTTTGTCCTTATCCTGCCTTTTCTAAGCTTTTTTTCTTTCTCCTTTCTGCCTTTTTTTGAATAGATAGAGATATGTTTATACTCTTTTCCCTCCCCACAACTGGTTTGGAGTTATATGAAATTTTAAGAGTAGACTTAAATTTTTCACAAGTATATTAAACATTCAAGTTAAAGTGTTTATTCTTCTCAAATAATACAAGGACCACCCGCCTCATGTTTATTGTTATTTAGCACTTTGATGACACTTTGATTTTATACTCTTTATTTGTTGTTATTTTGCTTTTTAGCAGTCAGTGCTAATCTAGATTTGCTTACATGTTTATCAGTTTCTTGGCTTATTTTTTATTCTGGGGTCAATATCTTCTTTCCTGAAGTTCCTACAACCTCAGTCTGTTATTGGTAAACTCTATCGGTTAATGTCCTTATTTCATCCTCAATTTGAAATGATAGTTTAACTCTTTCTGTAATTCTACATTGATAGTGGTTTCCTCTCACACTTTGTCCTCTGACTTTCTTTGTTGATGTTGAGAAGTATGTCATCAGTCTAATATCATTTTTATGTGGATGACTATCTTTTCTTTCTGATTACTTTAACATTTTTCTGTTTGTCTTTGTAGTTTTGTTGTCTTGCTCTTACCTGTCTAGTTATGGAATTTGTTTCTGTTTACTCTGCTCAAAACTGATTTTACTTCTTGAAATCAAATGATTAAGGCCTTTAAATTGGTATAGGAAAATTCTCAGCTATTTCTTTAAACATTACCTCTCTCTAATTCTTTCCTTCTGGAAATTCTCTTAGAAACATATTTATCTTCTTATTGTATCCTTCACTGCTTGTAACGTGTCATCTTTCTCATTGTTTTAGCTTTAAGTGCTGCATTCTGAGTAGTTTCTCAGCTTTATCTTCTAGTTCAGGAGTTAGAAACTGTGGCCCGTAGGTTGGCCATTTGTTTTTGCAAATTAAGTTTCATTGGAACACCACTATGCTGACATATTCATAGATAAACATATTTACATATTGTCTATGGCTACTTTTGTACTACAAAGGCATTTGCTTAGTTGCAGCAGAGAGAATGTGGCCTGCAAAGCCTAAAATAACTGCTATCAGGCCCTTTATAGAAAACCTTTACAGACCTCTCTGCTAGTTCATTAATTGTCTTTTCAGATGTGTCTTATTTTCTATTTAACCTATCATTTTTATTTCAATGACTTTTGATTTTTTCATTTTTGGAAGTTCTATTTATTTATTTTTAAAAGCTGTTAATATTCTTGTGTTTCAATTCATTCTTTCATATATTTAATAATGTAAAATGTAGTTGTTTTATAGCTTCTATCACATACTTCTACTATATGAGGTTCTTGGAGGTTTAATTCTGCTGTTACTTTTCTGTCCAGATTCACGGTCAATTTTTTTCTTCTTTTTTTCCCCCATGAAGTGTTGAATTTTTCTTAAGTGGGGCTTTATCCATGGGAATCCTGCATGACCTGGTTTGAGAATGAGTTTCTACTGAGTGGTTTTGCGTTGCCTTTTGCCTCGACATCCAGTGCTATTACTGGCTATGTTAGTTTCCTTTTGCTTCTGTAACCAGTTACCACAGATTCAGTGGCTTAAAACAACACAAATTTATTCTTTTATAGTTCTGGATGTCAGAAGTCCAAAATGAGTCATATGGGGCTAAAATAAAAGTGTAAGTAGTAGTTGAGTTCCTTTTGGAAGCTCCAGGGAATATCCGTTTTCTTGTCTTTTCCAGCTTCTATAAGGTCGCTGTGAGTCAGAATCGACTCGACGGCAGCGGGGTTTTAACTGGATGTGGCTGCCTGGATTATTTGGTTTGTGGCCCCTTCCTCCATCTTGAAAGCACATCAATCACACCTTTCCTTCTGTAATCTTCTCCTTCTGCCTTGACTGTCTTGACTCCCTCTTATAAGGAGCCTTGTGATTACATTGGGCCCACCTGGACAATCTAGGCTGATCTTCCATCTCAAAATCCTTAATTTAAGTACATCGGCAAAGTCCCTTTTGCCATGTAAGGTAACATATTCACATGTTCTGGGAACTTGGATGTTGACATCTTTGGGGAGCCATTATTCTGTCTATCACACTGACCCAAAGCATTTTTTATGTTAATTTATAGGCTGAGGTTCCTGGTTTATGCAAGTAGTGTAAATTAGAGCACCACATTTACTTGTGGCAAAGGTTTGTAATAATAATTATCAGGGATATTTCCTCCTTCACCCACAACCGTGTTCCACGAGCATCGCACCATGTATCATCTCTGAATACACAATATTCTCTTGTGTCTTTATGCCTTTGTTTATTCTGGTCCCTATTGTATATGAACAATTTGTATTTCTCCGTCAGGACCCAGTTAACATAGCTTTTTAGTGAAGCCTTCCTTGATAGCCCCACTAGTATCAACTTTTTTAATTGTATTTTCAAGTTTTATGTACATTTATGTAATATAACATTTTTTCACACTGTATTCTGATTGTTTATAGATCTCTTGGCCCTATTATACTCTTATAAATCAGGGACCATGTCTTCATCTATATATCCCCAGTGCCTAAGAGTGATTGGAATATAGCAGTTTCTCAATAAACATTTGATAAATGAATACATTTTAAAAATATTTATATGTGCAAGCCACTGTGCTGCTGATGAGAATTTAGAATTATCTAATTCATGGTCAGTGCAGCATTGGTCCCTTGCTGATAATCTGTAGATTCATAAATTCATGGCAGTTGAGAACTTGAAAGTAGTCATTTTCAGTCTGGGACAGTTTTTCAGTCTTTGCTTGTCTTTCATGACTAAAATAACCCTAACCCTTAGAATTCCTGAAGCAATTAAGATGCGTTTGTTTTCTAAAACAGCCAGGCAACACTTAAACATATGTACATGAGTGGGAGCCCAAAGACTACACCTGGCAAGTAACTTCAGGAAGGGAGGGTGGCATAATTTAATCATGCATATTCGTTGATTCATTTGATCATGACTATGCAATGAGGCCAGTAAAAGGGCCTGAACATGGAAGTAGTTGGGCTTCCTGGATTGGTGAGAGCATATGTTTTCAGAGAGGGTGGTACATCCCTGGGGACAATGGAGGCCCCATGGTTGGACCCCTCCCAGACTGCACCTTGCGCATCTCTTCATTTGTATCCTTTCTGGTTATAATAAATGAGTAACTGTGTAAGTATAGTTATTGTCTGTGGATTTTATGAGGCAGTCCAAGGAATTAATGAACACACGGGACAGTGAGGGCCAGCAGGGGCTAGCGTCACCCTATTTAGCAGTTGAAAGGACAAAGTCCTTCTAACTTGTAAACTCTGACTTGGGGTGGCTAATTCAGAGAAGGGCTGTGCAGGCAGTTGATCTGAAAGACAGAATTCTTCTAACTCTCTGGGTGGCTGAGGGTCAGAGAAAGGCTGTGCAGGCAGTCAGTCTGAAGAACAGAGTCCTTCTAACTTATATAAGGTCTGACCTAACTCTGGATGGTTAGGATCAGAGAGAGACAGTGCCATATGGGCGGCTGGTGAAGAGGATAATGGAGACACGTGGGAAGGTGAAGACTGGATCCATTTCCAGGTGGGAATTGGATTCATGCTTATCCTTCACACAGTTATCAATGAAGGTGGTATTTGCCCACTTTGCCCATTGTTTATTAGTGTTCCAATGACTTAACACTTTTGGAGAATACTGGTAAGTTAATTTGTAGAATGTCTCTTAATTTGGATTTGCCTTGATGTCTTCTCATGATTAGATTGAGGGTATGCATTTTTGGTAAGAATACCTTGAAATTGATGCTGTGCCCTTCTTAGAGCATCATATCAAAAGGTTCTTGATGTTGATATGTACTATTACCAGTGATGTTAACTTTGATCACTTGGTTAAGGTCATTTCTGCCACGTTTCTCTCTTGAAAAGTCACTACTTTTCCCTTTGTAACTGATAAATATCTCAAGGGAGGTACTTTGAGACTATACATATATCTTGTTTCTCCTTAAACTTCTGTGTACAAATTTTAGCATCAAAGTGGATATTGTTTCTGGCAGTTATTATTGTGGTGTTTGCTTAATGGTGATTTTCTATTTCTCTCTTCCCCTCTTCATTTATTCATTGCAATTCTTCTGTGAGGAAGAGCTGCCCCTTTTTCCCCATTTATGTTTTTATTCAATTGTTTGTATCAGTATGGACTCATGGATATTTATTATATTCTGTGGATTATAATCCAACACTACCATTATTTATTTTGTTGCTCAAATTGTCCTAGCTTTGACCATTGTGAGTACCATCCATTTGGCTCCTTTGTCCTTTTGAAATGGTCCACCCTTGTTTGAGCACTTCCTTATTTTCTGACACCACAAGATGATCCAAGATCATCTTGTATTTTCCCTTTTCCAGCCCTCAAATTAACCAACTATCCCAGGAACCTTGCCTCTGTGTATTTGAGAATGGTATTTAGCAACCAAAATCTGATCTCTGGAAGTACTTGTTGCTACTGGAGTGTCATTGCTTCTCATCCTTTTTAGTGGACAGAGTTAGTTAATATATTTATATTAATCCATTAATACATACATATCTATTTCTGTTTGTATCTGTATTTATGTGTATATGAATGAATGGTTTCTTTAATAAGAATCAGCACAAAGGTGATTCCTATGAGGTGGAGGTCAGACATACCTCCACCCTCCAAACTTTTTATCAATTCTGACACCAGCCGCCCTCCCCACGACACTCTCTACTTCTCTGCTGGGTTCGATAATTCATTGCAATAGCCACACAGAACTCACAAACCATACTCACAATTATATGATTTATTAGGAAGTAACAAGCTACAACTCATGATCAGGATCATCTTTGAATAACAGGAACAACTCAGGAGACAGAATACAGTTCTTCAGTCAGGACAGCTTCCGACCAAAACAGTTCTCAGCTCTTTCTTGGCTGTGCCTGTAGGCAGGCTGCTCTTCTTGGCTATGCCTGCAGGCTGGGCTCTGCTTGGGCAAATGTTACAGTTCTGGGCTCAGCTGTCGAGGCACTCCACTCTGCCAGCAAGTCTCCTGCCAGAGGGCACTCAGCTGTCTTGCTCCGTGGGTCAGTGAGCCCACTGTAGCCGCTTGTTCTGTGGGCCGGGAAGCCCACTGCAGCCGTCTCACGTTGGTCTCCTAGTTCTTGCTGCTTGTACCATCTTGCACCAGCTCGTGGTGTCTCCAATGTTATAGCTCTGTCTCCTGAGTCTTAGAGGTTCTCAACACAAGGACCCTGTGTCCGAGGGACACACTGCGCTTCTGGCTCTTCTTTTTGATGGTAGTGAGATCCCCCTCAACCTCTATGGGATTGGTCCTTTTAAGCCTAGCAGGATGACAAAACTAACCAATCCCCTAGGTAGGCCACAAACACCTAGTTTGCATAGTAATTGACCAGTCTCTGCAAGAGTTTTACAAAAATTATTTGCATAGTAAACTCTCCAATCTCTTTGCAAGATTGTGGCCTAGCAAATCATCTTGGCAAAACTATAAACCAAGGACCAGAAGGGTCATATATAAAGAGAAACCCATTGCCCTGCAGAGAGAGAGAGAGAGAGAGAGTGTGTGTGTGTGTGTGTGTGTGTGTGTAACCATGACTCTATACTGATATTTCTCATTAAATTGAAAACATTAAAAAATTTTATTTAAAAAATGGATATATAATGAAGTAAAATAAAAAATTTACTAGATTTTTTGAAGATGACATATGAAAATTAAACAACATTTTGTGCCTATGTAGGACCAATTTGAGCTATCTCCTGGTTTCCTTGAATAAGCTTTCTGTTAAGCTGTGAGAGCTGCTTCAAAGGAAATTTTGAGAAGTCTCTGTTAGTATTTTCTTTATCTGCTCTAAGGTGACTAGTATGTGTTTAGTAAATATTTGTTATATAAATGACTCAATAAAGAATATATGAATGTGGAGGGAGCAGAAACTTAAATTGTTCCATGATCATGTTCAGAATTTTTAACTCCAGCCATCTTAACAGATGTGCATCACTAACCCTAACGAAGATAGGTAAAGTAAAATTGACCCTTGTAATTCACCAGCCCTGGTGGCGTAGTGGTTAAGAGCTACCGCTGCTAACCAAAAGGTCGGCAGTTCACATCCACCACGTGCTCCTTGGAAACCACATAGGGCAGTTCTACTCTGTCACGTACAGTCACTATGTGTCGGAATTGACTCGACGGCAATGGGTTTGGTTTTTTTTGGTTTAATTCACCACCACAGCTGGGACAACAATTAACACATATCCTAGCATCATCCTGGCATAAGAAAGTCCTTGTCTTTATCACCTGGCAGAGCACCATTTGTAGGAGGATGCTTCATAAACACCATTTTGACAGAGTGACTTGAGAAGAGATTTCCTTTCATTTCTTGAAGAAATAAGAAACTTTCCACAGAACATGTTCGGTTTGCTTTTCAGTTTTCAGACTTTCAGTTTTTGTAGAGTTTCCTAGTCATGGAGAATGAAAGCTACTCATTATTACTTTTCTTTAATGTTTTAGAACAGTCAAAATTATGTAACATGGTACAGTGAGGATTATATTCTAGAGCAGGAGTTGGAAAACTACAGCCCATGAGCCATATACCTAATTTTTGTAAATAGAGTTTTATTGGAACACATCCATGCCCATTCATTTATGTATTATCTATATCTGCTTTTGTGATACAATGGCAGAGTTGCAACAGAACATGTGACCGTCAAAGCCTAAAATATTTACTGTCTGGCCCTTTACAAAAAAAGGTTTGTTGACCTCTACTGTAGACAATATTTCTTAGCTCATATAAATGTATACTTCTTGTTAGATTTATTCCTAAGTATTTTATGTTCTTGGGGGCTATTGTAAATGGTATTGATTTGGTGATTTCCTCTTCGAGGTTCTCTTTGTTGGTGTAAAAGAATCCAACTGATTTTTCTATATTTTATCTTGTATCCTGAAACTTTGCTGAAATCTTCTATTAGTTCCAATAGTTTTCTTGTGGATTCTTTGGGGTTTTCTGTGTATAAGATCATACCATCTGCAAATAGAGATACTTTGACTTCTTCCCTAACAATTTGGATGCCCTTTATTTCTTTTTCTAGCCTAATTGCTCTGGCTAGGGCTCCCAGCACAATGTTGAATAAGAGTGGTGTTAAAGGGCATCCTTGTCTGGTTCCCGTTCTCAAGGGGAATGCTTTCAAAGTCTCTCCATTTAGGATGATGTTGGCTGTTGGCTTTGTATAAATGCCCCTAATTATGGTGAGGAATTTCCCTTCTATTCCTATGTTGTTGAGAGTTTTTATCATGAATGGGTGTTGGACTTTGTCAAATACCTTTTCTGCATCGATTGATAAGATCATGTGGTTCTTTTGTTTTATTAATGTGATGGATTACATGATTGTTTTTCTAATGTTGAACCATCCCTGCATAGCTCGTATAAATCCCAGTTGATCATGGTGAATGATTTTTTTGATATGTTGCTGAATTCTGTTGGCTAGGATTTTGTTGAGGATTTTTACGTCAATGTTCATAAGGGATATTGGTGTGTAATTTTCTTCTTCTGTGGTGTCTTTACCTGGTTTTGGTATCAGGGTTATGCTGTCTTCATAGAATGAGTTTGGGAGTATTCCATCCTTTTCTGTGTTCTAAAATACCTTTAGTAGTAGTGGTGTTAACGCTTCTTTGAAAGTTTGGTAGACTTCTCCTGTGAAGCCATGTGGGCCAGGGCTTTCTTTTTGTTTGGAGTTTTTTAATTACTTTTTCAATCTCTTCTTTTGTTATGGGTTTATTTAGTTGTTCCACCTCTGTTTGTGTTAGTTTAGGTAAGTAGTGAGTTTCTAGAAATTTGTTCAGTTCCTCTAGGTTTTCAAATAGTTAGGTACAATTTTTCATAGTATTCTGTTATGATTCTTTTAATTTCAGTTGGGTCTGTTGTGATAACACCCATCTCATTTCTTATATGGGTTGTCTGCTTCCTCTCCTGTTTTTCTTTTGTCAGTTTGGCCAGTGGTTTATCAATTTTGTTGATCTTTTCAAAGAACCGGCTTTTGATCTTCTTAACTCTTTCAGTTGTTTTTCTATTCTCTATTTCTTTTAATTCTGCTCTAATTCTTATTATTTCCTTTCTTCTGGCGCCTGAGGGCTTCTTTTGCTGCACCCTTTCTACTTGTTCCAGTTGTAGGGTTAATGTTTTCATTATACCCCTCTCTTCTTTTTGGATGTGTGCATTTATTGCTATAAACTGACCACTGACCACTGCTTTTGCTGTGTCCCAAAGGTTCTGGTAGGATATGTTTTCATTCTCATTTGATTCTATGACTTTCTTTATTCCATCCTTAATTTCTTCTCTAACCCAGTAGTTTTTGAGCAAGGTGTTGTTCAGTTTCCATGTGTTTGATTTTTTTCCTTGCTTTCTCTGTTGCTAATTTCTACTTTTATGGCTTTATGGTCAGAAAAGATGCTTTGTAATATTTTGATGCTTTGGATTTTGTTAAGGCTTTCTTTATGGCCTAATGTGTGGTCTGTTATGGATAATGTTCCATGTGCCTTGGCAAAGAAAGTATACTTGGCTGCTGTTGGGTGGAGTGTTCGGTATATGTCTATGATATCAAGTTGGTTGATTGTAGCATTTAGCTCTTCCATGTCTTTGTTGAGCTTCTTTCTGGATGTTCTGTCTTTCACCGATAGTGGTGTGTTGAAGTCTCCTACTACTATTGTGGAGCTGTCTATCTCTCTTTTCAGTGCTGTTAGAGTTTGTTTTATGTAATCTAGAGCCCTGTCGTTGAGTGTGTAAATATTTATTATAGTTACATCCTCCTGGTGTATTGACCCTTTAATCATTATATAGTGTCCTTCCTTATCCTTTGTGGTGGATTTTACTTCGAAGTCTATTTTGACAGAGATTAATATTGCCACTCCTGCTCTTTTTTGAGTGTTGTCTGCTTGATATATTTTTTTCCATCCTTTAAGTTTTAGTTTGTTTGTGTCTTTAAGTCTAAGGTGTGTGTCTTGTAGGCAGGATACAGACGGATCATATTTTTTTATCCAATCTGCCACTCTCTGTCTCTTTATTTGTACATTTAGTCCATTTACATTCAGTGTAATTATTGATAGTTATGAGTTTAGTGCTGTCATTTTGATGTCTTTGTGTGTTGTTCACAGTTTCTTTGTTCCACTTAATTTTCTGTGCTGAGTCGTTTTTCTTTATGTATTTTCATTGTTGATTTTGTGTTTGCTGAGTCTTTATATTTTTCTAGTTTTTTATTTTGACGTGTAGCATTGTTAGTTTCCTTTGTGGTTACCTTAATATTTACTCCAATTTTTCTAAGATTATACCAGTCTTTTATTTCTTTATATTGCCTTGACTTCCTCTCCATACGCAAAATCTATGTCTACATTTTTTTTCTTTCTTTTTTTTTATTGTACTTCAGGTGAAGGCCTACAGAACAAATAGTTTCTCATGAAACAGTAGTGCACATATTGTTTTATAACATTGGTTAGCAACCCCACAACATGTCAACCCTCTCCCTTCTCAACCTTATTTTTTTGGTGAAAATATACGTAGCCAAAAATACACCATTTCAAGAATTTCTACATGTACTGTTCAGTGACATCGACTACACTCTTCCAGTTGTGCTGCTATTCACACTTTAGATGAAGGCTTACAGAACAAAATAGTCTCTC
>NW_004443996.1:2730040-2731554 GCF_000243295.1 Trichechus manatus latirostris
GAAGATATAGAGATGAGAAACTGAGTAATGAAGAAAGACAAAAAGGGAAAAAGAGGGAATAGAAAACAAAACAAATTAAAGAAAAAGAACACGAAAAGCCCCCAAAAAAGCAAAAAAAAGAAAAAAAAACAGCAAAAAAAGAAATGCCCTCAGCGATCCCTCTGCACGTCTGTGCAAGCCGAGGAGGTAGTCTTCTTTCCACGCAGCACTGCCTGGCCAGAAACGGCTCCCAACTCAAGAAAAGGAAAAGAAAACAAACAAACAATTCAAAACAAACAAATGAACAAAATCCTCGGGATCCCACCAGCACAGCAGCCCAGACCGGAAAGCAGCGCCACACTCGAACGGAGCTTCAGAGCCCCTCAGGAAGAAGCAAAGATGGCACATGGAGCCAGGTCTTTGAGCGAAAGGAGGGGGAGGTGGTGAGAGGTAAGGAATAAATCAAAAGAAGCAGAAAAAAAAGTAACATCAGCAGCCAACAAATGACAGTCAGAGAGCCAGCTAATGCGGGCTGTTGGAATCCAAGCAGCCAGTGTTTCTCGGACAAGAGACTGTGTCTGCAGGAAGCAGAGGGGGCCGAGTGTGGGTGAAGAAGGGTAGGCAGTGGGAAAGCATCTATCACAAATTACCGGAGCTCTGCAGCTCCTTAGGAAGAAGCAAAGATGGTGCACAGAGCCAGGTATTTGAGCAAAAGGAGGGGGACGTGGTGTGAGGTAAGGAAGAAATCAATAGAAGCGGAGAAAAGCAACACCAGCAGCCAACAAATGGCACTCAGAGAACTGGCCCGTTCGGGTGTGTGGAAGCCAAGCAGCCGGTGTTTCCCTGACAAGAGATTGTGGCCACGGGAAGCAGAGGAGGCCGAGTGGGGGTGAAGAAGGGTGGGGGGTCGGAAAGTGTATATTGCCAGTTACTGGTGGTTTTGTCTCCCGCTGGAAGCTCCGTGAGGCTGCTTTCTCGTACCCCCTGTTTGCTGGTCTCCAATAGGAGTCCAAGATGGCGGATCCGGGCTGCGTTAGCTGGTAGGCGACCTCTATATGAATCTCTCCTCGCTCTCCATCCTCTGTCAGTTTTCTCACTCCATTTGGTTCTTGGCTGAGTTCTTTATCTCTTCATTTGATGTTTTAGGGTTTCAGGATTGTTGTTTTCTCTGTTCAGCGTAGTTTTTCGGATCTTTGTTGTGGAGGGATGGCGTGGTGCTTCTGGCCAGAGCACCATTTTGCCGGAAGTCCTGAGGTTTTTTTTTTTTTAAATGTAGACTAAATGAAGTTAAAATTTTTGATAATGGTCAAAAATTAACATAATTCCACCCTAATGAGCTGCTAGTTGGTGTTATTTTTCTTATTTTGATTAAAGTCTATCTTTCATTAAAACACTGACTATTAAACGAGATATGAGCTACAAGAGTATAAGAGTAACAGCAGGAGGCCCCATGGACAGATCCAAACTCCCCGAGGGACTGAGTTGCTGGACGGAGGGCTCTGGGGACCATGGTCTCGGGGAACATCTAGCTCAAT
>NW_004443996.1:2732389-2767592 GCF_000243295.1 Trichechus manatus latirostris
TGTTAACCAATGTCATAAAACAGCATGTGTGTTACTGTTACATGAGAAACTATCTGTTCTGTAAGCCTTCACCTGAAGTACAATAAAATATTAAAAAAAAAAAAAAACAAAAAAATGCACTTTGAGCACTTTTTATTTGCATGTATTGCATCTTCACTTTGTGTAGATTGATTTATTACTTTTAATCTTCTGTCGTTGTTTGTATTTAAACACCACTTAAGTGATGATGGTTGATGGTTCTGAAGTGGCCCAATATAAAATACTAAGTATGACTTTGTTGATTTGTAAACAATATCCTAGCCATCACTATGCACAGCAGCTAAGCTTGTTCAAAATAGTGACTTCCTTGCTGTGTTGCCATAAATTCCTCTAGACAGATTTAAACTAAAGTTCACTTCTACCAGGTTGTAATTGAAGGAGCTCTATTTTTGTGTGCAAGCTATATGTCTCAATAAATGTAAAATATGTGGTTCTTTTTAGGGAGTAGATTTACTATAGATATTAACGAGCTGTTGACATGTGAAATTTGAAGAATAGATGTTGTAATTTAGAAAAGTAATTTGTAATTCAAAATGTAGAGATTGGTATTTAGTTTAGTATTGAAGTTGCTAAAAAGAGATGCAACAGGACCAGAAGTTTATACTTGAGCAAAATCTACTTTTAACAATAATTGTTCATCTATCCAGCCTCCATCTTTTTTTCGCAATCATATGTATCATTATTTGGTTTTATTTTGTTTCTTATCAGTCTTCACTTTCTACTATAACTACTTCAGATAAAGAGAGAAAATAAACTAAATCATTTAAAGTAATGATGTTATTTTACTGAATTCATTAATTTTTGTTAGATTCTTTATTAAAAAGATTGTATTTAATGTTTGGGGTCTTTAAATCTCATTATACTGCATATTTAGTGGATTTATGATGTGGGCCCAAATTAGTGTCATAAATACAGCTGTTGATTTTTAAAAATCTTATATAATAGCAATATTATTATTCTGAAAAGTTGAAAACATTGTTCTACTTTAAAAATTTGATCATAAACACTTTTTTATCTAAGTAATATTATCTTGTGGGATTAAGACTTAATGTCACCATTACTTGTCTGTCAGTTTCTGGGGTAGGTATCTCTTTACTCTGACAAAGGAATTTTTTTTCTTTGTAGTTAGGAACTGTATCTAGTTAGGAATTATTTAGGAATTGGGATAATAAGCAATGACCATTTTTCTTTGTCTCTGGAGTAGTTTTTTGTTTGTTTGAAAGAAATCTTTTTTTCCTAATCATAAGGATATACATATGCTTGTCATAAAATTCGAGCAATATATGTGTGTGTACACATATAAATATATATATGTATGAAAAATATAATTTGTTATTCCTCCCACATACCATTCTCCAGAGACCACTAATAGTTTGGCATATTCTCTTTGAGCAAAAGGATAAAATGAATTGAATTGATGAGGTGAAAATATGCCATAATAAGCCCTGGTGGCACAGTGGTTAAGAGCTCGGCTGTTAACCAGAAGGTCGGCAGTTTGAATCCACCAGCTGCTCTTTGGAAACCCTAGGGTTCTACTCTGTCCTGTAGGGTTGCTATGAGTCGGAATCTACTCAACGACAACGGGTTATCACCTCTGTGTCTTTCCTCACTCTTTTCACGTTTAAGAATATTTTTTAGTAATAATAGGTTGTTACATTGTGACACTAATAGGGATAGGACAATAACAGTTTTTTTTTAAAACAAATAAATAGTTGACAAAAATACAAAACTATTAGTCAAAAGGTTGGCAGTTTGAACCCATCCAGAGATGCCTTGAAAGACAGGCCTGGTCTGAAAAGTCATGCCTTAAAAACCCAACAGCAATTCTACTCTGTACACACGGGGTCGCCATGAGTCAGAATCAACTGGACAGCAACTAACAACAACAACAGGAATGTATTAGGAAAATCTAGCCCAGTCTGTTTCTTGGGAGGTATAGAGTTATGCCATTTCAAAGTATAGCTTGAATCTCCAGTGTACCTGGAGCCAATATAATATTAGAATTTCTGGTAATTTCCTCACATTTCAGGGCTTTCTGTGGTCGGGCTGGGGTAGCGGTGGCAGGCTTTCTTTGCTGTTTCTTTACCACAGACTTGACATGGTAGTGTATCCCCTTTTCCTGTATGTCTTTGTTCATTATTATGTTGTGGCGCTGAGGTGGGAGACCCTAAATTTTCAAAAATTGTCACTTTTCAAGAAATATACACATTATAATCAGAAACCAGTTATAAAACTAAATGAGATTATGTGCTTTGCTAGTCCCTGAGTATGGAGAGGTGAACAAAACAGACTATTATCCTTGCCTTCATGATGTATCTTGGAGCCTAAAAAGAGAGATAAACATTAAACATGAACAAATTTTATATTATAAATTGTGCTATGAAGGACAAAAAGGGGGAGTGCTACAAGAGCATAATAGGGACATCATTTAGATTTAGGGGTAGGAGGGAGGGGTGGGTGGGAGTAGCCACTATAGTCCCTTATTGACTTCTTACTGTGAGTTTAGAACTTCTGTGAGGATCTTTGGGAAACACTGGTGGTGTAGTGGTTAAGAGTTCAGCTACTAACTGAAAGGTCAGCAGTTCAAATCCACCAGGCGCTCCTTGGAAACCCTATGGTGCAGTTCTACTCTGTCCTGTAGGGTCATTATGAGCCTGAATTGACTCGACGGCAATGGTTTTGGTTTGTTTTTTTTTTTTTTTTTTTTGGTATGAGGATCTTTGAGAGCTAGCATCATTTTCTCCCTTAATTCTTTTACAGAAAGAATTACTTGATCTCTTACTGGAGGCAAATTTTTGTGGCTTAATAAAGCTGTACCTGATTGATTCACCTCAGAAATTGCATCTGTAGTTGTCTGTCAAATCAATTTTATGGCCTTTTTCTGCTCTGGAAATTAACCATACATATGTAGTTTTAGGTGAAAATTTAGGTCTGATGCCCTGCTTTTGTAATGAAAGGACGAACTGTTCAGTGATTATTAGCTTTAAAAAAAAAAGAAATCAGTATTGAGTCAAACGCTTCTCCCACCATTACATTTCCTTTCAGAGGCTTTTAGTTTGTAGAAAGTGAGGTCTGCTTGTTTATCTCTTGTTTAAGGCAAAAATAAAATAACAGCCCTTTCTGTTCTACAGAAATACTCACATATATATGTGAATAGTTACAAGGTAGCTCAAAGATAAGTGTTTGAAAACTTTTAGATTCAGGATTACCATAGAGGGATAGGGAAATAAAAGACAACATGATCTCACTTAGAAGAAAAAATTTTATTGTTATCCTCTTCTTATTTAGATAAAGAAAGAAAACTGTTTTTTTATAAGAATGAGAAAAATGTATAAAAGTATCAAAGAATCAAGTGTCATGCTAGTTTTCTTCTCTTCCTTTCCCATGTTGAAAACAGGTTTAATGATGTTTGTGACACTAATTTATGAGTGAAAATAGTTTTCATTTGCTTAACCTAATTTAGTACTCAAGACACTGTATGCTATTAAAAACCCATGTGATGTAATAATAATAGCTACTGTTTACTGAGTATTTTTTTTAACTGGCTAGGTATTGAACATGCCAGGGGCCGACTCTGTGGCAACTAACAACAACAACTGAATATTTGTTTGACACTGTGATATGTACTACACAAATATTAATTCTTATTACATTCATCTACAACCAAAAACCCAAACCAAACCTGCTGCCATCAAGTCGATTCTGACTCATAGCGACCCTACGTATTATTTCCCTCCTTTTAGAAATGAGGAAAGAAACTCAAAGAATTGAAATAACTTGTCCAATGTCACATGTCTCTTGAGAGGAATAAACCAAGAAAAAAAACAATCCCGTTGCCATCGAGTCGATTCCGACCCATAGAATCAGTATTTAAACTCATGTCCATTTGATTGCAAAGCCTGTGCTCTTTTTACGAAGATGTAAGGTAGGATTGTAAAACAAACAAGCAAGCAAGCAAATAAACAAACACTGGGCTTTGGTGGTCAAGAGAGCTGGTTCAAGTCGTGACTCTGTCACTAATTAATTATGTGACTTGTGTCTTTTTGCTCAACTATAATACTGATCTATTTTACAGACTACTTTGAAGAGAAATTGTGAGGGTCCAGTTGGGATTCACATAAAAAGATGATGTGTAGCAAGCAATGCCTGACAATAAAATGTAGCAGGTTTGCCAAAGGCTTTTTCTTTGTAATCATCAGAAATACGGTTGGCCTCTATTTTGGAGGGCAGAGAGGGAAAAAAAAATCCTTGGAAGCAATTTTTGAATTTTTATGGTTTTGAAACAGAAACATTTTATCTTCAAGTCACTGAAAGCCATGTGACGGGTGCTTCATTTGCAAATGACAATTCTTGCATAAGGATGTTTTGTTTTATTTTGTTTTTTTCCCCAAGAGAGGTCAAACAGAGGCTAGACTGATTGAGTCAACTCTTTGGAGAAATCATGAAGCATCAGCAGCTTCTCTAGATATTACTTTGACTTCTTTTTCTTTTTTCAGTGGGTTTGAATTAGGGTAGCTTTCACAGGAACTATCCATCTAACTAGAACAATACACGGAAAGAAGTACTGAATCTACATATGCGTTTTTTCTCTCCCTCTGCCTTCCTCCATCCCCTTCCACTTGAGTAATTTTTCTTCTTAGATTTTTCTGCCTTTTTTGACTCTTTGTTTGTTTGTTTTTACTTTGAAATGGCAACTATGGCTACCAGCTTCTAGGTCTTTGAAGAATATCAGTCAGCTTCACAGCTGGAAGAAGAATGATCTAGGGCAATAAAGCTTAAAGCTTTCCCTGTCACTCTTAATTTCCTCTTTTTTCCATTAAGGAAAAAGGAGTTCTCTTGCCTTTGCATAAAAAACAAAGGATTAAATTTAAGTGATTTGAATACTCTGAAGTAGAAGATAAAAAAAAGAAAACCCATTGGCCTATAGGCCAGAGTAGAACTGCCCCCACAGGGCTTCCAAGGCTGTAAATCTTATGGAAGCAGACTGCCACATCTTTCTCCCATAGAGCGGTCGGTGGATTTGAACAGCCAACCTTTTGGTTAGCAGTCGAGTGCTTAACCACTGCGCAACCAGGGCTCTGAAGTAGAAAGTAGGGAAGATAAATGGGAGAGAGAATCAGCAGTCCTTAACCCTTTGGTGTCTCAGTTATGTCCTTCTCTCAGCTGTGTCTCCATTCTCACCTGTCTCTCTTCCTTCTCAGGGTTATCAAAGAACCTAGCAATGCCTGGCTGGCATTGTACTGTGGAAATTGCCAGCGAAAGGGCACTGAGGACTCCTATTCTCCTGTTTCTACACTTTGCCAGGAAAGGATGATGATATAACTTAAAGTGTGCTGAGCATTGCTTTAAGTGCCTTCATCTCTGTGTTTTACAGATAAACTGAGGCTTTAAAAGACTAACCTCTGAACTTGGAGGTCATGCAGATAGTAAGAGGCACAGCTGGGATTGGAACCCAGATCTGTCTGATTCTAAAACCTCAATTAATAGCAATGCATTACTTTCCTTGTTGTCGTTGTTGTTAGGTGCCATTAGGTTGGCTCTGACTCATAGCGACCCTATGTACAGCAGAATGAAACACTTCCCGTTCCTGCACCATCCTCACAATCGTTGTTATGCTTGAGCCCATTGTTGCAGCCACTGTGTCAGTTCATCTTGTTGAGGGTCTTCCTCTTTTTCGCTGACCCTCTACTTTACCAAGCATGATGTCCTTCTCCATGGACTGATCCCTCCTGATAACATGTTCAAAGTATGTGAGACGTAGACTCACCATCCTTACTTCTAAGGAGCATTCTGGTTGTACTTCTTCCAAGACATATTTGTTCATTCTTTTAGCAGTCCATGGTATATTCACTATTCTTCACCAACACCACAATTCAAAGGCATCAGTTGTTCTTCGGTCTTCCTTATTCATTGTCCAGCTTTCGTGTGCATATGAGGCAATTGAAAACACCATGGCTTGGGTCAGGCCCACCTTAGTCTTCAAGGTGACATCTTTGCTTTTCAACACTTTAAAGAGGTCTTTTGCAGCAGATTTGCCGAATGCATCTTTTGATTTCTTGACTGCTGCTTCCATGGGTGTTGATTATGGATCCAAGTAAAACAAAATCCTTGACAACTTCAATCTTTTCTCCGTTTATCATGATGTTGCTTATTGGTCCGGTTGTGAGGATTTTTGTTTTCTTTATGTTGAGGTGTAATCCATTCGGAAGACTGTGATCTTTGATCTTCATCAGTAAGTGCTTCAATTCCTCTTCACTTTCAGCAAGCAAGGTTGTATCATCTGCATAACACAGGTCATTAATAAGTCTTCCTCCAATCTTGATGCACCATTCTTCATAGAGTCCAGCTTCTCAGATTATTTGCTCAGAATACAGATTGAATAGGTATGGTGAATGGATACAACCCTGACACATACCTTTCCTGACTGTAAACCATGCAGTATCACCTTATTCTGTTTGATGGACTGCCTCTTGATCTGTGTACAGGTTCCTTGTGAGCACAATTAAGTGTTCTGGAATTCCCATTCTTCGCAATGTTATCTATAATTTTTTATGATCCACACAGTTGAATGCCTTAGCATAGTCAATAAAGCACAGGTAAACATCTTTCCGGTATTCTCTGCTTTCAGCCAGGATCCATCTGAAATCAGCAATGATATCCCTGGTTCCACATCCTCTTCTGAATCCGGCTTGAATTTCTGGCAGTTCCCTGTTGATATACTGCTGTAGCTGCTTTTGAATGATCTTCAGCAAAATTTTACTTGCATGTAATATTAATGATATTGTTTGATAATTTCAGCATTCGGTTGGATCACCTTTCTTGGGAATAGGCAGAAATATGGATCTCATCCAGTCGGTTAGCCGGGTAGCTGTCTTCCAAATTTCTTGGCATAGATGAGTGAGCACTTCCAGCACTGCATCTGTTTGTTGAAACATCTCAATTGGTATTCCATCAATTCCTGGAGCCTTGTTTTTTGCCAGTTCCTTCAGTGCAGCTTGGACTTCTTCCTTCAGTACCATCGATTCCTGATCATATGGTACCTCCTGAAATGGTTGAATGTTGAGCAATTCTTTTTGGTATCGTGACTGTCTGTATTCCTTCCATCTTCTTTTGATGCTTCCTGTGTCATTTAATATTTTCCCCGTAGAATCCTTCAGTATTGCCACTCGAGGCTTGAATTTTTTCTTCAGTACTTTGAGCTTGAGAAATGCCGTGCGTATTCTTCCCTTTTGGTTTTCTATGTCTAGCTCTTTTCACATGTCATTATAATACTTTCCTTTGTCTTTTTGAGCCACCCTTTGAAATCTTCTGTTCAGTTCTTTTACTTCATCATTTCTTCTTTTTGCTTTAGCTACTTGACATTCAAGAGCAAGTTTCAGAGTCTCTTCTGACATCCATTTTGGTCTTTTCTTTCTTTCTTGTCTTTTTAATGACCTCTTGGTTTCTTCTTGTATGATATTCTTGATGTCATTCCACAACTCATCTGGTCTTCAGTCATTAGTGTTTAATGCGTCAAATCTATTCTTGAGATGGTCTCTGAATTCAGTTGGGATATATTCAAGGTCGTATTTTGGCTTTCGTGGACTTGTTCTAATTTTCTTCAGTTTCATCTTGAACTTGCTTATGAGCATTTGATGGTCTGTTCCACAGTCGGCCCCTGGCCTTGTTTTGACTGATGATATTGAGCTTTTCCATCGTCTATTACCACAGATGTAGTCAATTTGATTCCTTTTTATTCCATCTGTCGAGGTCCACGTCAATTATTACCATGAATTAAATGTTCAAAGATGACCAAGCTGCTGTCCTTGCCCTTAAGTTGCTCTTAATCTAGTTGGAGGAAACATTCATGCAATCTATTTACAAGACAGTATGACAACGCTTTTATAGAAGTATATGCAAAACTATGGAAGCACAGAGATCAGTTCTTCTGATTATGTATTGGAGAGCTGAAGGCTTCACAGAGGAGGTGATACTGGATTTGAGTAGTTCTCACTGGTTTGACTAGTTCCATCACTAGTGCTGTGATGGAATAGCATTTTAGGCATAAAACCAAAACCAAACCCACTGCTGTTGAGTCAATTTCCGACTCATAGCGACCCTATAGAACAGAGTAGAACTGCTCTGTAGCGTTTCCATAGCATGCCTGGTGGGTTCAAACTGCTGACCTTGTGGTTAGCAGCCGAACTCTTAACCACTGTGCCACCAGGGTTTCCTTTTTAGGCATAAGCAGTAGCATTAATAAAAGCAGAGAGACATGCAAGCACTTGGCTCACTCAGGAAATGTTAAGTGTTTGGATGTGGTTGATACATTGGATGTATGACAGAGAAGGGCAATGACCAGAGGTAAAGCTGGATAGTTAGGCTGGCATTAAGTTTTTAAGGGTCTTGTAGCTGTGTAAGGATTTTGGATTTGGCTTTAAAGGTATTCAAACCAAAAACCAAACCTGTTGCAGTCAAGTTGATTCTGACTCATGGCGACCCTATTGGACAGAGTAGAACAGCCCCATAGGGTTTCCAAGGAGCAGCTGTTGGGTTCAGACTGCCAACTTTTGGATTCACGGCCAAGCTCTTAACCACTGTGCAACCAGGGCTCCTTAAAGGCATTAGTAGACCATTAAACATCCTTAAGCGACAGAATGTCATAATGTGGACTACCAAGACCCAATCACAATAGCAGCAGTGTGGAAGTTGGATTGGAGGAGGGAGAAACCAGAGGCAGGGAAACCTTTGAGGAGGCAACAGACAAGATAGGAAATAGTGAAGGACTGAACTAAGGCAGAAATGATAGCATGGCAAGGATATATGGGTTTTGAGAAGTTAACTAAAATTGACAGGTGAGGGGAAGAATGATGAGTGAGTTCAAGATTTTTTAGTATAGGCGGCTGTAAGAATGTTGCTAACATGTATTGAGATGGGGAACCCAAGAGGAAGACCAAGTTGGGGGTGGGGGACAGTTAATACATTTGTTTTTTGGACATGTAGAGATTAAAGTGCATCTTGGATTTAGTGAAGAGAAGTTTCCAATAACTTGGTAACTTATAATCTGTATTTTCATCTGACTAGAAATAGTTGAGTCTAGAGCTCCTCAGAGGGGCCCCGACTGGAAATACAAATTTGTGTGTTATCAGCAGAGAAGTAATAATTGAATCAGTGGGAGTTGATGAGATCATAGAGGCAAACAAGAATTGAGAGCAACTTTGTATATTACCTGCTCATCTTACCTGGCTTGGTTGTCTATAGATTTGAATGGGTGGACTAGTGCGGAATGACTAATAAGCTCAAACATAGGAAGGTCTCTGTCCAGCCCTAACAACTGGGAACACCACAGCCCGGCATTTCTTTCTGATCAGCTGATCTGACTGCCAGTGCAACTTCCGGTAGCCTCTTGGGACTCTTTTGAAACCAAGTAAGGGCTTACTTAGCCTTCCCCTCAGAGTTTATGATAACATCTGCATACTCTACCATAGAGGCCCACCTTGCTTTGCCCCAGAATGAGGGAATGGTGAAAGAAGCTCAGCTTTCTTGTTTTTCAGCTATCTGGAGCTTTTAGAAATGAGAATTTTTGTAAGGGGTAAGTCTAGTATATTTCCTGGCCTGTTCTATTATTTATGAACCAGGAAGTTAGAAACATGTCACTCTGTAGTACCCACTGCCATCGAGTCGATTCCGACTCCCATAGTGACCTTATAGGACAGAGTAGAACTGCCCCATAGAGTTTCCAAGGCTGTAAATCTTTATGGAAGCAGACTGCCACATTTTTCTCCCGTGGAGCGACTGGTGGGTTCAAACTGCCGACCTTTTGGTTAACAGCCGATCACTTTAACCACTGTGCCACCAGGACTTCTCTCACTCTATAGTACTCCAACCAAATCTAAATGCAATAGAGCCTCTCTTAATGTACATGGTATATTGTATCAATAATAGCTGGCAAATAGATGCTAGTAGACGTTCCTACCCTATACATAAAGATACTTGGGAATGCTAAATGTGAGATATGCAATAAACTGGTTGTGTTTTAGGTCTTAGAAATGAAAAATCCCTCCAGTTCTGACATTAGAGTAAATGTAGTCATGAAGTTATTACCCCATTTTCATTATTCAGGTGAATTGGAGAAGCAAAACAAAAATTAGCGTTTCATCTAGTGTTTGTAAACATCCTGCTGCCTTTACTTAGAGTGAGATTCCAGGATTTGCATTATATACTTATGTTTATAATTTAAAGATTTTAATTAGAAAAGCCTGGCAATCTACTCCCGAAAATCAGCCAAGGAAAACTCTATGAATCACAATATCCCATCTGCAACCAATTATGTGGATGGTGCAGGACCAGATAGTCTTTTGTTCAATTGTGCATGGGATCGCCATGAGTCGGGGGCAGCAGCTGACAACAACAATAACAACTTTGTAGGTCGTAGTGTTGCATCATGGAAAGAGCATAGGCTTTGGAGCCTGACAAACCCTGGGCTTAAATCCAGGTTTTGCCATTTCCTTGCTGAGTGAGTTAGACCAGATACTCAACTTGACAGGTTTTGTTTGTTTGTTTTAATTGTAAAATGGGGATAATAATAGCACTGGTCTCTCAGGATTCTTGTGAGGATTAAGTGAGTGAATGCAAAATGCCAGGCTCATCAATTCTATGTTCTTCCTTCACCCTAATATGAATTAGGCCATCATTTTTCAAAGTATGTTCCATTTTACGCCAGTCCCTCAAGCTGCTTTTTCAAAAAAAGTGTTCATTGGTCAACACTGTAGTTCTCTCTTGGTGAGTTACAATAGACATTAACATGTTTAACAGTGCTGGGCAGCCCTGACATAAACAAACCAGTTCAACTTTAACTTTTTTAAACTAGTGTTTTCCCATTTTGTCATTTTACCTTTTTTTTTTTGGAGGTCTTAGAACACCTATTAATAGCCTGTGTTATTGATGAATTACATTTTAGAAGAGGTGAATTTAGTAATCATGGCCAGGTGCTTTTCAGCATTTAGCTACTACTGTGATATTGTGTGGACTCGAAATGATGCTAGCCAGCTTAAAAATTTGAAAATTTGTATATGCATTGGACAGGATTAAAGTTTAGGGGAACTGAATCTTAACTGCAGTTCTCCTATTTGTAGTTGTTATGTCCCTGAAGTAGTGATTTAGTCTCTATAGGTCTCAGTGTCCTCATCTATAAGATAGTACCCTTTTTTATCTCTCTCACTAGATTGCTAGAAGAATTCATGGAAAAATATTTGTGGAAACAGTTTGGAAAATTAAAAATGCTGTCAGTGGAAGGTGATATTACTACTACTCCAGGGAAAACATTTGTAGGAGCAGTGAACATAGAATAAGGGATCTAGGAGCTGAGATGTGCTGCTTTCTTTTCCATTGAACAAGCTTGGACCCCACTGACTACCTGCCTAAAAATATTTTCAACGTTTGAGTCTTTCAGTAATTAAACCAATTCCCAGATAAATGTGCCTGGGTGTCAATAGCCTCATCTTTTGTCAAGGTTCTTATACTTGTTTACAGAAGCCACTTCCCAATCTGAGATGTAGTTTAGCATCATATAGCTATCTATACCTGTTGCTGAATATTCACTACTGAATTGTATTATGAGGTACAATGGAAAAGAAGATTATTAGGATTTAATTTATAGGCTCTAATTAATAGGCTTAATGCTCAATCTCCTCATATGGTTCAACTTTCTTTCTGTCCAACTATAATATGTTTCTTTTCTGTTAGTAGACCTTAATTTTAGCAAAGGAATGTTGCTATGAAATAAAACACTATGTGAAGGATGAGAAATATCTTGAGTTACTATTTCAATACTATCTTTTTTCCTATTGTTTTATTGCTTGTTGTTAATGGAAACAGTTGTGTAACTCATTTCCTTACTGTGTCCAGAAAAACTTTCATGGTACTCTAGTGAACTTTGTGAGACTTAAAAAGGATTAAAATAATGTTTTCTGCAGTTTTAAGGTCAATATTTTACACAGCAGATAACTTTACCTCAGCATTGTGATTATTGAGCTTTTCTACCTTTGAAAATAAGAATGTCCCATTTGTTATTTTTACTATTTTAGCTGAAAATACTAGGTCACTTTCCTATCTTGGAACTCTAGATAGCTTTATTTTATGTTTGCTGTTTAAATACTGACAGTACTCATTTTCTAGTTCCACAGAGACCCTGGTTTAAGGAAGTCTTTTTCAGTATATAAAACAGTGTTCCTGGCAATAGAGATAAGCTTCACCCTTCATTGTAAACTACTTCTTCTTTACTTGATTACAGAGGCAGTTGTGACACAAAGTTGGCAGAAAATGTTCAGTGCCCTTAAAAAAAATTCTTTTTTCCGTCAAGAAGTTCTCAGTTTGTCCTTAAAATAAATCGCATCTAAGGAGTTTTAAAAATAAAATTAATAACCTAGCCTTATTATTCCCTACAGAAGCAGTTTTAAAGACGGTGGAAATAGTATTTTGTAAATAGAATTTGAATGTCAGAGTTCTATTTCTTTAAAAATAAATTTTGTTAATTAAAAAAATTTATTGTGTTTTAAATGAAAGTTTATAGTTCAAGTTAGTTTCTCATACAAAAATTTATACACATGCTGCTATGTGACCCTAGCTGCTCTTCCCGTACTGTGACAGCACACTCCCCTTTCCACCCCAAATTTCCCATGTCCATTCAACCAGCTCCTGTCCATTTCTGCCTTCTCATTTCGCCTCCGGACAGGAGCTGCCTGTATAGACTCATGTATCTACTTGAGATAAGAAGCACACTGTTCACGGGTATTATTTTATATCTTATAGTCCAGTCTAATCTTTGAAGAGTTGGCTTCGGGAATGGTTTTAGTTTTGGACTAACAGAGCGTCTGGGTGCCATGTCTTCTGGATTCCCTCCAGTCTCAGTCAGACCATTAAGTCTGGTTTTTTTACTAGAATTTGAGTTATGCGCCCCACTTTTCTCCTGCTCCATCGGGAACTCTCTGTTGTGTTCCCTGTCAGGGCAGTCATTGCTGGTAGCTGGTGTCATCTAGTTCTTCTGGTCTCAGGCTGATGGAGTCTCTGGTTTATGTGGCCCTTTATGTCTCTTGGGCTAATATTTTCCTTGTGTCTTTGGGCTAACATTTTCTTTCTGTCTTTGGTGTTATTCATTCTCTTTTGCTCCAGGTGGGTTGGGACCAGTTGATGCATCTTAGAAGGCCGCTCGCTAGCTTTTAAGACCCCAGACGCCACTTACCAAAGTAGGTTGCAGAACATTTTCTTAATAAGCTTTGTTAGGCTAGTTGACCTAGATGTACCCTGAAACCATGGTCCCCAGACCCCTGCCCCTGCTACTCTGTCCCTCAGAGTGTTTGGTTGTAATCAGGAAACTTAGTTTTTGGTTTAGTCCAGTTGTGCTGACTTCCACTGTAGTGTGTGTTGTCCTTCCCTTCACCAAAGATACTTCTTGTCTACTATCTAGTTAGTGAATACCTCTCTCACTCTCTCTCCACCCTCATAACCATCAAAGAATGTTTTCTTCTGTGTTTAAACCTTTTCTTGAGTTCTTATAATAGTGGTCTCATACAATATTTGTCCTTTTGCGACTAATATCACTCAGCGTAATGCCTTCCAGATTCATCCATGTAATGAGATGTTTCATGGATTCATCGTTATTCTTTATCACTGCGTAGTATTCCATTGTGTGAATATGCCATAATTTGTTTATCCATTCGTCGGTTGATAGGCACCTAGGTTGTTTCCATCTTTTTGCTATCGTGAACAGTGCTGCGATGAACATGGGTGTGCATATATCTATTTGTGTGGCGGCTCTTATTTCTCTAGGAGATATTCCAAGGAGTGGGATTGCTGGATCATATGGTACTTCTATTTCTAGCATTTTAAGGAAGCACCAAATCGATTTCCAAAGTGGCTGTACCATTTGACATTCCCACCAACAGTGTGTAAGTGTTCCAGTCTCTCCACGACCTCCCCAACATTTATTATTTTGTGTTTTTTGGATTAATGCTAGCCTTGTTGGGGTGAGATGGTATCTCATGGTATTTTTGTTTTGTATTTCTCTGATGGCTAATGATTGTGAGCATTTTTTCATGTGTCTGTTAGCCGCCTGAATGTCTTCTTTGGTGAAGTGCCCGCTCATATCCTTTGCTCATTTTTTAATTGGGTTATTCGTCTTTTTGTTGTTGAGGTTTTGCAGTATTTTGTAGATTTTAGAGATTAGATGCTGATCAGACTTGTTGTAGCCAAAAATTTTTCCCGGTCTGTAGGTTGTCTTTTTATTCTTTTAGTGAAGTCTTTTGATGAGCATCAGTGTTTGATTTTTAGGAGCTCCCAGTTAGCTAGTTTCTCTTCTACTGTTTGTGCATTGTTACTTATGGTTCATATTGTGTTTATGCCATGTATTAGGGCTCCTAGCGTTGTCCCTGTTTTTTCTTCCATGATCTTTATCATTTTAGATTTTATATTTAGGTCTTTGATCTATTTTGAGTTAGTTTTTGTACATGGTGTGAGGTATACATCTTGTTTCAGTTTTTTTGCAGATGGATATCCAGTTATACCAGCACCATTTGTTAAAGAGACTGTCTTTTCCCCAGTTACTGGACTTTGGGGCTTTGTCAAATATCAGCTGCTCATAGGTGGATGAATTTACGTCTGGATTCTCAATTCTGTTCCATTGGCCTATGTATCTGTTGTTGTACCAGTACCAGGCTGTTTTGACTACCGTGGCAGTTTAATAGGTTCTAAAATCAGGTAGTGTGAGGCCTCCCAGTTGGTTCTTCTTCTTCAGTAATGCTTTACTTATTCGGGGCCTCATCCCTTTCCATATGAAGTTGGTGATTTATTTCTCCATCTCCTTAAAAAATGCTGTTGGAATTTGGATTGAGATTGCATTGTATCTGTAGATCACTTTGGGTAAAATTGACATTTTCACAATGTTGAGTCTTCATGTCTGTGAGGAAGGTATGTTTTTCCACTTACGTAGGTCTCTTTTGGTTTCTTGCAGTAGTGTCTTGTAGTTCTCTTTGTATAGGTCTTTCACGTCTCTGGTTAGATTTATTCCTAAGTATTTTATCTTATTGGGGGCTATTGTAAATGGTATTGATTTGGTGGTTTCCTCTTTGAAGTTCTCTTTGTTGGTGTAGAGGAATCCAAATGATTTTTGTATGTTTATCTTGTATCTTCATACTTTGCTGAAATCTTCTATTCGTTCCAGTAGTTTTCTTGTGGATTCTTCGGGGCTTTCTGTGTATAAGATCATATCATCTACAAATAGAGATACTTTTGCTTCTTCCTTACCAATTTGGATGCCCTTTATTTCTTTTTCTAGCCTAGTTACTCTGGCTAGTACCTGGAGCACAATGTTGAATAAGAGTGGGATAAAAGGCATCCTTGTCTGGTTCCTGTTTTCAAGCAGAATCCTTTCAGTCTCTCTCTCCATTTAGGATGATGTTGGCTGTTGGCTTAGTGTAAATGCCCTTAATTATGTTGAAGAATTTCCCTTCTGTTCCTGTTTTACTGAGAGTTTTTATCATGAATGGGTGTTGGACTTTGTCAAATGCCTTTTCTGCATCAATTGATAAGATCCTGTGGTTCTTTCTTTTACTTATGTGACGGATTACATTGATTGTTTTTCTAATGTTGAACCATCCCTGTATACCTGGTATAAATCCCACTTGGTCTTGGTGATTTTTTTTTTTTGATATGTTGTTAAAAATAAATTTTAAGAAAATGTTTTTGATGGGCTTTAATTTTTACTATTTCTATTACAGTATTGTTTCAGAGAGCATATTAGTATGTCATATTGATTTTTTTCTCTTTTCTTTTTGTCATATTGATTTTGATACCTAAAGTTCTGGCTTCTTCTTTAAGAGATATTATAGACCGTATTTAGAACCATACAGACACCAAAATGAATTTAGTCAAAATCTATGTTGGTTTTATAGTTAGCTTACTGATAATCATGTTACCTTCTTTTGTCAGAAAGACCACAGTAATGAAAACCATGTTTCACCTTTTACGTACATAATTGGGTGAGATCATCAGATGCTGATGTTAAGAGCACATCAACAGGAAAAGTTAAAAATGGGAGCTGCATGGAGAAATACTAGAACCAGTTAGCTCTGTCATAAACCATATGACGAAGTATAGGGGGAAAGAATAGATTTTGACCACGAACTGACCTCAAATCATGTAATAATGGAAAGAAACTGTGTGTTGGTCTCATCTTGGAATTTTCTTAGGCTTTAGATAATGGCAGAAAATACCTCGGAAATTGACACATAGTGGCCAGTGTTTGAAAACTCATGTTAAATTTCTTTTGGTTTTCGAATTTTTTATTATGGTAATTTGCAAACATACAGAAAAGTTGAAAAAATTATACTATGAACATTTAAGTATCCACTACCTATTTAGAATTAGCATTTTGTTATATTTGCTTTATCACATAACTATCCATCTATTCATTCTTTTACCCATCCATCATTCCATCTTATTGTTTTATGCATTTCAAAGTTGTACACATCCAGTAACTTCACTTCTGAACATTCAGCATGCAAATCATTAACTAGAGTTCAATATTTATTTATAGTTTTTAAGATAAAATTTGTATATAATCAAATGCACAGATATTAAATGTTCCATTTGATAAATCTTGACAAATGCATATATTTGTGTAACTTACAACCTTATCAAGATCACTCCAGAAAGTTCCATTATGCCCATCTACAGTCAATTCCTGCTCCTCCCCCCACACTCAGAGGCAACTTACTCTTCCGATTTTTTTAACCATAGATTAATTAGTTTAGCTTATTCTAGAAGTATATATACGTGAAATCATATAGTATGTACTCTTTTTGCATAAGGCTTCTTTCACTCATCATAATATTTTCAAGATCCATCTCTGTTGTTGAATGTATCAGTCATTCATTCCTTTTCATTGCTGAATAGTATCCATTGTATGGATATTCCGTAGTTTATCCATTTTCCCATTGATGGATATCTGGATTGTTGCCAGTTCAGGGCTATTGTGAGTGAATAAGGCTGTTATGAAAAGACTTGTACAAGTCTTTTTCTGAACATATGCGTTTTTTTGTTTATAAATACCTAGGAATTGAAGTACTGGGTTGGAGAGTAGGTGTATGTTTAGTTTTCTCAGAGACTGCCAGATACTTCATAAGAAACTGCCAGACATTTTTGCAGTGTTTGTACCAATTTACACAGCTACCAAAATGTGTGAGAGTTTCAACCATCCATGCCAACACCTGGTCTTGTCTGTGTTTTTAATTTTAGCCATTCTGGTGAATGTGTAGTCATATCTTATTATGCATAGCTAATGATTAATGATGTTGAGCACCTTTTCATGTACGTTAAAAAAAAAAAAAAACTTTGTTGCCATCAAGTTGGTTCTGACTCATAGGAACCCTATGTGCCTCTTACCCATTAGTATATCTTCCTTTGTGAAGGGTCTGTTCACATCTTTGGCCTATTTTAAAAGTTGAATATTTGTTTTATTTGTGAGTTGAGAGAGTTCTTTATATATTCTGGATACCAGTCCTTTGTCAGTTATGTTTTGTGAATATTTTCTCCCAGGTTGTGGCTGGCCCATTCACTTTTTTTTTAATGATGTATTTTAAGGAGATGGTTTTCATTTTGATGAAATATAATTTATCAGTATTTTTTGTTGCTGTGTGTGTCCTGTCTGAGAACCCTTTGCCTACCCAATGTTAGATTTCTAATACAGGTTTATTACTTATAAATTGGTGTATCTACTTATAAAAATTTACTTAGATCTTGATACTTTCACCCATTTGTCAGTTCTACTCACTTATGACCTGAGGGAGTATTAAAATAAATCTAAATGTCTCAACAAAAAATAAAGCTATATAGAGACAGTGGTTTCAAACTTTTTTCCAACATCCAAGATATTTTCCAGTTTTGATGAGTGTTATATTTAGAGAATGGAAAAGGGTAGCAGAAGTGTATTATTCTCAGTGAAAGGAGAAGAGGATGTAAGTTGCTGTGGACAAACCACAGTTGTAACATCTCTCTCTTTTCTCTTCTCTCTCTTCTTCATTTCTGTCGTTGCCCATCTTTTCCTTCCACAGTTCTCTCTGACCCAAGAGATCACAGCTTTCCATGCCTGATTCCAACATGTTAGCAAGGGGTGCCTATCTAGAATTGCTAGTATAGCTGAAATTCTATCTAAATTTAAGAACCAATTGTAGCTTCTAACAGTGCATGAATTTACATTGTCCCTGAGACAGCTCTCAGGTTATAAGTAAAATAGTGATCTGTATTGATAAATCTGCTTTCGCAGGTGTTTGATTTAACTATTTTTCTCTGTTAGAGCAAAGCAGTGATTACTGGTAATCTACTTGAGCCTAAAATCTTATTATTCCTCAGGCTCACATCAACAGTTGATAGAGGCAAAATACATTAGAGTTTTGAGAGGCTATCGGTAGTAGCATTTTGGTTGGGTCATTGTGGATATCATATTAAAGTTTGTATTTTCTATTTCACTTTAAAAAGAGCTTTTATACTTTTTAAAATTTCATTAGGGAAAGATATAGAGAAGCAGAATAAACACAAAACCAAGGAAGAATTTCCCCTCACCCCAGAGGATGTTGTAGATTGGATTGGGTGTACTTTGGGGTTCGTCATGCAAAGAGTCAATAAATGTGAATAATTTTGCAAAGATTGGGAAGCCTAATATGCAGTGCATGATTGAGAGTTCTGGTTGCCAAAGATCTCCTACTTAATGTAGTTAATCAGACACCCAAATTCTGTAAGTTTTATCTGATTCCACTTAGGAAACCTCTGAGTTCTCTGAAACAGAGTAATCTTTTCAGGACTGTGGAGTGAAGAGTGATAGCTAACCCAGTTATTAGAAGGGATCTTGTTCACAAAAATCTTAATGTGAGCAACTGTATTCAAAATCTATATTTATTTTTTGGCCCTGAAGCCTAAGAATGGCACAGGACATTCCACTAAATCTAGAGTAGCCAATTATGTATGTGTACATGTATTTTTTTTCACGGGGGATGGGTTTACTGCTGGTGGTGGTAGATTTTTTTAACTGCATGTAGAAAAGTTAACTGTTTTTGTTGGCTTTCTCTGAAACCTATCAAGTGTTTCTTCTAAGTCATTTTTGTTAACCCAAGAGTCGGATATGTTCATGTTACCACTCAATGCTCATATCAAGGTGTTCACAATCACATGATCAGTGGCACAAGATCAGTGGTGAAAGCTCTGTGGAGGCCAAAGTGATTTTTTAACTCTGTATATAAAGTTACTCCTTATAAAAAGTGACTTTTGGGATCTGAAAGGACCCCTTGGATTTCAGTCTACTACTTCCCCCAATCTCTACATCCCATTAGGTGTGCTTTTGGACCCTGAAGCAACAATATTAGAAAAAGAAATGAGTTTAAAGATCATAGATGGTTTTTTGATGAAGATTGGTGACTTGGTTTTATACCCTTTTCTTCACTTTTATTTTTTATTGTCATAGACGAAGCTACTATGGAGGAAACTGGGCCAGTTTTAGCTTTTCAGGACTGCTGTCCTGGCTAAAGGAATACCAGGTAAATTTCTGACCTGATCTTTTAATTTGCTAGGTTGTATTTTGTGTCACATAATAACTCTGTATTGAAGAAAGCCCTGTATTATAGGATTGGTATCTTGTTTTATTCACTTATTTAATAAATATTATACACAATCATCTTTTTAACTCATAATTCTCCAGTGTCTTCATAATATAGTTATTCCTTTTTTGTATTAATAGATATGTTATAAATCCTGTACACATGATACTATTATTTAGTTACACTGTATGCCCAAATATAAGGCAAAAACTCTACGCCAAAATAGTTTCTCAGGAAAGACATTCCAGTCTATACAAAGTCTCACACATATTACTAATTGCTCTTTCTGTTAGTATATTTTGAACAAAAAATGATTTGGGGCAGACACATTAATTTGAAATGATTTCAGTCAGTGGTGGTCTTGCATGTTTATAGAGGTCACTTGATAAAATCTGTATGAAGAAAAAGCAAGGAAAGAAATTTAATATAAATTTAGTAATTTTTTTGAGAGTAGGATCTCACTATTGCAGCTGTTGGAGAGCATTGTAAAGAAGGATTTTAGAGATTATTTACAACATAATGTGTGAAGTGGTTTATGTTATGGAGTTTACCAATTTTTATGAGACACATTTAAAAAAAAGCCTTAATTTTATGCAAATGGTACTTGTGGCTTGAAATAAAATTCCTACTAAGAGCGATTTACATCGAATTAGAAAATGCTATATCTCAAACAGTTTAGATACTTGGGAAAGGAAGATAATATACTCTAGAAAATTATACTCTTTTAGCTAAGAATAGTAATAAACCAAGAAAACCCAAACCAGTTGCCATCGAGTTGCTGTCGACTCATGGCAACCCCATGTGTGTCAGAGTAGAACTGTGCTCCAAAGGGTTTTCAGTGGCTGATTTTTCAGAAGTGGATCAGAATGTAATTAGGAATTACTGAAAAATTTGTTGGACCACTTTCAGCCCTTAGTGAGAATTGTTTCATTCTCTGTGATTAAGGAAAAAAAGAAGTTATGTTGAGATCACAGATAGTCAAAATCACAAATGATAAATCTATTATTGCTAAGAGGTTATATACTTTTATGTATTATTGCTTTTATTTTCTTTCAGAATATAAAACATTCAGGGATTGATGATTATAAAGTCCTTAGTTTTATTGTGCTGAGTACTTTTCACAGTACTTTTTGTATATAATCGTAATTTAATATGGCCAGTGACCAACATTCAGAAATCTGAAAGTAAGTAGAATGAAGGAAGTCATTTTGACCTTGCAGTTTTGACAACAAAATATTTAAAAAAATATATTATTAACAAGTGATATATACAACAGATATCTTTGATTCTTAGCAGATGCAGAGTAAGTTGTTGGTTATGCACATTGTTTAAGAAAAAACGTTCTTAAGCCATGTCAGAACAGCCACATCTTTGTAACTGTATCAAAATATCATATCTCCTAATAGAAATCTGCAAACCAGAGCTAGTTTTTGATAGGATACATTTGTACACATTGTTTTCCTCTCCTTCATTTGAAGCTGGCATTCTATGCTGGAATTGCTTCAGTAACTATGAAGAGATATCCTTGAGTGTTGATGGAATTAAAAAAAGAAAAAAAGCTTGAATTTAGACAGTATAAAATTTTTCTCTGAAAAGTACAAGTTCAAATTACTCAATTTAATTAAAACTTCTCGTCTGTGTTTTGTTTAGGAAAGCAGTGACACTGTAAACGAAAGCCCAGCATGGCAAGAGCAGATTCTTGAAAATGAAGAAGCCATTGCTCTTAGCAGGAAGGATAGAACCATTCAACATGTGGAAGTGTTTTGTTATGCCAGGTATGAAAAGTATTTAGGATAAACTAAGTTAATGGCTTTTTAGTCACACTTTTTTTTTAGAAGTAGCCAGTGATAAGAATTTATATGACATTGGTTGCTACGAGTCATATTAGCGTGATGGTTTTACCTTTTTTTAAATGTAACTTTGTAACTTTCAATTTTCTCTGTTTAGGTAACAATAATAATGATAATAACAACAACAACACCTTACATTCATGCCTTGCAATTTACTAAGCTATTTGAAATATATTATCTCATTTAATCTTTACAACAGTCTTACGCTTTCGTAGGGCAGATAGGTATTAGTTACCTTTTTTACAGATGGGTCAGTGGAGCTCAGACAGATTAAGTAATTTGCTGAAGGTCACATGGCTTGATGTGTGGCAGGGCCGTACCTAAACTAGAGTGTGATGAAGCCCAAGATTAAAACCTAGGGCTTTTTACTCCTAATCAGTGTTCTTTAAACTACACCATCCTTCTTAGATAATATGCATTGCAGCAATATGGAAGGTTATAATTCTGAATTTAAAACCAGAAGAAATTGAGTGGTCACATTATAATGTTTTAATTGTTTCCCTTCAAGTGAGACTTTGTTGTTTAAAAACAATTGATAGTTTTTTTTTTCAGATGACATATGGTTGACAGGTCTGGAAAGGTAACAATCTCACAGTTAAGTACGACCTTTTAAGTGGTTCTAGTCTACAGAAGTCTAGAACACCAGATTGTCAGGCATTTTAATAGTAATCAAAGTTTACAATCCAATACCCTTGAGATTCTTCAGAATACACTCTGTCATCTTACACACACGTCTTGTGGTACAGTGGTGTGATATGAGCCTGAGAAAAGTTTGAGAACTTATGGTTAATTTCTGACCTATTTTCATATCTTCAGGTAACTAGCATTTTTTTCCCCGTAAACAAACAGCTAATGTTCTGTGATTTTCTGCAAAGGCACAGCCTTTGAAATGTCATATACAGATTATGATACACATAATGCTAAATGCCATTCAGTATGAAAAGGTGCAGCTCACTGACATTGTTTAGTGACAGTGTAAATGGATTTATAACAGAAAGTGAATTCAATTTAGAAGACGTATGCTTTAATGAAACCAGGAATAAATATTTGCTAACTTTCTTGTGTAATTGTGTCGCCCGTGAATGCGACTTTACTCAAATATAGTGACAGTGACACTCTGGCCCTTCAAGTAGTATTTTTTAATATGTTGTAACCTAGTAGTGTCAGACCTCATCTACATCCGCGAGGAGAGGTAAGAATCACCGTCAGCACAAAGCTGATTCCTATGAGGTGGAGGTCAAACATCCCTCTACTCTCCAACTGTAACCCGTTTCTGACACCAGCCGTCTCCCCCATGGCACTGTCTACTTCTCTGCTGGGTTTGATAATTCATTGCAGTGGCCACACAGAGCTCACAGACCATACTCACGATTATGTGGTTTATTGGAGAGATAACAGGCTACATACAACTCAGGATCAGGATCAACTTGGAAGTAACAGGATACAACTCAGGAGACAGATAAGTTCTTTAATCAAGACAGCTTCCAACCAAGACAGCTCTCAGCTTCTTCTTGGCTGTGCTTGCCAAGTGTTACAGCTTGATAGCTCTGTTGACAAGTGCCCAGAGGCATTCCACTCTGCCAGCAAGCCTCCTGCCTGAACGCACTCAGCTCTCTCTTGCTCCGTGGGTTGGCAAGTCCACTGCAGCTACCTTTTACCAGTCTTGTGGTTCCGCCCACTCATACAGCTGCCACCGTTTCTCTGCCAGTGGGCTCTACTGTGGTTGCTGCCATTTCTTGCCATCTCACACTTCTGGTGTTACAGATCTCTCTCCTGGGTCTAGGAGACTCTCAGTGCAGGGACCCTGGGTCCAAAGGATGCATTCCACTCCAGACTCTTGTTGATGGTAGTGAGGTCCCCCTCAACCTCTGTGCAGATGGCCCTTATGTAAGCCTATTTCTTGTCAATTTCAAGTCATGGCCCTCCCACCAGACCACAAGCTGACCAATCCCCTTCCTGGGCCACAGTAACTTAATTTGTATAGTAATTGACCAATTACCGCAAGGTCACTTAATTCTGTTGGTGGTTTTACACACCCTATTTGCATAGTAGACTAACCAATCCCTTGTAAGATTGTGACCCAGCCAGTCATTTTGGCAGAATTATAAACCCAAGGCCCCTGATTTCTCTACTCTTTATGACGCTCGGGATTAATGGTTTTTAATGACTGAACCAAAACATTTTAAGTGCGGAGGAAATCATCTCGTTTTCAACCCCAATTGATTCTTCAATTTTGTTTCTGGAGTTTCTCAAAGTAAGAAAGTGAAAGGTTGGTGGTGAAAAATTTGTTTTAAGACACTGAAATAGGACTCTGCTGTATATTCCTCTTAGTTATCTATTATAATGTGGAGGAAGAGGTGAACTGGGGTGATTTTCCGTTTTTCCTTGGAAAAAGTAGTTAGTTACTAGTGTCATAGTAAACAGGAAGAGCCTGTGCAGGAATGCACAGAAGATCCATTTGTCTATAGTAAGTGCTAAGAACATGGGGAAACTGGAATAACAATACCTCACTTTAACCCCAGCTAGACAGTGGCATGTTTAATCTTTTGGATCATGGCACAAAGTTGGAATTATGTGAAAGGGGCTAGGGCCAAAATAGCTGTACAGAGATTTACTTTATATGAGAGGTCATCACCCAGGATCCACTGACTTAAATCAAAACCTTACTTAATGTGTATTTCTGACAACTTTATTTTCTGTTTTTTTTTCTTTCCTGGCATAGTAAGTTGAAGCAGCAGATAGGAAATGTGTATCTGCTAGAGGCAAACACACCGAGAGCCACATCAAGACCAGGGTCCTGTGCCTGCCTTTACCATTCAATTTGCTGTGATACTGTTATGGATTGAACTATGTACCCCAAAAATATGTATCAACTTGGCTAGGCCATGATTCCCAGTATTGTGTGGTTGTCCACCATTTTGTCATCTGATGTGGTTTTCCTATATGTTATAAATCCTACCTCTGTGATGTTAATGAGGCAGGATTAGAGGCAGTTATGTAAATGAGGGAGGACTCAATCTACAAGATTAGCTTGTATTTTGAGTCAATCTCTTTTGAGATATAAAAGAGGGAAGCGAGCATAGAGACAGGGGAACCTCATACCATCAAGAAAGTAGCACCAGCAGCAGAGGGTGTCCTTTGAACCTGGGGTTCCTGTGCTGAGAAGCTCCTAGACCAGGGGTAGAGTGATGACAAGGACCTTCCCCCGGAACCCACAGAAAGAGAAAGCCTTCCCCTAGAGCTAGGGCTCAGAATTCAGACTTTGAGCCTCCTAAACTGTGAGAATAAACTTGTTTGTTAAAGCTATCCATTTGTGGTATTTCTGTTATAGCAGCACTAGATAACTAAGACAGATACTGAGCAAAACATATCTCCTCTGTAGACCTCTGTTTTACATTAGTAAAACATGAAGAATTTGATCTAGGTGATCTCAGAAGTCCATATGGGCTCTTACATGCTGCTCTTTTAGGTGCTGGTTTATAGACTGACAAATGAGAAGTAGACACAGCATCAGGAAACTGAAGGGCTTTGGGCCACTTAGGATGGGGGCAAATAGCTTTTCATACCAGAGGATTCCTCAAGGACATCACTATACTATACCATAGCATACAAATTTATAATCATAATTGCATCCTAGTGTCTTCACATGGAAGTTAAATTGTATTCTGTGTTCTCAACTTGAAAGAGTAGGGAGATTAAAATACATTTTAGAAAGATATCTATTAAAAATGGTTTGAATAAAAAATATTGTTTTTAGAGATGAACTTTAGTATGTAGAAAATTCTCTTATTTCCCTCCTGTGTAAGTAAGAGTATCACTGTGTAGTAGACCTTTGACATTCTTGAGGGATATATCCAAAATCTTCATGAATGCCCACTTTAGTAAATAATGGAAATTTTGATACAGGTTCCTGGTGTTTTGTTGTTGCATTGTTTACATGTGTTATTTTTGTTAATGCTACATTTTGTGGATGTAGTGGGGTGTGTATGTGCATGTGTGTATATTTAGTTCTATACAGTTTTATCATGTGTGGGTTCATGTATCCACCTCCACAGTCAAATTACAGAACAGAACAGGTTCATCATCACAAGGATCCCTCCTGTTGCCCTTGTATAACCACATCCATCTCCTCCCGTTCTCTGTCCCCTCCTCCTAGTCCCTAACCCCTGGCAACCACTGATCTGTTTTCCATCTTTGTAATTTTCTCATTTTGAGGATTATTCACACACACACAGACACAGACGCACACACACACGTAGGTACCCTTCGGCATAATTCTCTGGAGATGCATCCACGTTGTTGCATATATCAGTAGTTTGTTCCTTTTTGTTGCTGAGTTGTATTCCATGGTATAGCTGTGCCACAGTTTGTTTAACCATTTACCCATTGAAAAACACCTGGACTGTTTCCAGTTTTTGGCTATCATGAGTAAAGTTGCCGTGCATGTTCAAGTGCAGGCTTTGGTTTAAGCATACGTTTTCATGTCTTTGGGATAAATATCTGTCATGGACTGAATTGTGTCCCTCAAAGATGTCTGTCAGCTTGGCTAGGTCATGACTCCCAGTGTTGTACGATTATCTACCATTTTGTCATCTGATGTGATTTCCCTACGTGTTGTACATCCTATCACTATGATGTAATGAGATGGATTAGTGGCAGTTATATTGATGAGATCTACAAGATTAGAGAGTGTCTTAAGCCAGTCTGTTATGAGATATAAAAGAGAGACGCGAGCAGAGAGACATGGGGACCTCATACCACCAAGAAAGCAGTGCTGGGAGCAGAGCACATCCTCTGGATGTGAGGTTCCTTTGCTGAGATGCTTCGAGACCGAGGGAAGACTGATGACAAGGACCTTCCTCCAGAGCCGACAGAGAGAAAGCCTTCCCCTGGAGCCGGCACCTGGAATTCGGTCTTCTAGCCTACTAGACTGTGAGAAAATAAATTTCTCTTTGTTAAAGCCATCTGCTTGTGATATTTCTGTTATAGCAGCACTAGATGACTAAGACAATACCCAGGAGTGCAATTGTATGTTTAATTTTTTAAAGAAGCTGCCAGACTTTTCTGTAGGGTCTATAGCATTTTATATTCCCACCAGAAATGTATGACTAATCCAGTTTCTCAACATCCTTAGCAGCATTTGTAGTCATTGCTATTTCTTAGCCATTTTGATAGGTATGTAGTAATATCTCATTGTGGTTTTAATTTGCATTTCCCTGATGTCTGATGATATTGAACATCTTTTCATGTGCTTACTTATCATCCATATATCCTTTTCAGTGAAATGTCTGTTCATGTCTTCTGCATATTTTCTAAGTAGATTTTTATTACTTTTGAGATTTATGTTTATGTTCTAGACATGTATTCTTTGTCAGATATGTGGTTTGAAAATATTTTTTTCTTGTCTGTAGCTTCTCTTTTTATCCTCTAACATGATATTTTGCAGAACAAAAGTTGTTAGTTTTGATGAGGTCCAATGTATCAGTTCTTCCTTTTACAGATTATGCTTTTGGTATCAATTCTTTGCCTAGGCTTAGAGCCTGAAAATTTTCAACTGTGGTATATATTTTTAATTTTATAGTTTTATGATTTACATTTAAGTCAGTAATCCACTTTGAGTTAATTTTTGTATAAGGTGTGCTATTAAGTTGTGTTAATTTTTTTTTTTAACCTGAGGATGTCCAGTTGCTTCAGCACCAGTTGTGGAAAAGTCTTTCTTCCACTGAGTTGATTTTGCATCTTTATAAAAAATCAGTTGGCTCGTGGGGGAAGGGGGATTCACTCTGTAGATAGTAGATACTTGTTGTTTTTGGTGATAGGAAAGGTAACACTGAATGAGGGTGAAGTATATACAGTTTGACAAAGGTAAATTATGTCACTAAAAAGTACACAAGAAAAAAGGACCTGTTGGTAATTGCTATGGCATATATAATTTGCAGACAACAGCAAAAATAAGCAAAAAATACATGTGTGAGTATATAGGTATGTATGTAGGCATATAAGTGTATAGGTATATATATGTGTGTATATATAGGTGTATGCATATGTATGTACATATATTCCTATATATAATAAAGCACATAAGGGGCACAGTTACGGATACTTCTTAGACATAACCAAACACCTCGTGGGATTGGTTTTTTGGGTTTGAAGTGTTAGAACCATAGACTTATGGGACATCTCAGTCAATTGGCATAATATAGTTCATAAATTATGTTCTACATCCTAGTTTGATGAGTAGTTTCTGAGGTATTAAAAGCTTGTGAGCGGCCATCTAAGATACAACTTTTGGTCTCTACTCATCCAGAGCAAAAGAGAAAGAAGGAAACCTAAGACTCAAAGAAGAAACTAGTCTGCAGGACAAATAGTCTACATGAACCACTGTCTCATCCACCTTGAGACCAGAAAAACTAGATGGTGCCTGGCTATCACTACCAACCGTTCTGATCAGGGCCACAATAGCTGGATCCTGATAGAATGGGAAAGAATGTGGAATAGAACCTCATATTCCTAAAAAGAGAAAAAAAGCCTTTCTGGACTGGTTGAGACTGGAGGACATCCTGAGACTATTGCCTTGAGATACCCTTCAAACCTTGAATTGAAACTAATTCCTGAGTTCACCTTGTAGCTAAATAACAAATAGGCTCACAAAATAATGAATATCACCCGTAAGTATTGCGCTCTTTTAAAAAATCACCTATATGAGACCAAATGATCAACAATTACTTTAAAACAAAGGTGAGAATGTAAGGGGACAGGGAAACTAGATTAACAGAAAGAGAACAACCAGAAAAGATATAATGAGAATGTTCATGCAGTATGAAGAATGTAACCAATGTCACTGAACAATTTGTGTAAAAATTATTGAATGGGAACCTAAACTGCTGTGTAAACCTTCACCAAAAGCACAATAAAATACTATTTAAAAAAATCAGTTGGCTGAACTTGGGCAGGTGTATTTTGGATTCTCTTTTTTGTTCCATTGGTACATTTATCTATTCCACCACCAATGTTGCACTGTCTTGATTACTGCAGCTGTATACTAGTCCTTAATATCAGGTAGAATGATTCTTCCAATTTTATTCTTCTTTGTCAAGATTGCTTTAGCTATTATGGACCTTGTACCTTTCCATATAAATTTTATAATAAGCTTGTCTATGTCTACAGGAAACATTGCTGGGATTTTGGTAAGAATTACATTAAAGCTGTAGATCAGTTTTGGGAGAATTGACATCTTTACTATTTTGACTCTTTCAATCCATGAACATGGTATGTTTTTCCTTTTATGATGATCCTTGATTTCTTTAGGAGCACTGGTGACACAGTGGTTAAAGCACTTGGCTGCTAACTAGAAAGGTTGTGGTTTGAACCCACCAACTGCTCTGTGGGAGAAAGATGTGGCAGTCTGCTTCTGTAAAGATTTACAGCCTTGGATACCTATGGGGCAGTTCTGCTTTGTCCTACAGGGTCACTATGAGTCAGAATCGACTCGATGGCAATATGTTTCTGGTTTTGATTTCTTTCAACAAAATTTTGTAATTTTCAGCATACAGCTCCTATATGTGTTTTTGTTTTGTTAGTTGTATACCTAAGTATTTCACATTGGCGGAAGTAATTGTAAATGGTATTGTGTTTTTTCATTTTGGTTTTCGCATCTTCATTGTTAGAATGACATTTCTGTTACATAGAAATGTAGCTGACTTTTGCATGTTGATCTTATATCCTGAAATCTTACTGAACTCAGTTACTAGTTCTTGGAGGTTCTTGGTTTTTTTTTTTTTTTTTTTTGGTAGATTACTTAGGATTTTCTACATAGATTATCATGTCACCTACAAAAAGGAATAGTTTTCTTTCTTTCTTCCCACTGCTGTATTATTTTTATATTTTCAGAATCTGTATTCTGTTGAGAGTCATGTATTTTCTGTTCATAGCCACACATCATGAATTAATTGCATTTTCTAGTTATCTTTAGGCTCACTTAATGTGCATTTTTTTCACAAAGGAAGTTATCTTTTTCCTGAAGATTTTTGAAATTAGACATTAAGCTGGGTATGAGAATGGCTTGGGGACGGTGTCTGACCTCCTCCAACCCCACAAGGGGGAAGGAGAACCAGGATCAACAGCCCAAGGCTGATTCCTATGAGGCGGACATGAGACATGCCTTCTCTCTTGGCCATCTTTACCAATTCTGACACCAACCGTCCCTCCCACAGCACTCTCTACTTCTCTGCTGGGTTCAATAATTCATTTCAATGGCCACACAGAACTCATAGACCATACTCACATATAGGGTTTATTAGGGAAGTAACAGTAGCACTTCAGGCTCAAGAACACTCAGGATACAGTTCTTTCATCAGGATAGCCTCTCCCGAGCTGTGCTCGCAGGCACACCTCTCCGTGGCCCTCAGTTTCTGCCAAAAGGCACTCAGCTTTCTCCGTCCGTGTGCCGGGAAGCCCACTACACCCATCTCCTGCTGCTGGGTCTCTCCTTCCTTGGTGGTGGTGGGCTCATCTTCTCTGCTCTGGAATTGGCTCTCTTTTAAGGCAAAACTGACCAATCCTCTTGGTGGGCTACAATTACTCTATCACACAGTCCTGCCCAGTCATCTGGGTAGGAGATGCGAGACCATGACTAGAAAGGCCACACAAAAGTAATCAATCAGTAATCAATTGCACCGCACTTGGCAATCATTTAGGGTCTTTCGCTTGCTACATACCTTGCTCTTGCACACTACTCTGTCAGCATATGCAATTCAAATCTACAAGCTGGCCAAATGACAAATTACCAAAAATCCTACACCTTAATGGTCATTCATGCCAAGAGTCTACTATCTTTAGTTGCATCAAGCAAATAGGTAGAAGTCATACTTAAATCCTTGTTGCATTGCATATATGAAATACTGTTTTATTTTTTTAAATTTCTAAATATTGTCTGAAGACAACTTTATAATGATATAAATACTGAAATATTATGACTTGTCTTCCCATTTTAGATCAGATGAGTTAGCTTAGTTGATAGAGTTGGTGTTCACTAAGCCAAAATCTATTATTTGATTCTTATATATTTCATAAGGAAGAATAAAATATGTATCTCTTGGCCATAAGCAATATTCTAGCTATAACCAGTAGCCTCCTGAATATTTATGTTTGATTGCAAGGAGGACTGGGCAAGAATACACATGGCTAAGTGCAAATCCATCACTGCTGCACGGAAATACCTCAGAGAACGTGGTGAGTCAGTAATAGCATACTCCAATGTAAAGGTATAGGATAGCACATTTTAAAAAAATTGCTGACTGTAGGATAGCACATTTTAAAAAAATTGCTGACTATTTATTTTCAAAACTAGTCTGAAATGTTCAAGTTAAAGGTTTTGAGTGATCATTTAAGCATTAAACCAAATACTTTTGGTTATTGCAAAATTACACTAAATACTAAAATACATAATACAGTGATTTGTGTATTGTCATATGTTAAAGTACAAGTATCACAAACTCTAATGAACTATCCAGATTATTTTGATATATCAGAGCTTTTTCACCCTAGTGCTGCTTAAAATAAGTGGATCAATTTCTAGGTTGGACCTAGAAATATTTTCGCTATGTAAAGTTTTTTTTATAGAAATGGTATGTATGATTATATAATTTATTGATTTACAGAAAGCAAGTGAAAAAAGACTAGCATTTATTGGATACTATCTTTCTGCCCTGGTGGCACAGTGGTTAAGAGCTTGGCTGTTAACCAAAAGGTCAGCAGTTCAAATCTACCAGTTGCTCCTTGGAAACCCTATGGGGCAGTTCTACTCTGTCCTGTAGGGTCACTATGAGTCGGAATCGACTTGATGGCAACGGGTTTGTTTTTTTGTTTTTTTGTTTATCTTTCTGCCAAGCACTGTAACCATGTGCTTTACATATTTTATTTCATTTAATCTGTGCTATAGCTATGTGTTGAACCCTGGTGGCGCAGTGATTAAGAGTTTGGCTGCTAACCAAAAGGTCGGCATTTCTTTATCTACTAGCTACTCCTTGGAAACCCTATGGGGCATTTCTACTCTGTCCTATAGGGTCACTATGAGTTGAATGGGAATTCCAGAACAGTTAATTTTGCTCATGAAGAACCTGTACATAGATCAAGAGGCAGTTGTTCGAACAGAACAAGGGGATACTGCGTGGTTTAAAGTCAGCTGCTCCTTGGAAACCCTATGGGGCATTTCTACTCTGTCCTATAGGGTCACTATGAGTTGAATGGGAATTCCAGAACAGTTAATTTTGCTCATGAAGAACCTGTACATAGATCAAGAGGCAGTTGTTCGAACAGAACAAGGGGATACTGCGTGGTTTAAAGTCAGGAAAGGTGTGCAGCAGGGTTGTATCCTTTCACCATACCTATTCAATCTGTATGCTGAGCAGATAATCGGAGAAGCTGTACTATGTGAAGAAGAACTGGACATCAGAATTGGAGGAAGACTCGTTAACAGCCTGTGTTATGCAGATGACACAACCTTGCTTGCTGAAAGTGAAAAGGACTTTGAAGCACTTACTGATGAAGATCAAAGACCACAGCCTTCAGTATGAATTACGCTTTAACGTAAAGAAAACAAAACTTCTCACAATTGGACCAATAAGCAACATCATGATAAATGGGGAAAAGATTGAAGTTGTCAAGGATTTCATTTTACTTGGATCCACAGTCAACAACCATGGAGGCAGCAATCAAGAAATCAAAAGATGCATTGCATTGGGCAGCTCTGCTGTAAAAGACCTCTTTAAAGTGTTGAAGAGCCACGACGTCACCTTGAAGACTAAGGTGTGCCTGACCCAAGCCATGGTATTTTCAATCGCACCTTATACTTGGGAAAGCTGGACAATGAATAAGGAAGACCGAAGAAGAATTGATGCCTTTGAATTGTGGTATTGGCGAAGAATATTGAATATACCATGGGCTGTCAGAAGAATGAACAAATCTGTCTTGAAAGAAGTACAGCCAGAATGCTCCTTGGACACGAAGATGGCGAGACTTGCATCTCATGTACTGTGGACATGTTATCAGGAGGGACCAGTCCCTGGAGAAGGGTATCATGCTTGGTAAAGTAGAGGGTCAGTGAAAAAGAGGAAGACCTTCAACAAGATGGATTGACACAGTGGCTGCAACAGTGGACTCAACCATAACAACGATTGTGAGGATGGTGCAGGACCGGGCAGTATTTCATTCTGTAGTACATAGGGTCGCTATGAGTCAGAACTGACTTGACGGCACCTAACAGCAACATGAGTTGAAATCGACTCGACAACAGTGGGTTTGGTTTTGGTTTTATAGGTATGTGTATGGGCTATAGGGGTATCTCAGGGAGAGCCTGAGTCAATAGGAGAGTCAGAATTTGAACCCACATCTGTCTAACTCAAAAGCCTGTACTGTTGCCATTTTGATAAGATCAACAGGGACATGTGCTCATCAGGTGAGCCATTCCACCAAGTGAATAAATTATTTCCTTTGTGCAGACTAGCACCAAAAAAGTGCATTCACTTCTTAAATTTACTATAATACTGTTTGGTATAGTAAACTAGTCCTTTCTTTAACGGGGAATTAAAGTGCCTAACTCCCAGTGTTAGGAAAACGAGGAATTATTCCAGTATCCTTCAGTTGTTGTGAATGTACATTATAAGCCACAGAATGTTTTTGTAGCTTTGTTGTTGTCATTAGGTACCGTTGATTTGGTTCTGACTCATAGCTATGCTATTATGTACAACAGAATGAAACCCTGCCCGGTCCTGCACCATCCTCACAATCGTTGCTATTTGAGCCCAGTGTTGAAGCCACTGCATCAAGCCATTTCATTGAGTCTTCCTCTTTTTGCTGACCCTCTGTATATTGTAGCTTATCTAGGGGAATAAAAGTAGCTACTATTTATAGTTTTAAATTCTGAACCAACTATGAAAAGGCAAAATGCATTAATTCACACTCATCTCACACAAACCCAAACAATACTTATTTTATCTTTCTAAAATATTGACAATAGTTTGTATATTTTCTGTTTTTTAAGTTTTTTTATCGTATTGAACATTATTTCCCTTTTTCTGGTATGATAATGTTAAAACAGGATGAAAACTTGCTTCTTAGTTTTGCAAGTGAACCAACTCTCTAATGGCTTGATATCAAAATAAAGATACTGTAGTAGGTATCTGAAATTCTGCTTATTTATTTTGGATTTTAAATTTTTAAATTAAAAATTATACAAGTTGCGCTTTGACAGGCATCACAGTAGAGGGTTCCGAACATAGAAGGAGAAAACTGTAGAACAAAATTCAAATTCACAAAAAAAGACCAGACTTACTGGTTTGACAGAGACTGAAGGAACCCCTGAAACTGTGGCCCCTGGACACTCTGCTAACTCAGAACAGAACTGAAGCCACTCCAAAAGTCCACCTTTCAGCCAAAGATTAGACAGGCCTGTAAAACAAACAAAACACACGTGAGTAACATGCTTCTTGGTTCAGTCAAGTATATGAGACCAAATGGGCAACACCGGCCCAAAAGCAATGACGGGAAGGTGGGAAGGGACAAGAAACCTGGACAAATGGACATGGGCAAACCGGGGTGGAAAGGGAAAGGAGGAGAGTGCTGACACATTACAGGGATTGCGGCCAATGTTGCAAAACAATTTGTGTATGAATTTTTGAATGAGAAACTAATTTGTACTGTAAAAAAACACACACAGATTCAAAGGGAATCCGCTACTCCTCCACTCCTTCTAATCACAATTCTAGATCTAAGTCCCTTCCATTTGGCAACTCTGGACTTGCCACTGGCCTAATATCAAATCAGGAAAAACATATGTATAAACAGATTTGAAAATGACATATAGCGATGATGGAGTTCTCCTAATAAAAGGCAAATTTATGTGAAAACAAAAAGTATTAAATTCTTTGGAATAAATCTAGGAAAATACAAGTAGAATTTTATGTTGAAAATTGTAAACCATTGATGAGAGAAGTCAAAGACCAAATAAATGAAAAGATATACTGTTAGAAGAATTATATAAGTTACTTCATGAACTGTTTTTTTTTTTTAAACTAAAACTTTTTCCTGGTCAAGTCCTGCTGACTTCCCTAGTATTGTGTACTGCTTTACCCTTCACCGAAGTTACCGCTTATCTGCTGTCTAGTTAGTGTGTTTTCCACCCCACTGCTCCCCTCCCTCATAATAATCAAAGAATTTTTTTCTGTGTGTAAACCTTTTCATGTGTTTTCATAATAGTGGTGTCTTAGTCATCCAGTGCTGCTACAACAGAAATACCACAAGTGGATGGCTTTAACAAAGAGAAATTTATTTCCTCCCAGTTAAAGTAGGCTAAAAGTCCAAATTCAGGGCATCAGCTCCAGGGAAGGCTTTGTCTCTCTGTCGGCCTTCTTCTCTTCGGTGTTCCTTTGGACTAGGAGCTTCTTTGTGCAGGGACCCTGGTCCAAAGGAGGCACTCTGCTCCTGGCACTGCTTTCTTGATGGTATGAGGTCCCCAACTCTGCTTGCTTCCCTTTCCTTTTATCTCTTGAGAGATAAAAGGTGATGCAGGCCACACCCCAGGGAAACTCCCTTTACATTGGATCAGGGATGTGTCCTGGGTAAAGGTGGTGTTACAATCCCACCCTAATCCTCTTTAACATAAAATTACAATCACAAAATGGAGGCCAACCACAC
>NW_004443996.1:2769359-2771159 GCF_000243295.1 Trichechus manatus latirostris
CATTTTTCCCCAGCTCTGTCTGGGACCCTCTATTGTGATCCCTGTCAGAGCAGGCAGTGGTGGTAGCCAGGCAGCATCTAGTTGTGCTGGACTCAGTGTAGTGGAGGCAGTGGTAGTTGTGGTCCATTAGTCCTTTGGACTAATCTTTCCCTTGTATCTTGCTTTCTTCATTCTCCCTTGCTCCTGAAGGGGTGAGACCAGTAGAGTATTTTAGATGGCTGTTCAGAAGCTTTTAAGACCCCAGAGGTTACTCAGCAATGTAGAATGTAGAACATTTTTTTATAAACTTTGTTATGCCAATTGAGCTAAATGTTCCTGAGACCATGGCACCAACAGCCTGCAGCCCAGTATTTCGGTCCTTCAGGGAGTTTAGATGTATCTATGAAATTTCCATGACCTTTCCTTGGAAAAGTTGTGCTGCCTTCCCCAGTATTGTGCACTGTCTTACCCTTCACCAAAGTTACCACTTATCTATTGTTTATTTAGTGTTTTTCCATCCACAGCCCTCCCTCCCTCGTAACCATCAAATATTGTTTCTTTTTGTGTGTGAACCTTTTCATGAGTTTTTACAGTAGTGGTCTCATATAATATTTGTCCTTTTGTGATTGACTTATTTCACTCAGCATGCCCTCCAGTTTCATCCATGTTATGAGATGCTTCACAGATTCATAATTGCTCTTTATCGTTGCATAATCTTCCATTGTGTGTATGTACCATAGTTTGTTTATCCATTCATCTGTTGATAGGCATCTAGGTTGTTTCCATCGTTTTGCTGTTGTGAACAATGCTGCAGTGAACATGTGTATGCATATGTCTGTGTGACAGCTCTTGTTTTTCTAGGATATATTCCTAGGAGTGGGATTGCTGGATCATATGGTATTTCTATTTCTAGCTTTCTAAGAAAGCACTGTATCATTTTCCGAAATGGTTGTACCATTTTGCATTCCCACCAGCAGTGCATAAGAGTTTCAATCTCCCCGCACCCTCTCCAGCATTTGTTATTTCATGGTTTTTTGATTTGTGCCAGTAATGCCGGGGTGAGATGGTATCTCATTGTGGTTTTGATTTGCATTTCTCTAATGGCTAGTGATTGTGAGCATTTCCTCATGTGTCTGTTAGCCCCTTGAATATCTTCTTTGGTGAAGGGTCTGTTTATTTCCTTTGCTCATTTTTTAATTGGATTATTTGTCTTTTGTTGTAGAGGTGTTGGATTTTCCTGTAGATTTTAGAGGTTAGAATTTGTTGGATTTGTCATAGCCAATAATTTTTTCCCAGTCTGTAGGTTCTCTTTACTCTTATGGTGAAGTCTTTTGACGAGCATAAGTGTTTAATTTTTTTAAAAAGGAGAGATATATATGATTGCAAGAGAAACCAGAGTATAATAAGTGTTTAATTTTTAGAAGATCCCAGTTATCTAGCTTATCTTCTGGAGTTTGTGTGTTGTTAGTTATGGTTTGTATCCTGTTAATGCTGTGTATTAGAGCCTCTAGCATTGATCCTATTTTTTCTTCTATGATCTTTATAGTTTTGCATTTTATATTTATATATTTGATCCATTTTGAATTAGTTTCTGTGTATGGTGTGAGGTATGGGTCCTGTTTCTTTTTTTCTAGATAGACATCCAGTTTTGCCAAGCACCATTAGTTGAAAAGACTGTCTTTTCCCCATTTGATGGATTTTGGGCCCTTGTCAAATATCAGATGACTGTAGGTGGATGGATTTACATCTGGGTTCTCAATTCTGTTCCATTGGTCAATGTATCTGTCGTTGTACCAGTACCAGGCTGTTTTGACTACCCTA
>NW_004443996.1:2771259-2813126 GCF_000243295.1 Trichechus manatus latirostris
AGGTGGATGGATTTACATCTGGGTTCTCAATTCTGTTCCATTGGTCAATGTATCTGTCGTTGTACCAGTACCAGGCTGTTTTGACTACCCTAGCTATGTAGTAGGTTCTGAGGTCAGGTAGTGTGAGTCCTCCTACTTTATTCTTCTTCTTCAATAGTGCTTTACTTATATGGGGCTTCTTCCCTTTCCATATAAAGTTAATGATTAGTTTTTCCATCTTTTTAAAGAATATTGTTGATATTTGGATCGGTATTGCATTGTGTTTGTAAATTGCTTTGGGTAGAATTGTCATTTTCATTATGTTGAGTCCACCTATCCGTGAGCATGGTATGTTTTTCCATTTATGTAGATCTCTTTTGGTTTCTTGTAGTAGTGTTTTGTAGTTTTCTTTGTGTAGGTCTTTTACATCCCTGGTTAGATTTATTCCTAAGTATTTTATTTTTTTAGGGGCTATTATAAAAGGTATTGTTTTCCTGATTTCTTTTTCGTCATTCTCTTTATTGGTGTATAGGAATCCAGCTGATTTTTGTATGTTTATCTTGTGTCCTGCCACTCTAGTGAATCTTTCTATTAGTTCCAGTAGTTTTCTCGTGGAGCCTTTTGGGTTTACTATGTGGAGTATATCATCTGCAAATAGGGACAGTTTTACTTCTTCTTCACCAATTTGGATGCCCTTTATTTCTTTTTCTTGCCTTATTGCTCTAGCTAGGACTTCCAGCACATTGTTAGACAGGGATGGTAATAAAGGGCATGCTTGTCTTTTTCCTGTTCTCAAGGGGAATGTTTTCAGCCTCTCTCCATTAAGAATGATGTTGGTCATTTGTTTTGTATAGATGCTCTTTATTATGTTGAGGAATTTTCCTTCTGTTCCTATTTTGCTAGAGTTTTTATCTGGAATGGGTGTTGGACTTTATCAAATGCCTTTCCTTGTCAGTTGAGATGATCATGTAATTCTTTTATTTATGTGGTGTATTACTTTGATTGATTTTCTAATGTTGAACTATCATTGCATACCTGGTATGAATCTCACTTGGTTGTGGTGCATTATTTTTTTGATACGATGTTGAATTCTTTTGGCTAGAATTTTATTGAGCATGTTTGCATCTATTTTCATGAAAAATATTGGTCTATAATTTTCTTTTTTCGTGGTGTGTTTACCTGGTTTTGGTATCAAGGTTATGCTGGCTTCACAGAATGAATTCGGAAGTGTCACTTCCTTTTCTGTGTTCTGTAATAGTGTGAGTAGTACTGGTGTAAGCTCTTCTCTGAATGTTTGATAGAATTCTCCAGTGAAGCCATCTGGGCCAGGGCTTTTCTTCATTGTTGTTGAGAGTAGTTTTTAATTACCCTTTGAATCTCTTCTCTTGTTATCGGTCTGTTCAGATTTTCAACATTATTTTTTATTTGGGTAGGTATTGTGTTTCTAGAAATTTGTCCATTTCCTCTAGGTTTTCAGATTTGTTAGAATATAGTTTTTCGTGGTATTCTGTTATGATCTTTTTTATTTCGATTGGGTCCAGTGTTATGTCCCCCATTTCATTTCTTTTTTGGTTATTGATGTGCTCTCCTGTTTTTCTTTTGTCAGTTTGGCCAGTGGTTTGTCAATTTAGTTCATCCTTTCAAAGTACCAACTTTTGGTTTTGTTAATTCTTTCTTTGTTTTTCTATTCTCTATTTCATTTATTTCTGTTTTGATTTCCTTTCTTCTGGTGGCTGTGGGCTTCTTTTCTGTTGTCTGTTTCTTCAAGTTGTATACCTAATGTTTTGATTTTGTCCCTTCTTTTTTGATATTTGCATCTATTGCTATAAATTATCCTCTGAGCACTGCCATTGCTGTGTCCCAAAGGTTTTGGTATGTTGTGTTTTTATTCTCATTTGTTTCTGGGAATTTTTTGATTCCATCTTTGATTTTTTTCTATTATCCAGTGGTTTTTAAGCAAGGTGTTATTCAGTTTCTGTGTATTTGTTTTTTTTTTCCCTCATTCTTCCTGTTAATAATTTTTACTTTTATGTCTTTGTGATCCGAGAAGATGCTTTGTATCATGTCAGTGTTTTGGATTTTGTTGAGGGTTGCCTTGTGGCTTAAGATGTGGTCTATTCTGGAGAATGTTCCATGTGCATTGGAAAAGAATGTATACTTTGCTGCTGTTGAGTGGATTGTTTTATATATGTCTGTGAGGTCAAATTGGTTGATCATGTCCTTAACATCTTCTGTATATTTGCAGAGTTTCTTTCTAGATGTTCTGTGACCTTTACCGAGAGTGATGTATTGGAAGTCTCCTACTATTACTGTGGAACTTTCAGTTTGTCTTTTCATTGCTGTTAGAGTTTGTTTTATGTATTTTGCAGCCCAGTCGTTGGGTGCATAGGTATTTATTATGGTTATGTCATCATGGTGGATTGTCCTTTTAATCATTATATAATGTCCTTCCTTTTCTTTTATGGCAAATTTTGCCCTAAAGTCTCTTTTTTCTGAGATTAATATTGCCACTGCTGCTCTTTTTTGATTTCTGTTTGCTTAGTATATTTTTTATAACCTTAGATTTTTAATAGATTTATGTCTTTGTGTCTAAGGTATGTCTCCTGTAGACAGCATATTGATGTGTCCTGTTTTTTTAATCCACTTTGTCGCTCTCTGCCTCTTTTTGGGTGCATTTAAGCCATTTACATTCAGTGTGATTATCGATAGGTGTGAGTTTATTGCTGTCATTTTGTAGTGTTTCTTTTTTTTGGGGTGCTGACATTTCGTTTTTTCCTCTTTCTCTGCTGCGCTGAGTTCTTTTTGTTTGTGAAATTTCTTTTCATTTCTTTTGTTATTATGGATTTTGTGTTTACTGAGACTTTATATTTTTCTTCTTTATTTTGATGAGTTGGTTTTGTTAACTTTCTTCAGGGTTACCTTGTAATTTTCTGTTGTCTTCCTAAGTTTGGACCAGTCTTTTATTACTTGATATCACCTTGACGTACTCTCCATTTTAAATTCTATATCTACACCATGTATTCCCCCTTTTATTGTTCTGACATTGTTTCCATTTACATATTGACATCTCTAGTTCCCTGTTCTGAATCTTTTAGCTTTGTTTTATCCTTGAGAGTTCATTACCTAGGTCAGTATTTGGCTGATACTGATCTGTGTCCTCTATTCAGGTTGTTGCCTGATGTTGGTTCTCTAACCAAAGGACTCTGTTTAATAGTTCCTGTATGTTTGGTTTGGTTTTTACAAATTCCCTTAATTTCCTGTTGGGAGTTCTATGGAGGTGCCTTTCTGCGTGTGGGCTTATTGACTTTATTCCAGGATGGCAACACTGAGTCATGTCGTTTGGTCAGGAACCTCCACTCTGTATCTCTATTCCTTCCCTTTTTTTCTATCATCAGTTTATTCTTCTCCTCAGTGATTTCTAATCTAATACTTATCCATTCGTTTAAGGTGCAGGGTTCTAGGATTGACTTTATCTGTTTCACTTGGTTTTTTGGGTCTTTGTTGCAGTGGGATGACTTAGTATGTCTAACTAGTCCACCATCTTGGCTCTGCCTCAAGTTATGTGAAATTTTTGTGCAAATATTGAATAATACCAATAAGAAAAAAAGGAGTAAAAAATAAAGGAAATGAAAAATCAGCTATATTCTTTACAATTTAGAGGCAGCCGTGGTTTACATAGTAGATACATAAATGTAGATGGTTGGGTGATAGATAAGTAGTTATGAAGTAGTAAGTCAATCCAGGATTAGTGAATTGAACAGTTTTATTATATCAGAACTCTGGATCACATCCTCTGTATTTCTCTTAGCTTTCTGTGCAGGTTTACAAGATGGATGCCATGGTTTCAAATACGTTCTCACACTGCAAAAGATCTCTAAACAGGAAATGAAGTTAGGAAACTTTTTCCCTAAGATGAGTATACTCTTTTTTATTTTACTGAAAATCTTTACCAGTAGTCCCCAGCAGACTGTTCCTCCTTGGCTATAACTGGGTAACATGCCCATCTCTAAATCAGTCACTTAGCAGAGGGAAGTGAAATTACCGTAACTGATTTTGTCCATCATGATCGATGCCCTAAGACTAGGCAGCTTCTGCCTGATACTGAAACAGAATTTGAGCTCTTGTAGCAAGGAGAAAGAGGGTAGTGGTTGTTCAGTAAGCAACCAGTACTGCCTGTTGTACACTGCCTTATGGAATTTTGTTCTTGTAGAAATGTGACAGAGGTTGATATTTCAGCTGCATTCTACAGTATGTGTTAGCATTTTAAGTTGGTACCAAACAGAGAACTATATCTACCAATATATTGCAGCAATTCAAAATTGATTACAGTGCTTTTTTTATATTACTATTTTCTGAAACCACAAGTTCTGGTTAGTCTAATTTTTATAACTCTTATGAGTAGCCATTAAACATTTATTTGCAGGAATAAACAGTTGGGTAGCAGTGTAACATATATGGTGCAAATCAGAAATGAATGGCCTTAGAACAGAGTGCATGCATCAGAGTAAAAGAATACATTTTTTTTGTAAAATGCAGTATTGGGAAAATGGTGCAGCTGGCTGAGAAATATGAAAACCTGTGCTAAATAAATTAACCAGCTTGTTGGCAATTTTTCATTTGACTCATCTGAAAGGGGAGCCAAACTATTACAGGGCATTAATAAGACGCATTCATTTTGAGGTTTTCCTTTGTTACTACAACTAATTGATGAGCAATATTGGATAATATCATAATTTATAGCCCATAGTTCCAAATGCATTTGTACAAAGTAGTATTCAGTAGTTGCGGTTAGATAAAATTATTTCAAAAATATTGTACTGTATTGTAAATGGCCTTTGAAGTTCAAATTAGCAATATAAATGACATTAGATTTAATGTTTGAAATCTATTTTGATAGTTAAAATTTTTTCTAATTTTGATTTTGGTGAAAATATACACAGCGGAGCATGTACCCCATTCAGCAATTTCTACAGGTACAATTTAGTGACATTGGTTACATTCTTCACGTTCTGTCACCATTCTCGCTGTCTCTACCCGTGTGCGTCAACACCATTGACATAGACTCACTACCCCCTAAACTTCTCGTCTATACTTTAGAGTTACTGTTGTCAGTTTGCTCTCATACAGATAATTCTTTAAAAGAGCACAATGCTCATAGCGAATATTCTTTACTAATTTAGCAAAACTGTTGTTTAGTTTAAAGATGTCTTCGGGGGATTAATTTGGTTCATGGTTTGAAGATTTCCTGAGAGTGATAGATTCAGGAGTTCCTCCAGTCTCAATAGATCCAATAAGTCTGGATTCTGAAATAATTTGAAATTCTGTTCTACATTTTTCCCCTTTTGATCAGGATTCATCTACTGAGTCCTTGATAAAAACATTCGGTAATGGTAGCCAGGCACCATCCAGTTCTCCTGGTCTCATGGCAAAGGAGGCAATAGTTCATAGAAGTAGTTAGACCTGTAGTCTACTTCCCTGTCTGATTCCTTGGTCTCCTTCTTCCTTTGCCTCTCCAGGGAAATAGAGACCCATTGTTGTATCTTGGATGGCCGTTCTCAGGTGTTTAAGATCCTAGGTACTACTCACCAAACCAGGGAGTGGAACAGAAATTCTCAAAACAGTATTAGGCCAGTTGATTGGACAGTCCCACGAAGTCATGACCCTGAACCTTCAAACCAGCAGAACTAATTCCATAAGGTGTTTGGATGTACCTAAATAGTATCAGCAGCTTTAGCCTCTTTTTGTTGTTGTTGCTGTTGTGTGTAACACTATATTTACTGTTTTGCTCTTTTTCTGTTGTATGACTTAGTGATATCAATTACATTCGTCAAGCTGTGCAATGATTACCCTTAATGGATGCAAATTTTCTCATCACCCTAAACATAAACCCACTACTTTCCAGAGAATGATTCCCTCTCTCCCCCAACCCCAAACCAGAAAACCAAACCCATTGCTATCGAGTCAATTTCAACTCATAGCAACCCTACAGGACAGAGTAGAACTGCCCCATAGGGTTTCCAAGGAGTGGCTGGTGGTTTCGAACCGCCGACCTTTTGGTTAGCAGCTGAGCTCTTAACCACTGCGCCACCAGGGCTCCCCGCCCACCCCAGGTAACCACTCATATACATTGGTCTCTATATATTGTTCTTGTCATACAGTATTTGTCCTTTTGTGATTAACTTATTTCACTAAGCATAATGTCTTCAAGGTCCATACATGCTGTAGCATGTATCAGGACTTCATTTCTCTTGTGGCTGAGTAGTATTCCATTGGATATATGTACTACATTTTGTTTATCCATTCATCTGCTGATAGGCACTCAGGTTCTTTCCACCTTTTTGCTATTGGGAATAATGCTGCAACGAACATAGGTGTGCATATGTCTGTTTGTGTCGCTACTTTTAGGTCCCTGGGCTATATACCTAGGAGTGGAATTGCTGGGTCAGCCCTGGTGGCGTGGTGGTTAAGAGCTTGGCTGCTAACCAAAAGGTTGGCAGTTAAATCCACCAGCCACTCCTTGGAAATCTTATGGGCCAGTTCTGCTCTGTCCTATAGGGTCTCTATGAGTCGGAACCGACTCGATGGCATCTAACAACAGCAACAACAAGGTAGTTCTAACTTTATTTATTTTTTTATTTAAGTTTATACATGCATGTTTAATGTCTCTGGTTATCTGGTTTTCCAAGTACACAGCCTGGAGTTCTAGTTAATAGTTTGTTGTTGTTAGCTGCCATCAAATTGGCCACCAACTCTTGACAACTGCCTGCACAATGGCAACGTTAACTCCTGGTCCCACGGCATCCCCATAATCAGTTATGGATCAGACCATTGTGATCCATAGGGTGTTCACTGGCTGATTTATGGAAGTAGATCAGAATTTTAATTTTTTGAGGAATTGCCATACTGTTTTCCACAACGGTTGTACCATTTTACATTCCCATCTCCAATGAATAAGGGTTCTGATCTCCCACATCCTCGCCCACATTTGTTATTTTCTGTTTTTTTGTTCATTGCCATTCTAGTAGGGGAGAGGTGGTATCTCATTGTAGTTTTGATTTGCATGTCTCTGATGACTAGAGATGATTAGCATCTTTTCATGTGTTTATTGGCCTCATGAGTATCTTCTTCGGTGAAATGTCTGTTCATGTTCTTTGCCAATTTTTTAATAGTATTATTTGTCTTTTTGTTGTTAAGTTGTAGAAGTTTTATGTATATTTTGAATATTAGACCCTTATTGGATATATGGAGCCCTGATGGTGCAGTGGTTAAGAGCTCAGGCTGCTAACCAAAAGGTCAGCAGTTCGAATCCACCAGCTGCTCCTTGGAAACCCTATGGGTTCTGCCCTGCCCTATAGGGTCACTATGAGTTGGAATCAACTCAGTGGCAGTGGGTTTTATATGACATATGGTTCCTGAAGATTTTTTTCCCAGTCTGTAGGTTGTCTATTTAATCTTTTGATAAAGTTCTTTGATGAACATAAGTATTTAATTTTTATGTGGTCCCAATTATATATTTTGTCTTCTGCTGCTCGTGCATTTGTTGTATTTGATAGTCTAACATTACAAAAAAAATTAGGTCCAATAACTTCACCTCCATATTTTTTTTCCAAGAACTTTATGGTTTTAGGATTAATGTTTTGGTCCTTGATCCATTTTTAATTAGTTTTTTATGTATGATATTAAGTATGGATCTTGCTTCATTCTTCTGCATGTGGAAATTCAGTTTTCCCACCACCATTTATTGAAGAGACTGTTCCTTCCCCGTTGAATAGACTTAGCACCCTTCTTGAAAATCAGTTGACCATAGATGTATGGATTTATTACTGGGCTCTCTGTTCTTTTCCATTAGTCTGTGTGTTATCATAAACCAGTACCAGGCTGTTTTGTTTACTGTAGCTGTATAGTATTGGGTGTGAGGCCTTCTACTTTGTACTTTTTCTTCAAAATGGCTGTGGCTATCCAGGGCCTCCTGCCATTCCATATAAAGTTGAGGATTAGTTTTTCCATTTCCATAAAAATGCTGTTGGAATTTTGATCAGAATTGTGTTGAATCTATAGATCACTTTTGGTAGTATTGGCATTTTCACAATATTAAGTCTTCCAGTTCATGAGCACAGAATGTCTTTACATTTATTTAGCTCTTTTTTAATCTCCTGCAGCAGTGTTTTATAGTTTTCATTGTATAAGTCCTTTACATCTCTGGTTAGGCTTATTCCTAAGTATTTTTTATTCTTTTAGGTGTTACTGTAAATGAAATTGTTTTCTTGATTTTCTTTTCATATTTCTCTTAGTTGGTATATAGAAACTTGACTGGTTTTTGTGTGTTGATCTTGTAGCCTGCAACTTTACTGAATTCTTCTACTAGTTCTAGAAGCTTTCTTGTGTGTTCTTCGGTTTTTCTATACATAAGATCATGTCATCTGCAAATAGAGATAGTTTTACTTCTTTTCCAATATGGAAACCTTTTATTTCTCTTGCATACCTTATTGCTCTGATTAGGACTTCAGTGCAATATTGAATAGAAGTAGTGATAGCGGGCATCTTTGTCTCATTCCCATTGTCAAGGGGAAGGCTCTAACTTAGTCTTTCTCCATTGAGTGTAATGTTGGCTGTTGGTGTTTCATAGATGCCCTTAATCATGTCGAGGAACTTCCCTTCCATTCCTTTCATATTGAGACTTTTTAATCAGGAAAGTGTGTTGGATTTCATCAGATGCCTTCTCTGCATCTGCTGAGATGATCATGTGGGTTTTTTGTTGTTGTTGTTGTATTAATGTGTTATATTACATTGCTAGATTTTCTAAGGTTGAACCATCCTTGCATTCCTGGAACAAATCCCACTTGGTCCTGGTGTGTAATTCTTTTAATACATTGTTGAATTCTGTTCGCTAGTATGTTGTTGAGAATTTTTGGACCTGTATTCATGAAGGCTATAGGTCTGTAGTTTTCTTTTCTTGTGGTATCTTCATCTGGCTTTGGTGCCAGGATAATGCTGGCTTCATAGAATGAGTTAGGGAGTATTTCTTCCTTGTCTATATTTTGGAAGAGTTTGAGCAAGATTGGTGTCAATTCTCTGAATGTTTGGTAAAATTCCCCAGTGAATCTGTCTTGTCCAAGGCTTTTTTTGTTGGGAGACGTTTTATTACTGATTAAATCTCTTCTCTTCTTATGAGTCTGTTAAGATTTTCTACCTCTTTTTGTGTCAGTTTAGGAAGGTTATGTGTTTCTAGGAATTTGTCCATTTTGTCTTCGTTTTTGAATTTATTGGAGTACAGATTTTCGTAGTATTTTGTTATGATCCTTTTTATTTCTGTTGGATCTGTTGTAATGTCTCCAATTCATGGATGCAACGCTGGAACCTCTCACTTATCTATACCAAGAAATGTGGAAGACAGCTCCCTGGCCAACTGACTGGAAGAGGTCCATATTTGTGCCCATTCCAAGGAAAGGTGAGCTGATGGAATACAGGAATCATCTAGCAGTATCATTAATATCATGTGCAAGCAAAATTTGGCTAAAGAAAATTCAGCAATGACTGCAGCTGTACATCGACAGGGAACTACAGAAATTCAAGCCAGATTCAGAAGAGGATGTGGAATGAGGGATATCATTGCTGATTTCTGATGGATCTTAGCTGAAACAGAGAATACCAGAAAAAATATTTTCTTGTGTTTTATTGACTACACAAAGGCGTTTGACTGTGTGGATCATAACAAATTGTGAATAACACTGGCAAGAATGAGATTTCCAGAACACTCTCATTGTGTCATGTGCAACCTGTACGTAGATCAAGAGGCAGTCTTGAACAGAACAAGGGGATTCTGCGTGATTTACACTCAGAAGAGGTATGTGTCAGTGTTGTATCTTTTCACCATATGTATTCTATCTGTATGCTGAGCAAATAATACGAAATCTAGACTAAAGAAGAACACAGCATCAGGATTGGAGAGAGACTCATTAAGAACTTGCAAAATACAGACGACACAACCTTGCTTGCCAGAAGTGAAGAGGACTTGAAGCACTTACTGATGAAGCTCAAGACCACAGCCTTCAGTATGGATTACACCTCAACATAAAACAAAAATCCTCACAAGTGGACCAATAAGCAACATCGTGATAAGCGGAAAAAATATTGAAGTTGTCAAGGATTATATTTTACTTGGATCAACAGTCAACATCCATGAAAACAGAAGTCAAGGAATCAAACAATGTATTGCATTGGGAAAATCTGCAGTAAGAGATCCCTTTAAAATTTTAAAGAGCTAAGATGTTACTTTGATGTGTTGACCCAAGCCATGACTTTTTTTTAAAAAAAAAGCAAAAAATCAGATTTAATTTAAAGAAAAAGCATCTGAAGTTATCTGCCAAAAGAGTTTTGCATTTTCATGATTACATCTGTTGGAAGGGTTGGAGAAAAATAAAAATACCGTTTAGCTTAAGAAGTTGTGAGTTATCTGCACATCAATTCATTTTAGGAGGGGAAGAATCCCTGGCCATTTTTGAATATCAAAATTTGTGTAGGTTTCTCTTTTGACTATATTCTACGTTAAAGAGGCAATTGTAAAAAGCCTCCTCTTTTGCACACAGGATAAATCCTTTATTTCAGCCAGCTCTCAATGGAGGGGCAACTAGTACAACACCTTTTCCCTGAACAGTTTCTTTCACATCTCCCAATATCATATTGAAATGTTGATCGTAAGTAATCTTCCTCGAAGCTCTCAGTCATTTCGCATTTTCACATAAATATGCTCATACAGGCTGAGCCTGATGAGATCCAGGGGCTCCTCTACTGTGTTGGTAGTTTGTTGCTGGTCCACGTCATCTGCCATGTTTCAAACCCTCAAGCCATGATATTTTCACTCACCTTATCTGTATGCAAAAGATGGACAATGAAAAAGGAGGACAGAAGAATTGATGCATTTGAATTCTGGTTCTGGAGAATAATATTGAATATGCCATGGACTGCCAGAAGAATGAACAAATCTGTGTTGGAGGAAGTGCAGCCAGAATGTTTCTTAGAAGAGAGGATGGCGAGACTTCAACACTTATTCTGGACCTGTTATCAAGAGGGACCAATTCCTGGAGGATTCAAACTGCCGACCTTTTGGTTAGCAGCCTGAGCTCTTAACCACCGCGCCACCAGGGCTTCACTGACAGCACCTAATAACATGTTTTTGCTTTGTTAGTCTATCGAATGGTTTGTCAATTTTATTGATCTTTTCAAAGAACTATCTTTTGGTTTTGTTGATTTTTTTCTATTTTTTTTCCTCTTCTCTATTTCTTCTTTGATCATTCTGATTTTCTTTGTTCTTGTAGGTCTGGACTTAATTTATTCTTCTTTTTGTAGTTCCTCAAGTTGTAGAGTATGACTGTTGATTTGAGATCTTATTTTTTGATGTAGGTGTTTATTGCTATGAATTTCCCTGTGATGATTGCCTTCACTGTATCCTGTTGTTTTGGGTGTGTTGTATTTTCATTTTCATTTAACTCCTAGAATTTTTTTTCTTCATTCTTGATTTCTTCCTTGACCCATTGGTTGTTTAGTAACTGTTGATTTGAGATCTTTCTTCTTTTTTGACATAGGTGTTTATTGCTATGAATTTCCCTGTGATGATAGCCTTCACTGTATCCCGTTGTTTTGGGTGTTGTGATGGTTGGGATTGTGTGTCAACTTGGCTGGGCCATGATTCTCAGTGTTTTAATGTAATTACTCCCATGATTGAATATACTGTGAGTAGCAAATCAGATGAAAGGGAGTCTCCTTGGGGGTGTGGCCTGCATGTGAATATAAGCAGACGTTCTGGCTTTTTGCTCTCTCTGGATCCTGTGGCTGCCTCCTGTTGTCTCATCTCTGGTTCTTGGGTCTTGAGCTGTCAGCTTATCTGCTGAACCTGGGTTTTGTCAATCTGCGCAGCCTGCGAGTGGGAGCCCTGCTCTCTGACCTGCCGACCTTGGGCTTGCCAGCTTCTGTGGCTGTGTGACTTGGGAGAGGCCTCTACCCTGATCCACGGACGTGGGACATTCTAACCTCTACAATCGCATGAGCTGTTTCCTTGATATAACTCTCTCTGTATATATATATTTATACATTTTACTAGTTTTGCTTCTCTAGAGAACCCAACCTAAGACAGGTGTGTTGTATTTTCATTTTCACTTAACTCCTAGAATTCTTTTACTTCACTCTTGATTCCTTCCTTGACCCATTGGTTGTTTAATAGTGTGTTATCTAGCTTCCCTGTATTTATATGTTTGCTATTTTTTCTTGTATCATTAATTTCTTGTATTATTCCTTTGTGTTTGGAGAAGATAATTTTTATCATTTCAATCTTGCTGAGACTTGTTTCATTCCTAGCATATGGTCTATCCTGGATAATGTTCTGTGTGCACTAAAGAAAAATGTGTATTGTTTTGATTTGGGGTAGAGACTTCTATATATGTCTATGAGATCTAATTTTTTTTTATGGTATTGTTCAAGCCTTCTATTTCCTTACTGATTTTCTTTCTGGAAATTCTGTTCGTTATTGACAATGGTGTGTTGAAGTCTTCTACTATTGTAGAGTTTATCGCTCCTTTCAGTTTTGTCGGTATTTGCTTTATATATTTTGGTGCATTGATGTTGGGTGCATATATATTTATCATTGTTATATTTTCTTGAAGGATTATCCCTTTAATCAATATATAATGTCCTTCTTCATCTCTTATAATGGATTCTGACTTAAAGTCTATTTTATCTGATAACAGTATGGCCACCCATCCTCTTTTTTGATTACTACTTGCGTGAAATATTCTTTTCCATCTTTTCACTTTTAATCTGTTTGTGTCCGTGGGCCTAATGTGTCTTTTGTAGATAGCATATGGATGGACCTTGTTTTTTTTTAATCCATTTTGACACTCTCTGCCTTTTGCAGGCAGAGTTTAATCTGTTTACATTTAAGGTAATTATTGATAAGGAAGGAGTTACTTCTGTCATTTTGTTACTTGTTTTTGTGTGTCTTTTAATTCCTTTGTTCTACCTTCCTTAGGATTTTGTTATTATTTGTGATAATTTGCTTTCTTATACTGAGTCTATTTGGTTTCTTCTTTCTTACTTTTTGTGTATATTTTTTAAATTATCTATAAAAATTCCATTTCAGACCTTATGTTTACAGTGATATATGTTTCTTTGATACCAACAATTAACATATAAACAGCAAATAACATACAATATTAACATCTTTAAATTCTCATCTTAATTCTCTCCTCTCACCTCCCATTTTTTGTTACTGTATCACTTTTCACATCATATGTTCTGTGTCTCTTTGGATAGCTTTGTACTTATTTCTTATACATTTGATGATATGACTGACGCTTGTAGTACATAACAACTGAGTTTACCCACTAAAAATTCCCTGAAATAAGTCTTTTCGTTTGCCCATGCCGTTATCTTTATTGGCAATCATGCCTTTATTTATCTATTTATTTATTTATATTTAGTTTTCTTCCCTGTGTACTTGATCAGATGTTTGTCTAATGGTCTTTCCTTTCCACTTGAAGGACACCCTTTAGCAGTTCTTGCAAGGCAGGTATTGTAGTAACAAACTCCCACAGCTTTTGCTTATCTGGGAATGTCTTGAGTTTGCCCTTGTTTTTGAAGGATAATTTTGCTGGATAAAGAATTCTTGGTTGACAGTTTTTATCTTTCAGTGCTTTATATATGTCTTTCAATTGCTTCCTGACCTCCAGTGGTTTTGTTTTTTAAAGAGTAATTTATAAATAAATGTAGGTAAGCTGCGTGTGTGTATTAAAATGGGAACACGAAGTAATAGAGTGATGAGTGCGATTGGGTTAAGGGTGACTTTTTGGATGTGAAATTTAAACTTTTTCTTAGAATATATAGATTGTTAAAGGATGCAGTTATGTTTGGGGATGGGAGATAGTGATATGGGGACTGGGAAGACTAGCCCAGAAGAAACAAATTATATGGGCCAAGGCATGGAGATTAGAGTTGATAAATTGAGAGTTAGAGTTGACATGTTGGAAAGTAGGAAAAGATCAGAAGATAGTAGATAAAGAAAATGATTTGGAGACAGGAAGAGGAAGATTTTATGGGGTAGAGTTTAGATTTAATATAAGGTACTATAAATTCTTGAGCAATCAATTAGCAGATGCTTACTTCCCAGGGACTGTCATGGATAAGGCATTGGATTAGGTGACAAGCATTCAGGCTCCTCAGTGTAAATAGTGGGTCATGCCTAGGATAAAATATCGTGGAGAAATACATGATTCAGGCAGACCGAATCGTAACCTATTGTATCAGTCAACACCATGATGCACTGAGAATGTTAACTCTACTGGTAACTTGAGAACTGGGGCTTCCAGCAGAGTAATACACACCAATATTTAAACAAAATATGGCAGGGAAAAATACAGAAAGAACCTGTTAGACACTACATTGTGATAGGCCAACAAGTTTTTTTCTACTTTACTGAAGATAGCTCTGTGAAACCATCAAGTAAAGAATTTCTCAGTAATAATAAACTACCATTGTTATTTATTATGTACCAGGCACTGTGCCAAGTTGTTTGCATGCCATACCACATTTAATCTTCAGAACGACCTTGTGAGGTAGGTGGTATTATCTAGTCATAGAGTCAGGATTTGAACCCAGATCTGATTTCTCCACACTGTGCTCTTCACTACTGTGTTGATTGTTTCTAAAATATAATTCCCCTATCTGCCTTAAGTACTCAAAAATGTACATGTGATATCGACTCCTAAACCTTGAAATTTCTTTTTTTTTCAAATCTTAATTGTTTTTCATATTCTCTTGAAACCTTAACAGGTGAATGTTTAATGTCTGGGTCACATAAGGGAAAATACACACTGAACTTGATAAGAAAAATACGATAAAGAAATAAAAATTGCCATGGAAAGTTAAAGCAATATATACATGTACCAGAGTACAGTTATCAAAAGTTTGATGTTGGTTATTATTATAATTTCTTATTAGTCAGGATTTACATGAAGATGTCGAAGAAGCTGGTGCACTGCAGAAAAATCATGCTTCTGTGACATCTGTGAACTCCACAGTAGCTGCAGATTCTGTTTGCCTGCCTAAAGAAGATGAGTCATTAAGCACCGTGAGCTGTGAAATACCTGCAGAACAAACTCCAAGCAGTAATCCAGAGAGTGCCCCAGAAGTAAATGATGTTGAAGCAATAGAGGAGAAAGAAAATGATTGTAATGATAAAACTTGCATGCAGGCAACTTCAGAAAAGGAAACAAGTGAAAATGTGCCTACAGCAGAGAACACTGCAGAGCAACCAAAGAAAAATATGATTACTTACTCGCAAATTGTTAAAGAAGGCAGGAAATTTAATATTGATTTGGTGTCAAAGGTAAGTACCAGTTTTACCATCTTATTATAGAACAACACTAGCTTTTAATTGATTGAAAATAGCACCTGGTCCCATAAACCCAATTTTCTTAAGTTTATTTTCTGAAATGTAGAGCATTTGTTTTATAAAGAGATAGTAGCTAGAAGTTTATAATTAAATTAAAATACTCTTTAAGTGTAGGTTAAAAACATATTAAAATGTTCAGTACTATATCACAAGCATTCTTTTCTGGTTGAACCCATAGTCCACCTTAATATTTTCCTAACATGTGGGTACTATGGATTCTATCAAAAGAGAAATTCTGATGAACCTGTTTACAAATCCATGTTATTCACAGCCAATCTATTAAATGAACTTTTTAAAAAGTCTTTATATATATTAACTGTTTTTGCATGTGTATGATGATGAGTGATGAGTGGAGCCCTGGTGGTGCAGTGGTTAAGGGCTATGGCTGCTAACCAAAAGGTCAGCAGTTCAGATCCTCCAGCTGCTCCTTGGAAGCCCTATGGGGCAGTTCTACTCTGTCCCATAGGGTTGCTATGAGTTGGAATTGACTCCATGGCAGTGGGTTTTATGATGATGAATATTGTCTTAGTTATCTAGTGCTGCTGTAACAGAAATACCACAAGTGGGTAGCTTTAACAAACAGAGATAGTTTATTTTCTCACAGTTTAGGAGGCTAGAAGTCCAAATTCAGGGCTCTAGCTCTATGGGAAGGCTTTCTCGGTCGGCTCTGGGGGAAAGTCCTTGTCTCTTCAGCTTGTTTCCTGGCTCCTTGGTGATCTTCATGTGGCATGACATCTTTCCTTTCCTATCTCTGCTTTCTCGCTTGCTTGTGTAATCTCTTTTATATATGAAAATACACCCTACACTAATCTTGCCTCATTACCATAACAAAGACAACTCATTCCCAAATGGGATTATAACCACAGGCATAGAGGTAAGGATTTACAATACATATTTTAAGGGGACATAATTCAATCCATAACAAGTATTCTAAATAAACCAATGCGTTTTTGAAAATCATGTGTTAAGGTTTGAGGTCTTCAGAGATTAATAGTGATGGGGACAGGGAGGCTGGGAAGAGTGCTAGTGTCTTAGGTGATGTTTGCATCCTTAAGTCTAATGTTAGGTCATTGTGACTTCAGAGGAGATCCCTGGGTCTTAGGAGGGTAAAATGTTGCATTGGCTTTATAGGAAGCAAGGCTTTTAGTACAAAAGAGTAGAAAACTAGTAAGATAAAGATTAATGACCATAAAAGTCTAAGATAAAGGACTGGGTAAAAGTAGAGAAAAACAAAAGTAGGAGTGAGTAGGGAATAACATCCACTTTTTCTTAAAACTCGGCTTTTCAGTTTGTGTGCTCTCTTAATGAAAGTTCCAAGTGGTAGGGTAATGGGAAGGAATGAGGCATTCCCCTCATGTATTCCTGATACAATCCTATATCCTTACACTGTGTTCCCTTTGTACTTGATGGCTGACGATATGAATATCTTTCTACTATCCATTGCTTCTTTCTATCTCATAGCTCTCTGCATCTGATTCTGTCTTGGTCTGAACTGGCTACTGTCTTGGTCCTACCTCGTATTTCTGCACCATCTACCCCACCTTTTCCATCTGCTTTGACCCTGCCATACTTTGAAATATGGCATTCTTTCCATGTTACATTGACTCATAGTCACTGGATGGAAGTTAGTCATAGCTCACTAGTCTTCTGTTCTTGTGAGCAGTACTCAATGAAATAAATTAGAAAACAAAAACAAAAAACTGAAGTAATCAAGTAGTAAATGGGCATTGTTCTGAAAATTTTATTTTGGATTAGTTGCTTGGAATTTGGAATGCTTTACCTGAAGAAAGTGATATAAATGGTGGTCAGAATCAAGGCTAGCTCATAAAAGTCTGTAATGCTTATGGTAGCTAAAATACAGACTATATGTTACAGAGGAAAATGGTAGAAGATGATACTGTTTCAATTTTAGAAATTACTGTGGAAATTATCCAGTTGTATAAGAACATGAATGATGGTGGTAGAGGAAAAGTTAAATTAGAAACTGAGACATTTGAAGAGATTCTGAAGGAGATTTATGAGTATTTCCATGGGTTTGGATGGTTAATAATACTGGTTCTCTTAGACTAAATTAAAAATAAAAATGTCCAGAGGAGTCTAGGCAGTTGTACTTTGTCCTGTATATTTTACATGAGTATGTATATTTAAGAAATAACCAATAATCATTTATTGTACTCATTCTATAAAGGCAGGAGAATCTAAAGAACTTATAAGCATAGCAGTACAAGATGTTTATTAGTTTTTAATGTTAGTCATTATTGAACATTTATTCAGTGTCCACTGAGTGGAAAGCAGTGTTTTCCATGGTATTGGGGCAATCTTTCACTCCTTCTTGGAAATTTCATCTTTTCTCATAATTGCAGTTTTATACCTAAGCTTAGGATGATTGCCAAACTTCTGTCTCAAGCACCAACTCCTTCCTAAAGTCCAGTTTGATATCTCCAAACTGCTTGACATTTCTATTTGTATTTCATCTCAAGTCATCACTGAATAACTAACAAGTACAGTGGTACTTTACAGTTTACAAAACACATCCATGTATATACCCTTTTAAAAAGTAATCTTACAACTTATGGTAGGTTAGTCTAATAAAATATTTTATAGTATTAGACTCCTATACTAGTACAGAAGATGATTAATGATACAATTCTTACAGAACATTTCTAAGAAAGTTCATACCCTTAATAATATAGGAACCAACATGCCAAGTGAAGTAATTTGTTGTTTATTAAATCTAGTTTATGTTATTTTAATCAAATTGAAGTATTTTTTAGCCTCTTACTGCTGTGAAATTGTTGTAGTGGATCACTTAGAGGGTGGTAAAAAAGAGGCTTAGGTTTAAATATGCCAAGCATTTATTATTTTTAGGCTTTAGAAACAAAGTTCTAGCATAGTTTAAATTTGTTTTCACACTTCTGTGATATCTCTAATGCATTATTTTTTTTTGTTTTCACACTTCTGTGATATCTCTAATGCATTATTTTTTAAGCAGGCAATTTGAATCTTAAGCTTTATTAGATCATATTAAATGAAAATACATTTTAAAATTTGATATATTAATATTTATAAAATTATTCTGGCTACTGAGGGATCCTTGAATTCAAGTGTTAGTTTTTTCAAGAAAATAAGGTATTTGAAGTAATTTAAAAATTATAGTTATGTAATTAAGACTCTTGGCAATACATTCTTAAAAACATGGGCTATATCGGTTGTACAGTATGTTAAGCAGAAGATAATTAAGTAACTTCCCCTATTTAGTCAGAGTAATCGGATTAGCTTAAAAAATGCAATGTCAGTTGTGTTGTGCACAATGCTGAACTAATATAACAGTTTATAAAAATTCACTTAACTGATATTGATTTACAGCAAGTCCTTACTGACCTCTTAGATGCTCAGACTAATGGTCTGGATTGATTTTTGAGCTTCCCTTTTTCTTTGCAGTAAAGCTAATTACATTCTTGTCTTTTTCTCCCGTATTATATATGTAACATTTACATTTTTAACATTTATCAAGTTATAGACATTTAAAAGTATCTTGATATATGAGCTACCCAAATGCTGTTACAGTGTCCACATGGTTAAATTTAAAAAGTGCTAGATAATATTCTGTTGAAATTATTGTTTTTGTCTCTCTGAGATTGGTTAGGAGAGATGTTGAAAGATTAAGTCAATTCCTCACATACGTGTTAGCAATAGTCATCACCCTCACTACTTGAGAGAGAGACATATCTCATATAAATCTAGACTGCTACATTACAGAAAGACTTTATAATCTGATTGTTTCAGTGGAAATGTATCACAAACCTTTTTCTTTTTTTTGAAGGCGTGAAATCCAGGAGACAGTGTTTTTTCTTAATAACCATCTGGCTTTATCCAGTCTACAGTCCCTTATCTAAAACCCTTGGGGCCCATTGTGTTTTGTAATTCAGATTATGTGTATCATGTAACATTTTCAGCAGGGTTTGAGGAAACACTCTATAACCTAGCACATTAATATTTCTGTGGTGAAATATGTGAATATTCATATTAAATGGAGTAAACAAAGACAGCAGACCCTTACGTCATTTTGGGTCAGATTTTGCTCCAAGCAAGTTATGAAAAAAATTTTGGATTTTGAATTTCAGATAATCAATTGTGAACCTGTAATCAATTTTTGTTATGCATTATAATATTTGTAGTTATAGTACTTTTTACAAATAATTTAAAATAGAATTATATATCTCTTTAGCATTTATCACTTTTTTTCTCTATTTCACCTTTTATTTCATCCTCTAAAATATTTCGTTTGTACAGCTGCTGTATTCTCGAGGATTGCTAATTGAACTTCTAATCAAATCAAATGTTAGTCGGTATGCAGAGTTCAAAAATATTACCAGGATTCTTGCATTTCGAGAAGGAAGAGTGGAACAGGTATTGTAACTGGGTATGAGCTTAAGCTATTTTGGTTCATTTTGGAAGGATAAGTAAATAAGATTGTTTTCCTGGTAAAGCACTGAATTCCAATCCTGGATGGTGATTTACAAATATAAATGGTAAGGCATTGCTCAGACAGAAACAATCCATCAATTAAAATTTGTACTGTTAATTTTCTCATGAGTTATACAGCAGCTTAATGTTGGTGTTGAGAAAGCAATAGTTTTAGGCAGTATTGCTAGACTTGAGCTGTCATTTGTTCCCAGTTCGGGGGTGGGGGATACCATTGGCCTTTTAATGATAAGAGGAGCAATTTGGCAGAATTAAGTAAGAGAGTGCACAATTTAATTAGCTCTGAAATCAGCACAGATGCCATTAGAACTGATTGAAGGTAACATGAAACAGCTTGACTAGAATAGAAATACTAATCCTATTATACTTCAAGGAAAAAAATGTTATTTAGAATACATGTATTACTAGGAAGCAGTTTCTTAACTTAAATCATAATATTTTTCAGGTTCCTTGCTCCAGAGCAGATGTCTTTAACAGCAAACAACTTACTATGGTAGAAAAGCGAATGCTAATGAAATTTCTTACATTTTGTATGGAGTATGAGGAACATCCTGATGAATATAAAGGTATTGTTATTTCATTAAATTGTGTTCACCAATTATTTGAGCTTTCTTATTATTTTAATATACCCACTCTTCACTTACAAACATGGTTAAGTTCCAAAGACCAGGTCGTTATGTGAAAATCGGTGTTATGTGAAAATGGATGATGACCACATCAGATCACAAAATGGAGTATGACTATATCATTACATAACTGCCAAATTATATCATTATGTAACTGCCAAATTACATCATTACATAACTGCCAAACCACTAAGAATCATGGCCCAGCCAAGTTGACAGATACCTTAACCATCACATCCGGCATTACTCTCGCCTCATACCTCGCATTCGTTACTGCCAGATGTACATCATTAATGCGCAAGATAGTAGGATAGTAGATTCTTTCCTATTGTAAATGCAAATTGTCAGATAACGAGATAGTCGATAAGTGAGGAGTAGGTGTATGATTATTCTAATTTAGTAAGCCACTTATTACTGTTTAAAATACATTCTAACTCTGTGCTCTTCAGTACATTAGCCATTAGCCACATGTAGATATTTCAATTTAAATTAAATGTAATAAATAAAAAATTCAGCTTCTCAGCCACACTAACATACTTCAAGTGCTCAGTAGCTGTACATGGCTAGTAACTACTATGTAACTACATTGGACAGTGCAGATATAGAACATTTTCATTATCACAGAAAGGCTGTGCTAGATGTTAATTTTTATTCTTGCCAGTTAAATACTACTGTCAACTGGTTCTTCATAGGCAGTATTCCCTTTTCATTATTCCATTACGTTTTCTTCCCAATAATTAAAAAATATATGTTTCTTCATCTTTCCAGGATTACTTTGGCTTGGAATCTTGAACTATTCATTTTGCTGATAAAAAATAAAAGAGGCTAGATGGGATACTGGAAAAAAAAACTGGATATGAAGAGGGGTTGTGTCTTGTCTTGACTTTGATTCATCTCACTGTATAATATAGGGCCAGTTACTTCATAGTTTGTTGAAAATTGAACATATCAGTTTAGTATCAGAGCTATACACTTTAAGTGCATTGGGCTTGAAAAGTTATCCAAAATCAGAATATACTATTGACAATTTATAAAGTTATAATGAGAAATGCAGCAGTATTTTTAACTAGATGGAATAATAACAATCTAGTTCTTGCACTTGAATCTTCAAGGCCACTTGGTTAGTTGCTGTCGAGTTGATTCCAACTCATGGCAACTCTATGTGCAGAGTAGAATTGCTACATAGGATTTTCAAGGCTGTGACCTTTCAGAAGCAGATCGCCAGGCCTGTCTTTTCAGGGGCCTCTGGGTGGGTTCCAGCTGCCAGCCTTTGGCTAATAGTTGAGCACTTAACTGCTTGTGCTACCCAGCGACTCCCCTTCAAGTCCACTAGGTACTGTCAAATTATTCTCCAAGTGGCTGTATAAACTTAAGTTCTCTCAGTAATTTTTATAATTATTATTTGTTTATATGCATTATTTCCATAAAGCCTTTGTCTTTTGTCATGGAATTTTATTTACTGTTACTGATAGTCCAATTATGTTTTTTTTCTCTTCTTAATTTAAAGGAGTAATTTCTAGGGGGTTGCTAATGTTTTGAGATATGATTATAGGGCAGTAAGACTGATTCTACTAGCCACACAGAAATTAGTTTCATTACTTTTTAGTCATAGCTGTTATTCTTAGTTTTAGTAAGGAATATATGTTTTTTAAAATATCAGGTATTACTCTACCATTATTTTTGCCAAGAAATTTCTCTTTTCTCATATTTAATATTGTCAAATGCAATTATTGGTATTGTTATGCAGTTTTAATGATAAAGGAGATTATTGCCAACCATGGAAACCCAGTGAGTTGTTTAATGTGTTTCTAATTTTTTAGTAAAATACTAAACAAAGATCCATCATTTAAAGTTTAAAATCATTCAGGTAGGATAGTGAGATTGTTCATAGTTTTTGTTTGTTTTCACAATCAAGTCTCTTTCCAAAAGTAATATTATGACTCATATCCTTTGTGAAGGTGATTTAAACAGACTTGATCTCATGTTTTGTGGTGTAGTTTTAAATAGAAGTTTAGTTCTGATTTTAATTGATATATTTTCATCCTTCTTTTCATAGCATATGAGGAGATGACATTTTCTGAATATTTAAAAACTCAAAAATTAACCCCCAACCTCCAACATTTTGTCCTGCATTCAATTGCAATGACATCAGAGGCAACTAGCACTACCATAGATGGTCTCAAAGCTACCAAAAACTTTCTTCGTTGTCTTGGGCGGTATGGCAACACTCCATTTTTGTTTCCTTTATATGGCCAAGGAGAACTTCCCCAGTGTTTCTGCAGGTAAGTTTGACATTGGTTCTCTTGTCTCTTCTAAAGGTGATCCTTGAATAAACGGTGAAAATTAGAAAGTAACAAATGAGACCTAGTCAAGATTTAGTCTATGAAACATATACTTGTTCTACTTTCATATTAATAATCTTTTTGTCTGCCTGCCTACCTGCTTGACTTCCTACCTAAACGATATATTCAGTTTTGCCTGTTTTTGAACTTTATAAAAATGTAGTCATTCTGTAAATTCCTTTTTCATTCAGTATTATGTTTCAGAGTCATTTTTGTTTATAATTATAGCTTGTTTATTTTTGTTGCTGTATAGTATTGCATTATAGATATACCACAGATTATTTTTCCATTTTTCTGTTGATGGACACATAGAATGTTTTCAGCTTTTTGCTATTATGAGCATCCTTGTGCATGTTTCAGAATATACACGTTCAAGAATTTCTTTAGGATATATATTTAGGAGTGGAATTTCTGAGTGATGGGGTATATGGATGTTCAACAACTTTACAAGATGGTAGCCAATTGTTTCTCCAGAGGGTTGTATCAATTTACATCCCACCAGCAGTATATAAGAGTTCCTATAGCTCTATATCTTTGCCAGCATTTGGTATTATTTTGTCTATCTCATTCACATAAAATATTATCTCATTATATTTTTATTTTTTTATTTCACTGATTATTTTTGAGGTTGAGCATCTTCTCATATGTTTAGTAGTCATTCATGTTTTCTCTTCTAGAAAATGCCAGTTCATGTCATTTGCCCATTTGTCTATTGTGTTGTTATCTTTTTCTTACTAATTTGTACAACTTTTTTAATATATATTCCAAATACTAATCTTTTCTCAGTTGTATGTGTTACATATATCTTTTCCTGTTTTGTAGCTTATCTCTTGGCTTGTTTCATGATATTTATGATACATGAAGGTTATTAAGATTACCAAAAAAAAAAACCAAACCCATTGCTATCAAGTTGATTCCGACTCATAGTGATCCTATAGGACAGAGTAGAACTGCCCTATAGGGTTTCCATAGGGTCACTATGAGCTGGGATCGACTCAGTGGCAACGAGTTTGCTTTGGTTTTATAGGGTTTCCAAGGAGTGGCTGGTGAACTCAAACTGCCGACCTTTTGGTTAGCAGCCTGACCTCTTAACCACTGCACCACTGTAGTCAAATTCAGCAGTCTTTTATTTTTAAATTTAGCATTTTGGAGGGTAGTATAGAATAGTAGTTACATGGACTGTGGAGCCGGACTACCTGGATTAAAATCCTGGTTTTTACATTTATTAGCCATTTAACCTTGGACAAATTATACAACCTTGGACAATATACAACCTTTTCTATTATGTTTTCAAAGAATGAACTTTTGAGTGTTTTGATACTCTTTATTATATTTTTGTGTCTTAGTTCATTAATTTTTGGTCTTTATCGTCTCCTTTATTTTACTTCTTGCTGTCTTCTCCAGCTCATCCCCTACCCCCAACCCTTGCCAGTTCTTAGGCTGAAACTCAGTGAGTTTTGTATTCATCATTTCTTATTTTCTGATATAAGCATTTAAGGTTAAAAAGTTCTAACTACTGCTCTGCATCTTCAACATTTTATTATGTAGTATTTTCATTATCTCTTAGCTCTAAGTATTTTAATTTCCATTATGATTTCTTCATCGACCCATGAGTTATTATAAAGTATTTTTAAATAGCTAATTTGGTTGATTCTTCTGCTAACATCTGGTGTAATTGCATTGTGGTTAGAAAAAAGAATTTTATGATACTGAGTCTTTGAACTTTGTTAACATATACTTTATGGGCTAGTATGTCATCAGTTTTTGTAAATTATCCATGTGTGCTCGATAAGAATGTGTTTATCTAGTTGTTGGGTGCAGGGTTCTAATTGTTGGAGTCCAGTAAATCCAAGTTCAAATTGTAATTTTCAAACTTTTGTTTATTGAGTTTTGTCTCTTTGATCTGTTAATAATAGAGAAACATGTTTTGAAACTTCCTATTATGATGTTGGATTTGTCAGTTTCTCCCTATAATTCTATCGGTTTTTACTTTGTATTTATTTTGAGGCAATTTATTAAGATCACAGAAATTTAGAATTTTTTAATCTTTCTGACAAGTTTAATATTTTACCATTATCTGCTGACCTTCTCCATCCCTAATAATGCTTTTTTTCTTAAATCTACTTTGTCTGATATTCATATGTATACTCTGTAATTTTTTAACATTTGCCTGTTACATACTTTTCCATCCTTTAAATTTTCAGCTTTTCTGAGTCTATATTTAGGGTTCTTGTATAAAAAAAATATTGTTGTATTTGCTTTAATCCCACCTTATACTGTCTTTTACCAAGCAGGATAAGTTCTTTTAATAGGAGTCTGTTCCTTCTCTCTGAAGTATATTATTTTAAAAGTTCCCAGAGTATAGACCTGTCTGTTGGCAGAAACTGCTTTGTAGTTCGTGTGAATCTGAAAAATAACTTTTTTGCCTTTTTTTTCCCTCCAGTTTTCAGAGCAGCAGTTTGCTGTATGACCTTAATTCTCTGATGAATCTAAGAAAAGTTGTTTTCAGTGTGTTCACCTTTTTTCTTGTTGTGAGTAGGGGGTTCTACATTTTTTTCTTAAGTGAAGGTTTGCTAGGTACATAATTCTAGGTTGACAATTTCTTTCTCTCAGTACTTTAAAATTTTATTCCAGTGTCTTCTAGCATTTACTGTTGCTGTTGAAAATTTTTATTTCAGCCACATTGTCAGTTCTTAAGTGATTTTTCCCTCCTCAGGCTGCTTTTAAGTTTGTCTTTAGTGTTCTGCATTTTTACTGCAGTGAATCTAGGTGTTGGTTTCTTTGTATTTATCTAATATTTAAAATTCGTAATGGTCTAAATCTGCCATGTGTTGTTTCTGCTGATTCATGTTCATGGGTTATTTCTTTGTGCAATCCTTTGAAAGTTTATATTTGATTGATTTTAATCTATGAAAATCTTGGGACCCAAATAAAGGATGCTTTTCTTCAGGGATTTTTTGTTTGGTTCAGCTAGATACTACAGATATCAGACCGTTTTAGTTCCCTTCAGGGGATCCTGGCTTAATAATGGAGTCCTAGATACAGCTCCCACACTACTGTGATACTGGCACAAGGCTTAGTCTCCTTGATGCAGTGTTTACTGCTCGGTCTCTTTATTGCAGTATGTACTGCTCAAAGCTTTGATTTCATCTCAGAGTTTGGTGTGTGTGTGTGTGTGTGTGTGTGTGTGTGTGTGTGTGTGTGTTGGGGGATTGTTTTTCCCTTGGACATTTCTCTTCCAATCAATAAAAATTATGTTTAATGCAAGATCTAGTTTTTTGGTGGTAGCAGGAAGTTCCTTCACAGAATCTAGTCCAATATACTGTTGGAAGAAATTATTCTCATATTTACATTTCTTAAATATGTGATTTTATGAGTAGAGGTAATACTGTTATAAATTTGTTTCTGAAAATATCTTATCTCTGAATATGATATATCTTCGTATTTCTAGACAGGCTCCTCTTACTCCAATTACTGGTCAAAATAGGAATGAATAGAGAATATCTGGTCTACTAGGACCAGAGGTCATCCTATCAATGTGAAACTAAGAGGGAGGTTCTGTGGTTTTCTTATTCACTCTTTCCCTCTTCCGGTGGCACTCCTGATTTAAAAGAAGCTACACTATTTTCTCTCATGTTGTTACTTGCTAAAAAAAAAAAAAAAAAAAAACCCATTGCCATCCAGTCGATTCCAGCTCATAGCAACCCTATAGAACAGGGTAGAACTGCCCCATAGGGTTTCCAAGGATTTGAACTGCCAACCTTTTGGTTAGCAGCCAAACTCTTAACCACTATACCACCAGGGTTACCTGTTAGCTGCTACTGACTCTTATAGAGCTTTAGGATAAATAATGGGACAGAATGAACCAATCACAAGGAACTGAGCAGAAGCTCACTTATTAGACTTCCTTATTAGCACTTTTTGAAAGTAGGTTATTTAATATTTAACATCATTTCTATTTTCCCATTAAGTTCCTATCCCTGTATTTCCTTTCCTGATTCATTCATTTTGTAAATATGTATTTATATATTTTTGTTTATTTGTTGTTTTTAAGGGAAAGACATTTAAAAGTTTAATTTATTTATTTATTGTCCCATATGGATATAAAATTTCAGAATGAAAATGTAGACAAAGAAAACATTTTTCCCCAAAGATGATTGTAACCTCCTTAAGGTAGAGATTTTATCAGGTCATCTATATCTTTTTATCCTCTGCAGAGCCTATCACAGTATTGTGCATGTGGTTCAAATTTTTGTTATGAAAATTATATTTTACTCTCTCCAATTTGAAGTGGTACTTTCAAGGAATGATGCAATTAAATGTGTATATAGTAAAAACAGTAACAACACAAAACTGTTTCTGTTGTGATTGAAGTAGTATATTAAACTTTTGGGTGGTTTTTTAATTAAGATAATGCTGAGTTCTTTCTACATCTTGTGTATGTGAGTCTATGTGTGAATTATAATAAAAATGCATTTACTTGGCCTAGGGGTATTAACTTTTAATTTCATATTTGATTCCCTGCATAATGTTTTATAATTTCACATAAATATTGTTCTGTTTATATCCTAAAGTAGTAACACTACTACCATCTATACATCATAGCCTGCACTTTTTATCACCAGGTTATCAGAATAAGGTGTCACCTGTTATGTGATTTCTAACCACCATTCTATATTCTGTTTTAATATAGGCCTCTTAAGCATTTCTCACAGCCAGTTACAGTGTGTTCTCATCAAGGCTACTGTTATAAATGGCATGCATGCATATTTATGTGAAAGATTCAAAGACATTTGTAAGTCATCTCCTTGCATTCTAAATGAATTCTTCATAAACAGTATAACATTTTAACTGCAAGAGATAACTTTCATGAATAATCACCCCTTGAGGCTTTTATCAATTTAAATAGGTAGATTTTGTTTAAGCAAAGAAAATGCAGCTTATTTATTGTACTACCTAGTACCTATTAATATGTCAGGATACATAAATTGGACCATATTGGAAGTAAAGTCATTGAAACCTATATATTTTTCTAGTCTAGAAGCCAAAGGATTTTCCCCACTGTATATTAGTTGGTTAATATTTTTTATGGCAATGCTGGGCAGAATATGTTTACAGTATATAGATTTTATAACTCTCACAACATATCTTCCAAACAGAAGTCCTTTTAAGTCCTAATTGACGAATTTATTTCTGTTATCTTTATGATTGGTTACATAGTGGCCTTTAGAACTACTTTATAGTTCAGAATAGGTTTTATATACTATATCATGTTTTCATAACCTATGAAATGGAGCAATACCAGTAGGAACAAGCAAACTTTACATTTTCCTATCAGTAGACCTAGACTGCCCAGAGTTTGTTACTTGTTTTTTGTAAAAAGAGGGCGCTTAACCGATAGGTTACTAGGTAATTCAGCCTGTAATTCAGCCTTTCATTCTGCAGTGGCCTAGATCTGTTCTCTCTCTTGCTTTTTTTTTTTTTTCCATTTAATGTTGATAAAGGATGAATATGTTTTACTTTTAACATGTAGATATGACTCATATAAATTATCACCACCAAGTTCTTTTTACCAGGTATTCATACTTAAATGAAATTTTCCTGAGTATTATAGTGGAAAATTGAACGGATGTGAGATCTACCTCAGGAAGCTGATCTCTAACTTATAGCTTTTACAAAGAAAGAATGAGGGAAGATCAAAAGTCTAAAATATGTAAATAGATATATGTATCATTAAGTAGTTTGCCCAAGATTATAAAAGCAGCATGGAGGGACTAGAATGGGAATCTCCTATGGATGTACTTATTCAGTAATGACAGAAAGAACAGTGGCCAATATGGGCCACATAGATGCTACTATGATTTTTGTCATAACCATGGAATTTGTTTTTTAATATAGTCTATAAAGTATTTTGTATTGGTTTGTCTTTTTCCTCTGCTTTATAAAACCTTCTTCTTTAGTCCAGAGTCCAAGGTCAGAAGGTCAGTAGATTTTACTAAATGTTTTACAGTTCCATTTGGAGAAATCATAGTAGAAAACGTCTCTCAGACTAAAGTAATCTGCTTATTTTATTCCATAATAGCCAACTTTTTTTCTTCATGGAATTTTGAGAAACCTAAGAGACATTTGTTTGCCTGGATCAGTCTATTAGAAAACCACAAGAAGTCATAAAATTGACCAAAGATTATACTGTTTGAAAAATTTAAGAGTTTATATATTCACTTGCATGTGAAGTCAGAAAAAGCTAACTTGAAATGGCTTATTAGTACATGTCTCCAATGCTCTTGTCCCCCTACCCCAATGAGTGGGAGTTAGGTTATAGATATCGTTAATCTCTTTTCTTGTAAAATCTCCCTACTATTCTTGTAGTAATATAACAAAAAAAATTAAGAGTTATTGTTTTGATTGATTTTCTGATTTTAAAAATGAGGACAGTTAAGGTAAAAAGAGGCTGGAGCTAGAAACCAGATTTCCTGATATGCATTCTTTATGCTTCACATATCATACAATTTTAAAATAATTTTCTCTGAAAAAATTAAGAGAAAAAAGTAAAAGGAGATCATTAATAAAGGGAAATAATTGATTATGAAATTAATTAATAAAATATTGCATTTTTTCTGGATTTTGTTATATTTGTCAGCTTTTAAAAACTTGTAATTTGCTGTGATTTATTTTTTCACTTTAAATAAATATTCACTTTCCAAAAAAAAGGGTGAAGGAGAGAACAAGGGCAGTTTTTATAATGTTCTAGAAATATATTCAGATTCTGTGCAAAATAGAAAATACCTGTTCAGATGAGTAAAGAAATATTTTCAACTTACCACATTTTGCCTAATAGATACAGGTAAAAGGCAAAACAGACCGTGAGCAAATTGATCATCCCCCCACTATAACTTATATGTGTGCATTTAATAAGCAATAATGCTCATGAGCCCAGTAGTGGTTAGGTTTTAGACCTTTTGAAGACTGGTTAGCTTCGATCTGTTTCATGTCCCCAACCCCACTGGTTTCCTCCCAAACACAGTGTCATAGATAGAACCACAAGATACACCTAAATGTAGGTGCAGAAGCTGGTCCTAGTTCTAATTGGTAGATTTGACGTCTTCAGGTATGTGTTTGTGTGTATGTGGTCTGTATGTGTGAAGCTAGATTATTGATTCAAGCCTTAAGTATTTGAAATTAAATATTTAAAAATTGTCAAAATGAATTCAAAGGAAGCAGATTAATTGAACATTGAGTGCATAAATCATAGAACTAAGAAGTATTTTCATAGTGGATCACTACATACTATTGTTTTGAAACACAGCAGCTGAGGAGAGCTGCACTGAGATATGCCAAAGGTTCTAAGATCCATAGGTCCTTGTAAATTATATGCAAAATGTTATATGTGTATCTGTGAAAAGAGTCCATAGTTTTATCAGATTTTCATAGGCATCTATGAAAAAAAAAAGTTGAGAACCGTTGCTGTAAATTTTCCTTAAAAAAAATAATCTTTATTAAATGAGCAGCTCTCATCCAGAGGTGAGATGAGAAGGCAGAGAGGGTCAGGAGCTGGTTGATTGGACACGGGAAATCCAGGGTGGAAAGGAAGAGTGTGCTGTCACAGTATTGAGTGAGCAAGTAGGGCCACAAAACAGTATAAATTTTTGTATGAGAGACTAACTTGAGTTGTAAACTTTCACTTCAAGCACAACAATAAAAAAAAATCTTTATGTTTACTAAGATAACCATACCTTGAGAGGGTATAAAAAGCAGTCCTAAAGAGTGAATAGCAAGGGTGCTTCTGATACCTAAAGACTGAGGGAGACAGGGAAAATCTGGAAAATGTTCCTTTTGTGACTATAATTGATAGGCATCTCTTCAGATCAGATACAGGCAGATATCTTTGCCACAGAGGTGTGGGGGAGAAGCAGTAAGTACAGTATAGGGAATAAGAGAGTACATTTTGGAGTTAGACCTCTGGGGTCAAATCCTGGTTCTGTCATTTACTAATTGTTTATCTTTGAGCAATTTATTTAACCTGTCTGTGCTCTAGTTTCCTCATTTTTAATGGGGATAATAATAGTACCTACTTCTTAGGTTGTGAGTATTAAAATGAGTGTATAGAAAGTGCTTAAAAAGGTGCCTGCCTTAGTAAGTACTACATACATGTTAGCTGTTATTAGTACTATTATTGTTGTTGCTATCATTATTATGATTACTGCTGCTGCTTCTGTTATTATAGAATGCCACCAAGGCTAGCATAAAGCACAGTGAGGGACTGAGCCATATTTAGGGTTCTAATCCAGGAATCAGCAAACTCTATCTAAAGGATCAGTTAGTAAATAGTTTAGACTTTACAGGTTATATGATCTCTGTCAAAACCATTCAGCTCTGCAGTTGTAGTGCAAAAGCAGCCATAAATGATATGTAAAAGAATGGATGTGACTGTGTTCCAATAAAGGTTTATTTACAAAGACAGGTGGCAAGCTTTCCAACCCTGTTCAATCAGTTGAATGGTCTTTTACCCATAATAAAATCAAAAGATTTATTTTCCCAGAGTTGCCACAAAATATAAAAATAATTTTTTTTTTAATCCTGATGTTAGGAGATTATATAGGAGTGCCTCAATACAATGCCTGGTATAAGTCATTCACTAAGTATTTGATGGATAGATGAATGAATAGTAGGTTGACTATGTATTACAGCAGAAATTGTGTGTTAAAGAAATGGTAGAGCAGTGTTTCTCAAGCTTTCATGTTCATCAGAATCCCTTGGAAGGCTTGTTGACATACAGATTGTTGGGCACCACCCCCAAAGTTTTAGATTGTAGATCTGAGGTGGGGCACAAGAATTTCCATTTCTAACAAGTTCCCAGCTGTTGCTGATGCTGCTGTTCTAGGAAACATTGCTGGAGAGGAAGCAACCAGGGAATTGCTTTAGTGGGTTCAGTTCTAATCAAGAAGAAAAAAGGAATTAAAGGGACAGACAGCTTGCGAAGAAGCATCCATGTTATTGTAATTTTTTTTCATATTTACCATTTTTAAAACATCTACTCTGCCTAACACCCTTGTGTTTGACCATCTTCAATTATAGCATAAGCAAACTGAAAGCTATCATTTCAAAAATACCTGTCTCAGCTTAAAATGATCAGCAATGGAAGGAGTTCTCTAAATTCAGGGGTTCTTAACTTGGCATCCAGTGCCTGGAATCAGTCACTTGAGTTTCAGGAATTTAGGGGATGAATACCCTGAAATTGCATGCCAAATTGTGTGTGTACAATGTGCATAGCTGCATTTTTCTAGGAAGGTTTATAGTTTCTATAAGTGTCTCAAAAACGTCTGAATTCCTGTTGCCCCTTAAAAAAGGCTAGGAACCACTGAGTTGTACTGTCTCAATTAAGAACTGTCTTTATTAAATTGGAAGAGCAGTATGGAGTTGATTAGCCAAAAGTTTGTGCCCACTATTTGAATAGAATTTTTATAAGCTGTAGAATTCTGGAGGGTAAAATAAGCACAGTAACATACCCTAATTTTATGAATAAATTGTAAATGATTTTGGAGACTGTTTCCCCTCTAGTTAATAGTTTATGTTGGCATAGAGATGACACATAAAGTATAAAGGGTAAGCATGATTATGTTTGTATGATCATTTGTTTGTTTTTCCCTTGGGGAGGGAGTATTCCATGGGATAAATAGCAGGATGGTGAGATAATCCATCATTTTGAAATCTGTTCCCTGGTGATGGATGGATAGATTGGTAAAGTAAATCAATAATCTTCATTTTTTTTTCCAGGTTATTCACAGATCAGTGAGCATTGTTGTTAATAAAGCAATGGAATGCTCTTGTGTCCTTTCCTGCAGGCTTTGACAGGAAAAAAACTTTTAATTTGGGAATAACCTTTTATTAAAACTTATATTATGTTGAAGTGTATGGTACTGGAGCAATTATTATGACTTTTGGGAATACAGGCAGTCCCCAGGCTACAAATGAGATCCGTTCCTGAGTGTGTCTTTAAGAATTTGTAGGTAAGTCGGAACAGGTGCATATGGTTCTTACTTAGTTTTACTTTAGTGCAAGGAAACGCTGGAAGCCTTTTCAGTGACTTTAAAAACTGCATGTGCAGCAAGTGAAGGTGATTGTGATGAAGAATTTGTTGTGAGTAGGGGTTGGTTCAGTCATTTCAAAGTGAGGGCAAATTTACATAACATTAAAAGACAAGTATTAGTTGTCCGTAAGTCGGACATTCATAACCTGGGAACTTACTATATATTAGAATTACGTTGGCTTCACAAATCACACAGTTTGAATTACTGTTTTAGTAATAGCTCCCTTCAGTGCTAATTCAGATACTAGATTAGCCTCATAGGTAAGTACAAAAACTCATCCAATCTAGTTTTCTCCTCATGTTAGATATGTATACTATTCCAGATCTTAAAATAATTCTAATAATTTGTATCAACATGACAGGTACCTTTTTCAAGTGCAAGACTGGTATTTGAATTAAGGCCAGTGTTTGGAGCCTAAAAATTTAATTTTAGTAAAATGAAAGGTGACACTGTATTATTATTGCACAAACACAAAGTTTCTAAGGATTATAGAAAGCAATTCTTGACCCATCTCTTTGGGATCAAAATACCATTGTGCAGGTGTAGTAAGAATAATATGTGAAGTGTGTTTATTTTCAAGGTAAATTGAAGATTGCCATTTTTTTATTTAAAAAAACAGTGAAAGTCTGTGAGGGAGAACTGGATTTTCACGTGTTCTCTACTATTTCCCTGTTCAAGTTTTTGTTCCAAATTAATCTAAGTAATATGATTGTATACAATTGTAATGAGGCTGTTCATGTCTAATTCTTCATCAGTTTACCTTCTACTTTGATAGGGAATGCTCAAAAACTCTTTTTTATAAACTCTCTTGTCACATTTCATGAAAATTACAAGGTTTTCCAAGTGTTACAAAAATAGCAGTCTAAGAATTAGGTTCTGATTCCATCTTTGTTACCTAATTGTTTGTATGAACTTGAACATGTCATTTAATTTCTCAGAGCCTCAGTTGTCTTATTTGTAATTGAAATACGGAAAGGGTAATAATCTAATCCTTCCTACCTCCCTGGGCTGCTGTTAAAGCTCAGATGTGATGATGTAAAAGAAAGTGCTTTGAAAATTGTCCAACCTCAATGTAGAGTATTATTATATAAAAGTGGTATGACTTCACAGCATTAGTATTTAGAATGAATGGGTTTATAACCACTGAAACAGTAATTTATATACTATGGACTATTTCTTCAGTTTATATAAACTAGATTCAGTATTTAGAATGTAATTGTATAATTAAATTATCTAATAATTTATGTCTGATGATAGATATATTTGCTGTATCAAATTTAGTCTCCTACAGTGCTTACTTAGTACATAGCCTTCTATGAAATAGGTATGCCACACTTTTTTTCTTTCCCATTGAATCTGGTATATTTTAGTGATACACAGTTAACTAATGACAACTTTAACTGGCACACAACATCAAAACTAGTTGCCTGGAGTCAATTCCAACTCATGGCAACCCCGTGTGTTTCAGAGGAGAACTGCGCTCCGTAAGGTTTTCAATGGCTGTGATCTTTTGGACATAGATCACCAGGCACCTCTGGGTGGATTCGAACCGTTAACCTTTCAGTTGGTAGCTGAGTATTTAACTGTTTGTACCACCCAGGAACTCCTCTGGATGGTACATTAAAAAAAAAAAAAACACCCAAACCCGTTGCTGTCAAGTCAGTCCCACTCATAGTGACCCTATAGGACAGAGTAGAACTGCCCCATAGTATTACCAAGGCTGTAAATCTTTACAAAAGCAGACTGCCACATCTTTCTCCCATGGGGCAGCTGGTGGGTTCGAGCTGCAGACCTTTTGATTAGCAGCCAAGCGCTTAACCATTGCACCACCAGGGTTCCTTGGCTGGCACATTAAAAAAAAAACAAAAAAAACAGAAAACAAACCTGCTGCCCTTGAGTCAATTCTGACTCATAGCAACCCTATACGACTGAGTAGAACTGCCCAATAGGGTTTCCAGGAGCAGCTGGTGTGTTCGAACTGCCAGCCTTTTGGTTAGCAGCAGAGCTCTTAACTACTGCACCACCAGGGTACATAGTAGGTACTTAATAATTAAATTTTTAAAATTGAATTAGAAATTAACATGGAAAGAAATTAAATACTGCAGGACAGAAACTTTATTTTTCTTTAATGCACTAGAGAAATAATTTGTAAAAGAGAATTCTGTTGGAGCTGAAATAATTAATGTGGCTTTTAGCTATTCCTACTCCTTATTTCTCTCTCCCTTCATGCCTTATCTTCTCTCTTCTCCCTAAATTAAGCAATAGGTTCTCACTTGCCTATTATAATGAAATAGAATATAAATTTTGTAAAAAAAAATTCATATAGTAAAACTTCACTGATTTTAATCTCACCAATTTGGAATTCATACTAATTTCAATGTTTTTACTTTATATTCTTTATGTAAACAGTTTGCTAACCAAATGAATTGTATAAACAGGAAGGTATATTTAGTCTACTACTACCAAAATAATTTCAATCGTTTAAAAAAATTTATTTATTTTGTTGTTGTTGAGAATATGCACAGCAAAACATAAACCAATTCAATAGTTTCTCCATGTACAATTCAGTCACATTGTTTATATTCTTTGAGTTGTGCAACCATTCTCACCCTCCTTTTCTGAGTTGTTCCTCCCCCATTAGTATAAACTCACTGCCTCATAAGTTTCCTATCTAATCTTTTGAGTTGCTGTTGTCAATTTAATCCCATACAGATAGCTCTTACGAGCACAATGATCAAGGCAGACATTCTTTACTAGTTCAGTTAAACTGTTATTTGATTTTAAGAAGACTTCAGGGGATGTTTTTGGTTTAAGTTTAAAGATTATCTCAGAACAATAGTTTTAGGGGTTCATCCATCCTCCGTGGATCCAGAAAGTCTGGAGTCCATGAGACTTTGAAATTCTGTTCTACGTTTTCCCCCTTTTGATCAGAATTCTTTCATAGAATCTTTGATCAAAATGTTCAGTAATTGTAGCCAGGCACCATCCAGTTTCTCTGGTCTCATGGCAGAGGAGGCAGTTATTCATGGTGGCGATTAGCCACACATTCTCTATCCTCCTCCTATTCCTGACTCTCCTTCCTCCTTTGCTCCAAACAAATAGAGACCAATTATTGTGCCTTGAATGGTGCTTGTAAGCTTTTAAGACCCCATTCACTACACAGTGAACTAGGAGGTGGAACAGACGCACTAAACGTTCAACCATTTTTTTTAATGATTGTAGAAATTTAATGTACTGTGTGGCAACAATTGAAATTTATAAACCTGCACTGTTTATAATACACACTAATCACACTGGTTTTGTTGTTAGTTGCCGAGTCGACTCCAACTCAAGGTTACCTTTTGTATAACCAAACAAAACGTTGCCTGGTCTTGTACTATCTTCATGATCATTGGTATGTTTAAGTCCGTTTTTGTAGCTATTGTGTCAGTCCATCTATTTGAGGGTTTTCCTCGTTTTTGCTGACCCTCTACTTTACCAAACATGATGTCCTTTTCTAGCAATTGGTCTTTCCTAATGATGTGTCCAGAGGAAGCAAAATGAAGTCTCACTATCCTCACTTCTAGGGAACATTCTGGTTGTATCTTCTGAGACTGATTTGTTCGTTCTTCTGGTGGTCACAGTATATTCAATATTCTTCGCCAGTACCATAAATGAAATGCATCAGTGTTTCTTCTGTCTTCCTTTTTCATTGTCCAGCTTTCACATGCATGTGAGATGATTGAAAAAATCATGGCTTGGGTCAGGTACACCTTAGTCATCTCAAAGTGACATCTTTGCCTTTTAAAACTTTAAAGGGGTCTCTTGCAGCAGATTTGCCCAGTGCAATGTATCATTTCATTTCTTGATGTGTTGCTTCCATTGGCATTGATTATTGATCCAAGTAGAAGGTAGTTATTAAGAACTTCATTTTTTTTTCCATTTTTAATGATGTTGTTTATCGGTTCAGTTGTGAAGATTTTTGTTTTCTTCACATTCAGGTGTAATGCATACTAAAGGCTGTATCTTTGACCTTCATCAGTAAGCGCTTCAAGTTGTCTTAATTTTCAGCAAGCAAGGTTGTGTCATCTGCATATCATCGCAAGTTGTTGATGAATCTTCCCCCAATTCTGATGCTGTGTGCGTCTTCATAAAGCCTGGCTTCTTGAATTATTTGTTCAGCATACAGATTGAATAAGTAAGCCGAAAGGATACCATCCTGCTGCACACCTTTTCCAATTTTGAGCCACATAGTAACCTCTTGTTCTGTTTGAATGACTGCCTCTTGATCCGTGTATAGGTTCTGCATGAGCACAATTAAGTTTTTTGAAATTCCCATTCTTCATGATGTTATTCATAATTCATTATGATCCATACAGTTGAATGCCTTTACGTAGTTGTTAAAATACAGGTAAACATCTTTCTGGTATTCTCTGCTTTTGGAATCCGTTGGACTTCAGCAATGATATCCCTCATTCAACATCCTCTTCTGAATCCAGCTTGAACTTCTGGCAGTTCCCTGTCTTTATGTAGCTACAGTTGTTTTTGATTATCTTCAAAAAATTTTGCTAGTGTGTGATATTAATGGTATTGCTCAATAATTTCTGCAGTCCATTTGATCGCCTTTCTTTGGAATTAGCACGAATATGAATCTCCTCCAGTTGGTTGGCCAGGTTGCTGTCATCCAGATTTCTTGACATAGATGACTAAGCTCCTCCAGCGCTGCATCTGTTTGTTGAAACATCCCAGTTGGTACTCCATCAATTCTTGGAGCCTTGTTTTTCGCAAATGCCTTCAGTGCAGCTTGGACTTCTTCATTACCAGCAGTTCTTAATCATCTGCTACCTCCTAAAATGGTTGAATGTTGACCAGTTCTTTTTAGTACAGTGACTGTGTGTGTTCCTTTCATCTTCTTTTGATGCTTCCTGCATCATTCAATTTTTTGCTCATAGAATCCTCCAGTAATGCAACTTGAGGCTTTAATTTTTTCTTCAGACTGGTAACTCTCATTTATTTCAAACAAACCAGGTTTTTCTATAAAAATGCACATGTATTTATAAATTGCCATCTCTTTCAAACTTTTTGCTTTCCCATTTGGAGTTTTTAGAAAGACAAATTTGATCCTCAGCATGGCTCTTTTTTCTAAGTAAATCTCTTTTCCATGCCGTTGGAATCCAAATATACTCTTTCTTGAGCCCACAGTCTTTATTGCTTATGGAAGCTCATTCTTTATGGAGATTTGTAATCATGGACCCATATTCCTAGACCTCTGTTCTTTAGGTGCTTTTGAAGAGGGAATCAACCGTAAATCTCTTTTGAATAATGTATTTAATGAATGATTAACTTCAATTTTAATTTTGTATTTTAACATACTTTATGAGAGGTAGCATAATGTAGTGGTTTAGAGCACAGATCCTGGAGCCAGACTTCCTGAGTTTGAATCCTGACTCTGCCACTACCTACTGGTTTACCTCTCTATTTTTCAGTTTTTTCATTTGTAAAAAGGGAATAATAACAATACCTGTGTCACAAGGTAGTTATAAGGTGTAAGGAAATTAATATTTGCAAATATTAATATTTGAAAAGCTGTTAGAATAGTACCTGGAACACAATAAACACTATATGAGTCATTGTTACATAAAATAAAATAATTTCCAAACTGTGTTAAGTTGTGAATATTGAATTCAAGCTCTTATGTATAATAGGATGGTCTCAAATGCCACATGGGTTGAGAGCTAAGCTTCTGACTAGAGTAATTCCACCACTCCATTCCATGATGTTTCAAGATCTCCACTTTAATTGCCATCCTGTAGTTGTCCTATAACAGAAGTGAGTGTACCTAGATCAGAGTTAATAGTGTCTCAAATCTAGTACAGTACCTACTTCCCTTCCTGGAGTTAGCTTTCTTGCTTGTTCTTTGTCATGAGGTCAGACCTCATTCTGCTCTCTTGCGTGTGGTAGTGTGTGTTATGATGTACATCTTTCCTAAGCAGATACAGTTATAAATAAGCATTAGCTTTCTTTGCACTCCCAAAGTAGAAATAAAAACACTGCTGAATGTCTATTTAGGACATAATTGTTTTAATACTTGAAATGGCCTCTTTATAAGACCAGCAAATTAAGACAGTGTCCGTATGGTACAGATAAGTGTAAAGTCAGAAGCATATGGTCATCTGTTTTTACATTTTAACTTAAATATTCTTAAATATTAATGAGACTGTACAATTTATCACTAGTGTGGTTTCTATTTTATAGATAGAGATATAATAATATAAAAACTTACATGATAATAGGAATCTTGCTTTAATTCTGACTGTTTTCTAGGGTAGCAAATAGCTTTCCTTGGACATGTAAACTTTGGATCTGGTATTTTTAAGGCTCCAGTAAACACAATGATGCTTACTGATATTCTCAAGTCAATTGGATATACTGAATGTTTCACCTGTTCAATGTAGCCATTCTTTATGGAGATGATCTTAGACACAGAAGTGTACTAATAAAATTGGCCTGACCATTGCATTAAGGAAGATTTGAGGAATGCCAATATAAATGATCTATAGTTAGTGGGATTAAGAAATATTAACCTGTTAATTTTGCAGATTAAATTTGAGCTTCTATTCATTTTGTTCCCTCTAAAAGATACCAAAGGAGCAATGAGTAAAGTCTCTCCCTAAGTAGGAATGTTTTCTCTTTGTGATATAAAGCTAAGTTTGAAAACTTATGTGAGTTTAATTCCTTAACGTCAGTTTAGAACATATAGTTTATACGTTGAAATGGCATGAAAAATATACCCTACTTGTCTCTCAGAAATAAAAGGAGGATGCCTAATACGGCAGAGCTTAAAAGCATAGTAGTAAATACCGACTCATGGATCTTTGAGTAATTTAGGGACATCTGGAAAAGGTACTTGGTCAACTTTGAGATTCTCTATGTTACAGGAAGTCCTCTTGTTTTGTTTTAGGCATTCAGTAGTTCTCAACCCATTTCTATTTCAACAAAGATGATAGATACATTTGCATGTATGACCCATTCTCAGTGATATACCCAGAGATTTTACAAGCTTTAACATAGAAGAGAGACTGTAGGCTCTGCATAGTACTCGCTGTAATGCTGCCTTTTATTTTTGGTGTTGTTTTTCTCTACCAGTTTGAGGCTCACTGTCTGTCAAAACCAGGGACAGATTAACCAGTAAGCAAGGTATGCACAAGCTTACACTAAGCAAGGTGTGAATAGGCTTGCTTGTGTTTACTTACTAATCTGTAGTGCACAATTTCACATGAGTTTCACCACATCTTTGTGAAAAACAGGTGAAATTGTGCACTACAGATTAGTAAGTAAGCACAAGTAAGCCCATGTGTACCTTGCTTATTGGGTAGTCTGTCCCTTCTCAGAACACTAAGGTTGAGAGCCACTATATTATTAACATAAGCACAAATTATATAATAGATTTCTAATTCATCTTGGAGTAATGGCTTTTTTTTTAAGATTTTCCTTTTTTTATTTTTATTGTTGTACTTTAAGTGAACGTTTACAATTCAAGTTAGTCTCTCATACAAAAATTTATAAATACATTGTTATATGACCCTAATTGTTCTCCCTATACTGTGACAGCACATTCCTCCTTTCTACCCCTGATTTCCCATATCCATTCAACCAGCTCCTGACCCTCTCTGCCTTATCATCTCACCTCCGGACAAGAGCTGCCCATTTAGTTAGCTGCCCATGTATCTACTTGAGCTAAGAAGCGCACTCTTCACGAGTATCATCTTGTGTCCCATAGGCCAGTCTAATCTTTGACTGACGAGTTGGCCTCGGGAATGGTTTTAGTGCTGGGTTGACAGAGTCTGGGGGCCATGCTTTCTGGACTTCCTCCATTCTCAGTCAGACCATTAAGTCTGGTCTTTTTACTAGAATTTGAGTTCTGCACCCTACTTTTCTCCTGCTCCAACAGGGACTCTCTCTTGTATTCCTTGTCAGGGTGGTCATTGGTGGTAGCCGGGCACCATCTAGTTCTTCTGGTCTCAGGCTAATACAGTCTCCGGTTTACGTGGCCCTTTCTGTCTCTTGGGCTAATACTTTCCTTGTGACTTTGGTGTTCTTCATTCTCCTTTACTCCAGGTAGTTGGGACCAATTGATGCATCTTAGATGGCCGCTTGTAAGCTTTTAAGATTCCAGACGCCACTCACCAAAGTAGGATGCAGAACATTTTCTTAATAAACTTTGTTACGCCAGTTGACCTAGATGTCCCCTGAAAGCATGATCCCCAGACCTCTGCCCCTGCAACTCTGTCCCTCGAAGTGTTTGGTTGTATTCAGGAAACTCCTTAGCTTTGGTTTAGTCCAGTTGTGCTGACTTCCCCTGTAGTGTGTGCTGTCCTTGCTTCACCTAAGATAATTCTTGTCTGCTATCTAGTTAGTGAATAACCCTCCCCCTAACTCCCCACCCTCGTAACCATCAAAGAATGTTTCCTTCTGTGTTTAAACGTTTTCTTGAGTTCTTATAATAGTGGTCTTCTACAATATTTGTCCTTTTGTGACTGACTAAATTCAATCAGCATAATGGGTTCTAGATTCCTCAATGTTATGTTTCACTGATTCATCATTGTTCTTTATCATTGTGTAGTATTCCATTGTGTGAATATACCATAATTTGTTTATCCATTCATCTTGTTAATGGACACCTAGGTTGTTTCCATCTTTTTTGCTATCGTGAACAGTGCTACAGTGAACATGGGTGTGCATATATCTATTCATGTGACAACTCTTATTTCTCTAGGATATGTTCCAAGTAGCAGGATTGCTGGATCATATGGTACTTTATTTCTAGCTCTTTAAGGAAGCACCAAATCTATTTCCAAAGTGGTTGTACCATTTTACATTGCCACCAACAGTGTATAAGTGTTCCAGTCTCTCCACAACCTCTCCA
>NW_004443996.1:2813990-2832226 GCF_000243295.1 Trichechus manatus latirostris
AAATTACCTTTTTAATCTCTTCTTTTGTTATGGGTTTATTTAGTTGTGCTACCTCTGTTTGTGTTAGTTTGGGTTGGTAGTGTGTTTCTAGAAATTTGTCCATTTCCTCTAGGTTTTCAAATTTGTTACAGTACAATTTTTCATAGTATTCTGTTATGATTCTTTTAGTTTCAGTTGGGTCTGTAGTGATATCACCCATCACATTTCTTATATGGGTTATTTGCTTCCTCTCCTGTTTGTCTTTTGTCATTTTGGCCAGTGGTTTATCAATTTTGTTCATCTTTTCAAAGAACCAGTTTTTGATCTTGTAACTCTTTCAATTGTTTTTTTATTCTCTATTTCATTTAATTGTCCTCTTAATTCTTATGATTTGCCTTCTTCTGGCACCCGAGGGCTTTTTTTGCTGCTCTGTTTCTAGTTGTTTGAGTTTTAGGGTTAATGTTTTGGATTATGTCCCTTTTTTCTTTTTGGATGTGTGCATTTATTACTATAAACTGACCTCTGAACACTGCTTTTGCTGTGTTCCAAAGGTTCTGGTAGGATGTGTTTTCATTCTTGTTTGAATCTATGAATATCTTTATTCCATCCTTAATTTCTTCTATAACCCAGTAATTTTTGAGCAAGGTGTTTTTCAGTTTCCATGTGTTAGATTTTTTTTCCTTTTTCTGTTATTGATTTCTACTCTTACGGCTTTATGGTCAGAAAAGATGCTTTGTAATATTTCGATGCTTTGGATTTTGTTAAGGCTTGCTTTATGGCCTAATATGTGGTCTGTTATGTAGAATGTTCCATGTGCATTGGAAAAGAAAATATGCTTGGCTACTGTTGGGTGGAGTGTTCGGTATATGTCCAAGAGATCAAGTTGGTTGATTGTAGCATTTAGATCTTCCGTGTTTTCACTGAGCTTCTTTCTGGATGTTCTGTCATTCACCGAAAATGGTATGTTGAAGTCTCCTACTGTTATTATGGAGCTGTCTCTCTCTATTTTCAATGCTGTTAGAGTTTGTTATATGTATTTTGGACCCCTGTCATTGGGTGCATAAACATTTGTTATAGTTATGTCCTCCTGGTGTATTGACCCTTTAATCATTATATAGTGTCCTTCCTTATCCTTTGTGGTGGATTTTACTTTGAAGTCTATTTTGTCAGAAATTAATATTGCCACTCCTGCTCTTTTTTGAGTGTTGTTTGCTTGATATTTTTTTTCCGTCCTTTGAGTTTTAGTTTGTGTCTTTAAATCTAAGGTTTGTCTCTTGTAGGCAGCATGTAGAGAGATCGTGTTTTTTATCCATTCTGCCGCTCTATTTCTTTATTGGTGCATCTAGTGGATTTACATTCAGCGTAATTATTGAGCAGTAGGAGTTTAGTGGCATCATTTTGATGTCTTTTTGTGTATTTTTGACATTTTCTTTGTTCCACTTAATTTTCTGTGCTGAGTCATTTTTCTTTGTGTTTTTTCTTTTCATCTTTTTCATTGTTGTTGATTTTGTATTTGCTGTGTCTTTGTATATTTCTCATTTTCTATTTTGATGTGTAGGATTGTTAGTTTCCTTTGTGGTTACCTTAATATTTACCCCTATTTTTCTAAGTTTAAACAAGTCTTTTATTTTTTTATATCACCTTGACTTCCTCTGCATATGAAAAATCTGTCTACATTTTTTAGTCCTTCTGTTTTGTTTTAATGTTGTCATCTTTTACATATTGACATCTCTGTTTCCCTATTTTCAGTGTCTTAGCTTTGATTTATTTTTGTGTCTTCCTTATCTGGGTTGATATTTGGTTGCTCTGTCCTGTGTTCTAGTCTTGAGTTGTTATCTGTTGTTATTGATTTTCTAACCAGAGGATTCCCTTTAGAATTTCTTGTAATTTTGGTTTGGTTTTTGCTAATTCCCTAAACTTCTGTTTATCTGGAAATGCCCAAATTTCACCATCACATTTGAGAGACAGTTTTTCTGGATATATAATTATTGGCTGGCAATTTTTTTTCCTTCAAGGCTTTATGTTTGTCATCCCATTGCTTTCTTGACTGTATGGTTTCTGCCAAGTAGCATGAGCTTAGTCTTATTGACTCTCCTTTGTAGATGACTTTTCGTTTATCCCTAGCTGCTCTCAAAATTCCCTCTTTATCTTTGGTTCTGGCAAGTTTGATTATAATATGTCTTGGTGATTTTCTTTTGTGATCTGCCTTATATGGGGTTTGATGAGCATCTTGGATAGATATCTTGTCATCTTTCACGATATCAGGGAAATTTTCTGCCAACAAATCTTCAACAGTTCTCTCTGTATTTTCTGTTATCCCTCCTGTTCTGGTGCTCCAGTCATTCGTAGGTTATTCCTCTTGATAGAATCCCACATAATTCTTAGGGTTTCTTCATTTTTTCAATCCCTTTTCTGATTTTTCCTCAGATAAGTTGGTGTTACGTGCTTTATCTTCGATCTTACTAATTTTGACTTCCATTGCCTCAATTCTACTCCTATGACTTTCTATTGAGTTGTCTAATTCTGAAATTTTATTGTTAATGTTCTAGATCTCTGCTTGCTGTCTCTCTATGGATTCTTGCAGCCTGTTATATTTGTTATTATGCTCTTCTCTAATCTTCTTAAGTTCCTCTATTGCTTGGTCTGCATTTTGCCTAATTTCCTTCCTGATATCTTGAAGAGTTCTGTAGATTTATCTTTTGTGTTCTGCCTCTGGTAATTCCAGGAAATTCTCTTCCTTCGAAAAATTTCTTGATTCTTTATTTTGGAAGCTTGCTGAAGCCATCATGGTCTGCCTCTTTATGTGATTTGATATTGACTGTTGTCTCTGAGCCATCAGTAAGTTATTATATTTATTTATTTTATGTTTGCTTACTATGTCCTAGTTTCTTGTTTTGTTTTGTTTTGATATGCCCAAATAGGCTGCTCATGTGAGCTAGCCTGATCACTGGCGCCCCTGAACCTCCAATGTCCTGCCACCATGTGGCCAGACCTGCCATGAAGTATGTGAGCCCAGGAGTCCACCCACTCCTCCTGTATGGATTTAGCTCAGGTGTCTAGGTAGTCAGCTGCCAAGTGTGTGATGCAGGCTCTCGCCTACAGTCCTAGACAGGCATGAGTGATTGGTGTAGGCACAGGCATCCAGCTGCAGCAGGGCGTCACGTGATTAGCAAGGCAGGTGGCCAACGGCTGCCCCCGAGTGTTTGGGAGTAAATCGTGTCCCTGTTCCCTAGAGCACGTAGGTGGGTGGGTTTTGTAGCCGGACTATGAGCACCCAGTGCTGTTGGCTGTAAGGAGTGGGGGACACCACTTACTCTTTGGCCCCTGTTGCAGGTGGCTAGGTGGCTTGTTTGGAGCCATCAGTCCTCAACCCCCTGCTATGGGTAGGTGAAGACCCTGCTTAACGGGCAGAGCAGTGTCAAATGTCACAAACCTGCAACTTCACAGCTGAAACAGTTGAAGTTAGACTTCAGGTATATACCCTGTTGTACTGTGGTAATGAGGGCCTATGCTGTTGAAATGGGCCCACGCAAGTCTCTGCAGAGGGAAGGGCACTCAAGATCCGTGGACCCCTTATGCCTGTTCCTAGGCAAAGGAGCTGCGCCTACCCTGAGTTCCTGGCTTAGGGCAGCTGGCAGATTATTTTTTTCCCATTTGTTAATTTGTTCCATCTCCAAGGCCAGGAGAATGGCTCAGGGTGCATGACGGGTCCTTATTCCGGCCCAGGGGACTTGGCAGTCGTTGAAGCCGTCCCAGACCTAGTGTGGAACAGGGAGCCAGGAGGTAAATGGGAGAGAGGTTTTTCCCCAAACGGGGTGTTTTTGAACCGCCTGGTAGGCCAAACGCAAGCACTTATCTTTTGCCGATAGAGGGCTGCTTCTCACTGGTTCTGGATGGTCTAGTAGAGAGTAGAGTCTTTGCCACTGGGTCTCCCCTGGTGTGGAAAACGCCTCAGAGTGATAGCTTTTATTTATCTTGTTAGAGGGAAATTAGCTTAACCAATATGTATGTTTTTCTTGTGTTTTAAGGAAAAAAGGAAACATAGTTTGAGATGTCTTGTTAATAAGAAAAAAATAGTATCTGAGGTGTATAAACTAGCTGTCTGTGGTTCTAGACATTTATGTGTTTTTAATTTCATAGGGCAAATTGAAAAGGTATGTTTTTCGCAATGCTTTTATGCTATTCTGTTTACTTTTATGCTGTTTTCTTTCCTAACTTGCTACCGCTCAGTTTCTGGCTGTACCTCACAGGCTGACCTTTTTTTTTTCCCCTGAAAGAAAATAATTTTGTTTTTTATGCTCATAAAAATAATACATAATTATTATAAAGAATGTGGAAGGTACAGAAGATATGAAGAACATAAAAACACACACTGATAATTCTTTTTGTCAGAATTATCTTGATTCATTTTGGTTTGGTTTTAAAGTAGCTTCCATTAGGCTCATCATCTTTACTTTGTCATCCTGTTATTTACATAGTATCCCAGCCTTAATTTATACATTCTAATGCTTTAAAACTGAAACAGTTCCTCTAGATCGGTCAATATGGTATCATTTTTTAAGCAAGTTTGTGGTTGTTTAAGTTTGAAAATTTTAAAACTTTTCTTCTACTATGTTTTCTATTGTCACAAATGTATTTTGCCTTTTTCAATATTTAGGTAATTTGACAAAGGAAGGAACTGTGATCCTTCTATAGCTAACTTGATATAAACTTGAATTTCCCATGAGAGGAAGTGTTACAATAGATAATAAACTTGAGCCCATATAATGGGGAAATTAAATTATGGGAAAGGATTAAGTACTGTTTCTTTTTTTAAGTGTTATCACAATGGTCCAGTGAGGACTGGGAAGAAGAGAATAAATTTCAAAGTCATGGAAGTTGAAGCACTTTTTTCTTAGAATTGAGGGGAAAAAAAACAGTTTGATGTTTATAGGTAGTCCCCAATTTACGATGAACTGCACTTACAACATTCGTTATTATTTTTTTTTACATCTTCTTGTTAGTAACGTGTACTACATAGAGTGTTGCATGTGTGATTTGCTGATGTTATCATTCTCAGAAATTTACTCACGGATGTTCAGTTTTATGATTTACTGTTCAAAACACTGCATGTAGCAGACTATGCCCTGGTTTACAATGAATTCGTTGTTGGTGTTGGGAGTCATAATGGATAGAAAGTTGGGCAGTGTTCAACTCTAACGACATATGACAGTTGAACTGTGCACGCACCTGACAGCCATTATGACTCTGAATTCGTTGTTATGACACTGATGCCAAGTTTATTCAGCATTTTGTCCCATAAGAAGCATCAGTTGTTAATTTAAATTGAGGTATTCAACTTATGTCATAACCAACTTACGATGGAGTCATCAGAACAGAGCCCCGTCCTAAGTCAGGGACTACCTGTATGTGTTTATGTGCTGCTTTTTGTAAGAGTAAAGAATACTAATTATTATGAATATTAAATTAGAAAATAGAAGTTTCAGTGAAATCAACTTTTTCAGCAGTGGAGGTTCTGAAGTGCAAAAAGGATCTTAGACTTTGGAGATTTAGAGGCTGACTGTAACTATCCTTGTACTGGCTCTGATCTCACTTTCTTCTACCCACTGAATATCTCCGCTTTGAAATTGATATTTTTCTTGGCTAAAGATTGGGCCCCTAAATTGTCTTGCAAATACGTATTCGTGATCACAAGAGGGCATTAGTAAGAGTGAGCATGATTCAGTATATCTGTTACGACTAATACATGTATAACTTTCTAACATTTTTGGTAGTCATATGCAATTTTATCTGTATCAGTCCTGCATTGTATGTCTGTATGTTTGTACACACACGTATGCACTCACTCAAATCATGTTAGGTATGGGTAACAATAACTGAGTTTCTTACCAAAGGCCTAAAATTATTATTTTATTACACAAATAGTGGAGCATTGCTTATAAACTTGATCTCTTTGTTTTATCATATATCACAATATATACTTACTATATATACTGTATAAGTAAGTATATATTGAATGCTTTATACTAGCTCTTCTGTAGGGGATGTTGAAGAGTGTTGGGCAGAGAGACAAGTCGGTAAATAGGACAATTAAAGAGAGATATGTACTGTGAAGGAAATAACAGCACAGTTTTACAGGGAGTGACTATTAGCAGGAGTAGTAGGGATGGAGGTGCTCCTTCAGATGGAGTAATGGTCAGGGAAAGCCATTTAGGAAGGTGGCATTTGATTGTCATGACATCAGAATATGATGATAAGGTATAAACTTTTGAAGATTTGAGAGAACTTTGTAGGCAGAGGGAACTCTAAGTATCAAAGCTCTAAGGTGACATATTTTGAGATACAGAATGGTTAGTGTGACTGAGACAGAGTGAATTAATCAGAACTGGGGTTTGTGACAAATACCCTAATCGAGGACATTAGTGATCGTACAAATCTGCTACCTGCTTATTTGCTGTACCGCCGCACCTCAATCATTTCTTGTATTCAAACTGTATCTTTTTAAAATATAATTTGCTGAGTTTGAGGATTACTTTTTACTTCTGTGTGAAAATATTAATCATATTTAATTTGCTTTATTGGTTGGATGTAGTTCTATGATTCAACAACTTTGATGATGGAACCTCAGTAAATTCTGAAGGTCTGCAGAGCTTTAAAAAATAATAAACCATTAAATCCAGGACACAGAATGTTCTGTGTGTAAAAATAGCTTAAATGAGAATAATATATTAATGTGAGCCCTTTCCATTTCTCCTGTGATCTCCCTCCAAAACTTTCAAGGCCTTGTGCCCAGTATTTATCTTAAGGGGTGGAGAAGGTCTCTTGCTAACTTTAGGAAAAAATTTTGGTTAAGGCAAAAACGTACTGTTCATTTGTCATATACAGAATCCCACACACATAATTTTAGAAATGAAAACATTGCCTTACAATTTATGAATTTGGAGAATATTTTCAGAGATTATTTTCTTTTTATTTACAATTTATGAATCATTAATACAGTTCACAGTTTTTTGTTGGTTATAATTTAAAAATTAGTGTGAATGAAATGTACAAAATGTTCCTCCATTTTGAAAATAAAGATATTGGATGAAGAGACACTTTCTGTTTTGTTGGACTTGTCTTGGGTACATTAAATTTATATAGCATATTTCTTTTGTAGCAACAGATGTACAGTGCCTGAAGCCTATTTTCTTTCTTGTTACATTAGTTTTTAATTAAAGAAAACAACTAGTTGAAGGCAGTTACTTTCTGTGAAATGTAATGAAGATTTATTTTGGAAGTGACCTTCACTTTATTAGCTCAAACAGTAATCAGCAGAATTAATAGAATAATCAAATTATATACAAACTCATAAATCATTATGAATAGTGCTGTCAAAAGTTCAGCTATTAATGGGTCCTATTGTTTTGCAGCTGTATTAAAAAAATTACAACTGCTGATTCCTACCTTGATAGGAACTGAAATTGCTTTTTTAAAGGTTATGTAGGATAGGGGCTACCAGCCAAAAATTTTCACAACTGTTAATTTGTCTATAATACAATTTGATGTCACTAGGGCAAAGTTGAAATTGAGTACAGTGTCAGTATGCTCTCTTTCAGTAAAACCTGACTCATTTTTGAAAGCAGTACTCAGAGTTTTATCAGTTTAAAAGTCTGTTGTCTGGACTAATAGCATCAAAGTTAGGTTATACTCTGAACATGCACATTTATTTGAATAATATATATAATATAATACGTTGCTTTTGTGAATTTTGTTTGAGCTTGTCATACACAAGTAATTGAAGTGGCACTTTTAATATTTGAAACTTAACAGAAAAAATATATCTCATTAGACACAGTATTTCATATTTCTCAGAAACTATTTAAATGAATTCCCATATTCTCTTTAATAACAGTGGGACAAATGGGAAATTCCTTGCTGAAGAGCTGTGTAATTTTTACAGTTACATGTACAGGCCAGGGCTTGTTAAGATGAGCAGAGATCTCTGGACATATTTCAGAATGGTTACTTTCTCCTCCCCCTGTTGGAAGCTCTAGGGGATTTTCTCAGATCTGCACCCTGACAACCTAGTGGGACTCCTGGAGGTAAAACTCACAAAAGTGTGTGGACCTCCCCTAAAGAGTGACCCCACCCCCAGAGTTTTTTACTCTCAAGCTAGTCCATGCTGAGCCTCCAGCAAATAGTGAATTACAGTTCAAGGATTCCTACAGGTACTGGCTGTAGCTGTGGGCTTCTGCTCCTAGTAAGCTGTGATTCTCTATATCTGCCCATCTGTCTCCCAGTTTTTGGGGCAGCAGTTTACACTATGACCTCAATTCTCTGGATCTAAGAAGAGTTATTGATTTTTATTTGTTCAGCTTTTTTTTGTTGTGAGAATGGGAGCGATGACTTCCAAGCTCATTAAATGTCAGACCAGTAACTGGAAGTCCCTATTTCATATACTTGAAATGACTTTTTTTTTTAATTCTAATCTTGACAAAAGAAAGATAGCGCTTGTTCACAAGTGAGGAAGACTGTCTTCCTCTCCGTCATTAGTCAGACCCAGATATTAATTTCATGTAAATGATTATTGCTTGTTTCAAATTTTATATTTCCATTCTGTTAATTTCAGCACTTTCCAAAACTTCTGAAAAGTATGAAGGTTATCTCTGTTTTAAATGATAAATAATTGGAATGTAAAACGTTAGCATTCTAAGTAAGAAGAATCCAAAGTAAGGATTAAACCTTCATTTATCACTGGCTCTCATCTCATAAGCAGATTTTTTTTTAATCTAAAAAGAAGCAGCTAAGTCTAAATTCATAGAATATCAGACTATCTCATGATACCTCTATAACTTAGTACGGTTGGTTTGAAATGGACACACCCAGCTAGTTTTCAGAAAGAAAAATTGTGGCCACCTCAGGGCATCAAATACCTTTCTCTCCTCCCCTTCCCTGTCTTCCACGGCTGGTATAATGAATGGGCACTGTCAGTATTCTACCAACTCATTTGCTGTCTTTGACTGATTTTCTTTTTGAAGATCCCTATTTTAATTTTTTTTTTTTATGCACAGCAGCCTGAATAATAGTCATTTGACGTAGAACATTCATGGCAAGGTAAATAAGAGTTTCAACATAAAACTTAGTGGACAACTGAGGGATAGGGATTACAATCACAGATGTCTACAGGGGCCAGGCAGGTCATGTAAAGGAGTGAAGTGGGCTGGAAAAATACAACAGGGAGTGGTAGAGACCACAGTGAACTGTAGAGCATATGATCCATTTAAAGGGGGCGGCTGCTACACAACTGTAGGGCTCAGATTTGCAGGCCCAGTATTGTCAGATTTTCCTGTTTTTCAAAAAAGTCAGAGATCCAAATTGCTTATGTGAAGGTAACTTTTTTTTAAAAAAAAGACTGTAGGGTAAACAAGCAAGCAAACCATTTCTACAGGCTGGATTTATCCCGTAGACTACCATTTGGCAACTGCCTGCTCTAAATAACAGCAATTTTTATTTGTACACATAAGAGGATAATATCTTTCACCAAATTAGTTTTTTAAGCTTATTATAGCCATTCTAAAATTCTTCTTCATTGCACTGAACTCATAGTTAGTAACTACGTAGGTAGGAAATTTATACCATGCCTATACTACCTCAAATGTCTAGACTTGGATTTTGATTTACTGTATGTTGAACACTCCTTAAGGACACCACAAGCATTTTAGTGGTATTTCTCTTCTCACAAGTTGACAGCTATTAGGGATTGAATTTTGCCCCTCCAAAAGATTAGCCAAAGACGAAACCCGTGCCGTCGAGTCAATTCCAACTCATAGTAGTGACCCTACAGAGTAGAACTGCCCCATAGGGTTTCCAAGGAGCAGCTGATAGATTTGAACTGTTGACCTTTTGGTTAGCAGCTGAGCTCTTAACCACTGTGTCACCAGGGCCCCTCCAAAAGATTAGTTAGTCCTAACCCCTGTACATGTGAATGTGACTTTGTTTGGGGAAATAGGGTCTTGGAAAGTCTTACCAGTGAAGTTAATGAGGTCATACTGGAGTAAGATGGATTTGGATCCTATATGGCTGGTGTTGTGTAAGAGAGGAGGACAGACACAGAGACAAGGGAAAGACACCATGTGAAGATACATTTACAAGCTGTAAAGGAATGCCAAGGATTGCCAGTAGCCACTAGAAGCTAGGACAGAGACATGCGACAGTTCCTCCCTCAGAGTCCTCAGAATGAATTGACATGGCTGATATCCTGATTTGGATTTCTAGCTTCCAGAACTGTGACACAATAAATTTATGTTCTTTAAATATACTCACTTGGTGATATTTTGTTATGATAGTCCTAGGAAACTAAGACAATAGCCTAGAAACTCTGAGGTTACCGTTTCATTCTGGCTGTGTCTGTGTCATTTCTTCTCAATCTCTTGGTGTCATCCTTTCCTCGATTTTCACTCTTCTGCCACGGTCCAGGATTTACCACTTTCTTTATTCCTGTTATAACTTCCTAGTTGTCCTCCTGCTCCCAGTATCAGGCTCCTTCATTGAGCCACATGTCACTTCCAGTTGCGTTTTATTGTCTATCATATCAAATCCAAATACCGCTACCTACCTTTTAACCCCTTCCAAAATTAGTTTATCCTTCAACTCCTTCCTGTTAATTTCTGGTTTGTATATCCATTCAGTCATTCAGGTATCCATGTACATTCTTACCTTTCTGCCTTTTTTCGTATTTTCCCACGTCCTAGAATCTGTCGCCACTCCCCAGCAATCTAACTTGTTCCTCTTCAAGGCTTGACTCAGGCCCAGTCATTAGTTCTTCTTCCACTGCTTCTGGCTACTAGAAGCTATATGCTTTTAGGCAAGTAGTTTAAATTCTCTGATTTTCTATAAAATGAAGGAATTGGTCTAGCTGTTATAAAGGTTTCCTCTAATTCTGTTCTTCTGTACATCCTTCTCCTTCAACCCATGCTGTCCTCTCTCTCCTCTGAATTCCCTTATTATACTGCTAGTCTCTACCACATAGTTTAGTCCTTAATTTTTCTCTACTTGTTACACTTATGTCATTTCTCATATAGGTTTAACAGAGGGCTAAATCCATGACTTATCCTTTTGCATTTACTGTGAAACTAGTGCAGTACTGGACCATCGTAGGTGGTTAGTTGGTTGGTTTGAGCAATTTCAGTCTTATACATAACCCTAGGTGAATCATGGCTTACTGTTCTACCCCAGTTCCTGGCTAGTACCATTTCCTTCTCCTAAAGTGTTATGTTGTCACCTTTGAACTGAGAAGGCTTGTGGGCCTTTCCTAGGATTTGCCTAACACAACTGAGTATCTTTTGTTTTATTTCACTATATCTCACCAAACTGAGTTTTTTAAAGCTTATTACTATGTTGTTGTTGTTAGCGACTGCATAGGACAGAGTAGAACTGCCCCATAGGGTTTCTAAGGAGCGGCTGGGGGATTTGAACTGCCGACCTTTTGGTTAGCAGCCGAGCTCTTAACCACTACGCCACCAGCATTTCTATAGCCATTCTAAAATGCTTCTTCATTACACGGAACTGATAGTTGGCATCTACAGTAGGGAGTTAACCTACTATAGTTGACATGTGCTAACAAAGGAAAAAAGTAAAAGTATCTGGAATCACAGAGGCCTGGGTTACTTTTGTGTGTGAACTATCTTGGTTTAAAATGTAACAGTCAGTCGTGAACAGAGGCTCGGTTTGGGAAGAAGCAGTTGATTTTGGGAAAGATAAAGGTGTAGAGGGCGCGTAGTTTCAAGAAGCAGTGTCCAGGGAACACAGAACAGTAAGAGTAGTTATTATTACCTTGGCATGACAGTCAATTTTGTAATAAATAGCTAAAGGGTGAAATTACTGAACATGTATCCCACAAGAGGAAACTTTTTTTTTTTTTGAGGTAATTATACCTCAGCCATCTAACAGAGTTCTTTGAGAGGGATAAATAAGGTGTGAACAAGGGGGAAGCCATTGAATATTTAGATTTTGAAAAAGCCTTTGATAAGATTTTATACCAAAGGCTACTTTAAAAAAATAAATGTTCTCTCACCATGGGGCTGGGGATAATGTTTAGTCATGCGTGGAGATCCAGTTTAAACACAGGAAGGGAGAAGATGGTTTAAATAAACTCTTACTTACATGGGGGAGCTATTTACAGTCAGTTCTTCCAAGAATCAGTGTTTAGTTGTTTTTTGTTTTGTTTTTGTTTTTGACATTTTTATGAATGATTAGAGAGTGAGCATATTAGCTCTGCCTCCTTTCCTAGTTTATAACTGACACTGAGAGCTTGTATATAGTAAAATGCTAAGCTGAAGAGCATTGGCTGGAGGACGCTCTTGCAGGAGCCATGTCAGAAAGCAGGAAAATGGCATGAGTGGCTGTGTCTCTTAAGAACATGGACTTGGCACATATTTTTCATCCCAGGAAAGGGATCTAGGAGTTATTGTGTAGAATTCCCCAAAGACATTAGCTTTGGGTATTCTTGTTTCTCCGTTCATAAAGATTCATGTAATACTGGAAATATTCAGAAAGGGCGTTAGAAATAAAAGGGAGTGTGCATTCTTGTTTTGATTCAATTAATCTTTCTTTAGCTATATCATTTCTGCAATATGAGTTTTCAAGACTAGGCAGTAAAATGGATCAAGGATTTAAATAAGGAACTGACTTGATGACAACTGGTTATTCAAACCAGAAATTAATATATTATGTACAGAACGCGAAACCGGGCAAAGGCTAAGAGAGGAGATGTAATCAAAAGAAATAATGGCATGGAGAGTCTGAGGATTAGTGTAGACTTGTTTACTACATCCTATAAGTTTAAACTAGGACCAAACTTTCAAATTTGAGAGAACTATTATTTTTTTTATTGTTGTAGTTTAAATGAAGTTTACATTTCAAGTTAGTCTCCCATACAAAATTTTCTACATACATTGTTATGTGACTCTAATTGCTCACCCCATTCTGCGACAGCACGCTCTTCCTTTCCATCCCTGATCCCCCATGGCCATTCAACCAGCTCCTAACCCTCTCTGCCTTCCCATCTCACCTCTGGACATAAGTTGCCCCTTTGGTCTCTTATATCTACTTGAGCTAAGAGACACACTCCTCACGAGTATCACTTTATGTCCCACAGTCCCATCCAATCCCTGTCTGAAGAGTTGGCCTTGGAAATTGTTTTAGTTCCGGGCTGATAGAGAATCCAGGGGCCATGCTTTCCGGGGTTCCTCCAGTCTTAGTCAGACCATTAAGTCTGGTCTTCTTACTAGAATTTGAGTTCTCCACCCCACCTTTCTCTTGCTCCATCAGGGACTCTCTGGTGTGTTCCCTGTCAGGGCAGTCATTGGTGGTAGCCGGGCACCATCTAGTTCTTCTGGTCTCAGGTTGATGAAGTCTCTGGTTTATGTGGCCCTTTATGTGTCTCGGGCTGATACTTTCCTTGTGTCTTCATTCTCCTTTACTTCAGGTGGGTTTATTATTATTATTTTTTATTGTACTTTAGATGAAGGTTTATAGAACAAACTCGCCTCTCATTAAACAATTGGCACACATATTGTTTTGTGACACTGGGTGCCAACCCCATGACATGTCAACACTCTCTTTCTCAACCTGGGGTTCCCTATTACCAGCTTTCTTTTCCCCCTCCTGCCTTCTCGTCCTTGCCCTGGGCTGATGTGCCTATTTAGTCTCGTTTTGTATTATGGACCTGTCTAATCTTTGGCTGAAGGGTGAACCTCAGGAGTGACTTTACTATTGAGCTAAAAGGGTGTCCGGAGGCCATACTCTCAGGGTTTCTCCAGTCTCTGTCAAACCAGTAAGTCTGGAGAAACACCTATTTTTAAGTGACTCCCTGGGTGGTGCAAACAGTTAATGTGCTCTGCTGCTAACCTAAAGGTTGGAGGTTCAAGTTCCCCCAGAGGTGCCTCAGAAGAAAGGCCTAGGGATCTACTTCCAAAAAGTCTACCATTGAAAACCCTATGGAGCACAGTTCTACTTTCACACGCATGGCTTCTCCATGAGTTGGAATCAACTTGACGGCAACTGGTATTTATTTATGGTATATTTTTAAGTGAAATTGCTTAAGAAGATATGAGTCAGATAATAAACATGGGGCTGTTAGCCTGAGTGTTCAGACTGAAAAATTTAGGTTTATTAAGGGCTTATTTTAAATTATAATCTGTTGAAAGGGTAGTTATTAGGAAACACCATTGCTTTCCCGTGAAAAATCCATGGATGTCATTTTGAGAGACTATATTGAGGAATCATTGAGCTGACACAGTGGCTATGGTCCTTGTACAATCCAGAGAGCAATACTAGACAGGTGCTATAGATATGGAACCTAAGTTGCAACCCAAGTGTATAAATTGGCCCCCGATATTTTAGAAGGCTTTATTTTTTTTAGGATTGAATAATGATACATATTCTGTGATTTATGCCAATTTATTCTGGACCCCTGGTGCAGTTACTCATACAAATCTATTTCTGTTAACCAGTACATATTTTCGTTGTGACTTTTCCTATAGAAGGTTACATTTTAGGACATCTGGAAAAGCTGAAAAAAAAAATGAATATATCATTTATAGAATGTCACCAAGAACAGAGGAAGCTAAGATATGTGGCTAACCCATTGCTGAAACCATTGCCGTCTAGTCGATTCTGACTCACAGTGACCCTGTAGGACAGAGTAGAACTGTCCCATAGGGTTTCCAAGGATCGGCTGGTAGATTTGAGCTACTGACCTTTGGGTTAGTAGATGAGCTCTTAACCACTGTGCCACTAGGGCTCCAGATATATGGCTAAGATCTATAAAATAAAGGCAGTTTCTGGGAGTGAGTTTTCTGAAGGCTGTGTATTGCTTTTTGACAGCTTTATCTAAGTTAAACATGCTGATTATGCCCTCCGGGATTGAAAGCAGTGCCTGAAGGGCAATCCATTGGCCTAGGACCTCTTCCTTGAGTGTGAAATTTACATCAGAAGGTCCATTGAACTCAGATATTTGTACCAGATGTTTTCTTGATTTATCAACAGTGCTATGTCCTTCCTGGTCCGTGGTAAATTCTTGAAGGCACAGAACTAATCCAGTCTTTGTGCCTGCCTATCTAGAGATTGTTGTTGGTGCTGGTGGTTGCTATGGAGTCATGTTCTAGAGATTAGTGCCCAGAATATTAAGTAGTACTAATCTTGATGAATGGCCAGGAAATTGTGATTGTTGAGGTTGGTAACAATTAGCCAACCCTAATAATTACACCCCAGGTGGAGTAAGAATTCCTCCAGAGTGGCCCTTCAAAATAATACCTGTATAGGAAGACTGTATCAAGCTTGAGAAGTTGCATTTGATTGTTCCACACTTCAGAGGAGAGACTCCTCTCATGAATAGGTGCATAACATTCAACTGATCTTCAGGAGGGCATCTTCTTGCTGCATCTAGTCCATCAGAAATTCCTGGAAGCTTTTTTTATTTTTGTTTATTTTTTACCATTTCTGTGTGTACATTTCAGTGACATTGATTACATTCTTCCAGTTGTGCAACGATTCTCACCCTCCTTTTCTGAGTTGTTCCTCTCCCATTAACATAAACTTCCTGCTCACTAAAGTTCCTGTCTAATCTTTCCAGTTGCTGTTGTCGCTTTGATTCTGTATAGATAGTTCTTAAAAGAGCATAATGGTCAAAGCAGACATTTTTTTACTAGTTAAGCTGAACTACTGTTTGGTTTTAAGAGGACTCCAGGGGATATTTTTGGTTTAAGTTTTAGAAATTATCTCAGGGCAATAGTTTCACAGGTTCAATCCAACCCCCATGCTCCAGAAAGTCTAGAGTTCCTGAGAATTTCAAATTTTGTTCTGCATTTCCCCCCCTTTGATCAGGATTCTTCTATAGAATCTTTGATCAAAATATTCAGTAATGGTAGCTGGACACCATCCAGTTGTTCTGGTCTCATGGCAAAGGAGGCAGTTGTTCATGGAGGCAAGTAGCCACACATTCCATATCCTCCTCCTGTTCCTGACTGTTCTTTCTCTGTTGGCTCCAGGCGAATAGAGACCAATTGTTGTACCTTGGATGGTCACTTGCAAGCTTTTAAGACCACAGGAACTATACAGTGAAGTAGGAGGTAGAACTGAAACACTAAACATGTTACTAAGCCAATTAACTGGGATGTCCCATGAAACTATGACCCTAAACCTCTAAACCAAGAAACTGAATCCTGTGAAGTTTTTGATTGTACCTAAGCAGCCTCAGCAGCTACTCTTTTTTTTTTGCCATTGTTGTAAATATATCTATCACACAACTTTTGTTCAACTTTTTACAGGTGTACAACTTATTGACAGAAATTATAATTGACTGTGCAACCCTACCCTTAATCAATGTAATTTTTCTATCAATGTTAACCTCCTTCCTCCCGCCCCTGGTAACCACTAATAAACTTTGGTCTCTATACATTTGCCTTTTCTTATCTTTTTATATAAGTGAGGTCATACCATATTTGTCATTTTATGATTGGTTTATTTTGCTCAGCATAATATCTTCAAGCTCCATCCATACTGTAGCATGTATCAAGACTTCATTTCTTCTTCTAGTTGAATAGTATTCCATTGTATATATGTACCACATTTTGTTTATTCACTCATCTATTGATGGACATTTAGGTTGTTTCCACCTTTTGGCTATTGTGAATAGTGCTGCAGTGAACATTGGTGTATAAGTTTCTGTTTGAGTTTCTGCTTTCAAAATTCTTTTGGATATATACCTAGGAATGGAATTGCTGGATCATATGGTAATTCTATTTTTAGTTTTTTGAGGAACCGCCACACTGTCTCCCACAATGGCTGTACCATTTTGCATTCCCAGGAGCAATGGATAAGGGTTCTAATTTTCTCACATCCTTGCCAACATTTGTTATTTTCTTTTCTTTTTTTTTTTTAATCTTAGCCATCCTAGTGAGAGTGTAATGGTATCTCATTGTGGTTTTGATTTGCATCTCTCTGAGGGCTAATAATAACGTATTTTCATATGTTTGTGGCCATTTGAATGTCCTCTTTGGTGAAATGTCTCTTCAGGTCCTTTGCCCATTTTATGATTGGTTTGTCTTTTTGTTGTTAAGTTTTCAAAGTTTGATATATATATTGGTTATTAGATTCTTATTGGATATATGGTTTGCAAAGATACTCTCCCAGTCAGTAGTCCTGGAAGCTTTATGTCTCAAACATGTCTCCAATCTCTGCACTTCTTTGTGTCCATTGCCAGTACCCTGCTCATGTTGCCATCATCTTTCACTTGGTCTACTGCAGACATAATTGGCCTCTCCATTTTCATTCTTGTCCCTTCAACAATTGTCTACACAACAGCCAGGGTCATATTTTTGAAAATATAAATATAAATCTGATCATTTTGCTGCCCTGCCCAAAACCTCCTGGTGGATTCCCATTGTACTTAGAATGAAAAAATTCAAAGCCCTGCATGACTTGGCCGCTGATGATCTCTCTGACCTTATTGCATGCTATGTTTCTACCTATTCCCTGTGTTCTAGCCCCACTGGACCTTCCTCAAATGTACTGAGCTACTTTGTACTTCAAGTTTTGAAATTTGCTGTTTCTTCTGCTTAGAATATTCTTCCTTCACATCTTCAGATGGTTGATTTCTTCTGGTCAACTCAGGTCTTAGCTCAAATATAAGTTCCTCAAAGAGTCTCTCCCTGATTACCCTAACATTCCGACCTCTGTATCACTCTTAACCTTATCCTGTTCTATTGTTGTTATCAGTTGCTGTCAAGTCAGCCCTCGGCTCATGACAACCCCATGCACAACGGGTTCAGACCATTGTGATCCATAGGGTTTTCATTGACTGATTTTCAGAAGTAGAGTGCCAGGCCTTTTTTCCTAGTCTGTGTTAGTCTGGAAACTCTGCTGAAACCTGTTCAGTATCACAGCAACATGCAGGCTTCCACTGATGGACATGTGGTAGCTGCACTTGGCCAGGAATTGAACCCTGGTCTTCTGCATGGAAGGTGAGAATTCTACCACTGAACCACCACTATCCCTATCATTATCCACTATTACTTTATTTCTTGTTTATTGCTGCCCCCCCCCCCCAATAAGTTAAGTGATAGGAGGGACAACATTTGTCTCGTTTAGTTTTTTGTCCCCAGTGCCCAAAACTGTATCTGGTACAACCAAAATTAAAACCAAACCCCTTGCCGTCGAGTCAATTCCAGCTTATAGCGACCCTATAGGACAGAGTAGATCTACCCCATAGGGTT
>NW_004443996.1:2832326-2854654 GCF_000243295.1 Trichechus manatus latirostris
TTAACCACTGTGCCACCAGGGCTCCATATCTGGTATAAAGTAGGCCTAATATCATAAATATTTGAGAATGAAGTAGTAAATCTCAGTGCTTGTCCTTGTCAGCATTGAGTTCTCTTAGAAATGTCACAGGTTCCTCCAGGGAAGGTGGTTGAATTGATCAGGTGCCCAAGTTGCTCAAATTGTATTAGAAGAAACTTAACGATCCTTGAACAGCTGAAGGCATATTCTCATACCCTCTCCCCATTTTCAGTAAGAGCAATGTAGCCTTATAAACCTCACATGGGTGGTACAATGTGTCATCATTGTCCCCTGTGCTACAGAAGGTGATAGCTAATAAAAGCTACAATCTATTGAACATTTGCAATGTACCAGGCACAGAAAAAGCACTTTATTACCTAATTTACTCCACGCAACAAACCTATGTAATAGGTATTATTATTCACATTTTATAGTCTTGAGAACTGAAGCACAGTCACACAGCTAGTAAGTTGGAGGACTGGGCTCGGAACCTAGGCAGTCCAACTCCATAATTAGACTGTCCACAATTCATTTCACAACCACCTTCAAGGACTGATGTCTGCTACTTGCACATCATGACTGAGATTATGCACATGACTTCTAGTGACCTGGTAGTTTTTGTTCTGCTGATCCTGCTTGCCCAAGATGTTCCCTTAGATTCTAACACCATGACCAACATCAGGTAGGGCTTACCATGTTGGCCATACTGTATCGCTGTGAACAAGGTCATCTTGTACTGGAGTACTCGATTGCAGTTTTCTTTGGTGGTTTGGTGAATAGAGTAAAACCTCACAGAATATGAATCCCAAGGGCTTCTAGCAAAGGATAAGCCCTGGCCTGGGATTTTTATGAACCTAACTATTCCCCGAGGCTGCAGGAGTTATTACATATTATTCAGCTCCTGCTCTTGAGAAAACATTTCATTCTGGGCCAATAGGAAGTCTGTGCCAAGTTGTATGACAATAGCTCAAGTCTTAGAGGACATCTTGGGGGAAGATGATGCTGTGACTCACAGGCTGCCCAATTTTGCATTCCTAGGAGACAGACCCAACTACAGGAAAAATGCAGCATTAACTTTTGACCCAACTGTACAACTACTCAGCTCTCCACTACTTCCTGTTAGAGGAAAGATACCAGGAAAGACAAAAAGGAATAGTAGTATAAGTAAGAAGGAGCCCTGGTGGTGCAGTGGTTAAGTGCTTAGCTGCTAAATGAAAGGTCAGCGATTCGAACCCACCTGGCTGCTCTATAGGAGAAAGACCTGGCGATCTGCTCCTGTAAAGATCACAGCCTAGAAAACGCTATGGGGCAGTTCTACTCTGTCCTATAGAGTCGCTATGAGTCGGAATCAGCTAGACAGCACACAACATCAGTGACAGCCCAACTTAAATTTAAACTGACAAAGCAAAAGTTCCATTCAACAGTATAAATCATTTTTAAAATGTTTACTGCAAAGTGTTCATAATTTTCTGGGTACTCTAAAGACTGAGCTTATGTTCTCTCTAAAATGAAGTCACCCATAATCCATTTAACATGTACAGATAGAACATAAACATATAGGTTGGGGAGACGGGACTCTGTAGAGATTGAGAGGTTAAGAGTAAGGGCTTTAAAAAAGTCCTTTTGCCTTAGATTTGTATTGAGATTTTGCTACTTAATGTATTGTCTTGGACAATTAACAGTTTCTGAGGATAAAACATGGGGATAATATCTCATAGGGGTATTATATACATTAAATGAGAGAATGAATGTAAATTGCTTAGCACAGTACCAGGCACATAGGAAGGTATCAGTAAGTAGTATAGTCACTCTTTATCAGTATTATATTATTACTGTTCCTGCTGCTGCTCCTGCCTTTACTTATGTGATTTTCTACCATTTGAGCTTTTCTTAGACTGTAGAAACTCCTAGGGTTTTATTGTAATAATCTTTGCAAGTTGACAAGAATTAGAAACTCTACAACTAACTTTGACTGACTGACTCTATATAACTTTCCTTCATAATGCCAAAAAACAAATGTTACTGACAATGAGGCAGTTTAGGGTGATGGTTAATAGAGAAGCCTCTGGAACCAAATCACCTGGATTTTTATTACAGCAACACAGATTTACTAGCTCTGATACCTTGAGCAAATCACTTAACCTCTCTGCCTTAGTTTCCAAATCTTCAAAATGAGGACAGTAATAGTCCGTACCTCATAGGGTTGTTGTAGGATATGACGTGTTAATACGTGTAAACCACCTGGCACGTAGTAAGAAATCAGTGCTAGCTGTGATAATTTTTTATTGTTGTTATTATTGGTTGTGTGCCCCAAAGACTTGTGTATAGCCAGCAATTATTTTCCCATTTCTCATGTAAATGACTGCCATTTGATTTTTTAATATAGCTCCTAAGAACTTCTTGCTAGTGTGCTTCTTACTTACTTACGACAGTTTTTCCTCAATTGCTCGTTACCACCAAGTAGCTCCCCTAACCAATAATTAAAAAGAAAAAAAAGACCATAGGTATGAGAATGACTGGTAAGAATAGCACATGGAGGAGTCTTCATCAATACCTTCATTTTACCCCCAACTTACAGACCACTGTGTTTTGTCACTTGGGCATAAGGTACATGAGAAAACCATAGAGGTGAAAGATAGAACGGATGTCACCATTGTGAGCAACACATATCTCCTTTCTAACAAGCAAGACTGGTATGGGGAAAAAAACAAATGAGAAGCAGTATGAAAAACATATATGCACATGCAGCTGTGCACTTTTGCAGTTGCATACATTTGTAGTAGATATCAAGTAATTTTTCTAAGATCACAGAATACTTCCTTTGTTCTCATTTAAAATTAAGAGGAAATTTGGTTGGATTATTATGACAATGTTTCTTTATTGAACCTCGTCCTCTATGCTTTTCCTCATTATCTACACAAACCAGTTCTTAACATTCTTTACCTTCTTCTCTTTCTTTTATATAGTATATGTCCACTGTTAACAAATTATATTGTTGAAAGCCAAGCAGTTTTTTTAATGACTTACTAAAATAGTTATAGATGCTTCCATTGCATTTGATATTTAAATGTATTTTTCAGAAGCCCCATTTAGACTAAAAAAATTCATAAAAATTAATTTTCAATCAAAATCATACTAGATAGTATTGTATACTAAAGTAGTAGTGTGTTAATAAAAGGAGATAATATATAATGAAAGAAGGCCTTTATAGAAAATTACATTTAATTTTAAAGTGGATTTCTCATGATTTTGATAATATTGTAATAGTCTATGGCATAATTATTTATAATTTTTTCAACTTATACAACTTCTAACTCGTTCTAAACTTGATTCCTTTGTTTTTCTTGAAATACGTAAAAAACATTTGAAAATTGTTTTTCCCTAAAGGTAACTTGATACCACAAGATCAAACTTTCTGTAATGCTGTGTGTGTGTGTGTGTGTGTGTGTGTGTGTGTGAGAGAGAGAGAGAAAGAGAGAACACATACCCATTCAACATTTGTCAAATCTTAACATTTTACTATATTTGCTTTAAATATATTTTTAAAAGAAACTAAGCAATTGAAGCCTTCTGCTTCCTACTAGCCCCTTTTCTTCCCTTCTCAGAGGTAACTTATCATGAATTTGGTGTTTATAATTCCCTTAAATGTTTGTGTGTATACTTTTATTAGATATAGATAGATGGATAGAGAGATATAGATATCCTTAAATAATACATAGTATTATTTAGCATATGAAATTTTGAAACTTTTTATACGTGATATCACTCTGGAAGTATTTATACACAACTTGCTATTATCACTCAATTTTTATGTTTTTAGACTTTTACCAATGTTGATAGATGGGGTTGTAGTTCATTAATTTAAGTTAGTCTATAGTATTTCAGAAGACTGGTTAATATGACTGTTATTCAGATTTACACACCAACCACTAAGGCCAAAGAGAAAGAAATGGAAGATTTTTACCAACATCTGCAGTCTGAAATTGATCAAACATGCAATCAAGATGCATTGATAATTACTGGTGATTGGAATGCAAAAATTGGAAACAAAGAAGAAGGATCTGTAGTTGGAAAATATGGCCTTGGTGAAAGAAACAATGCCAGAGATCACATGATAGAATTTTGCAAGACCAACAACTTCTTCACTGCAAGTAACTTTTTTCAACAACATAAATGACGACTATACACATAGACTTCACCAGATGGAATACACAGGAATCAAATTGACTATGTTTGTGGAAAGACACGATGGAAAAGCTCAATATCATCATTCAGAGCAAGGCCAGGGGGGCCGACTGTGGAACAGACCATCAAGTGCTCCTGTGCAAGTTCAAGTTGAAGCTAAAGGAAATTAGAACAAGTCCACGAGAGCCAAAGTACGACCTTGAGTATATCCTACCTGAATTTAGAGACTGTCTCAAGAATAGATTTGACGTGTTGAACACTAATGACCGAAGACCAGACGAGTTGTGGAATGACATCAAGGACATCATATATGAAGAAAGCAAGAGGTCATTAAAAAGACAGGAAAGAAAATAAAGGCCAAAATGAATGTCAGAAGAGACTCTAAAACTTGAACGTAGAGCTAAATCGAATGGAAGAAATGATGAAGTAAAAGAGCTGAACAGAAGATTTCAAAGAACGGCTCAAGAAGACAAAGTAAATTATTATAATGACATGTACAAAGACCTGGAGTTAGAAAACCAAAAGGGAAGAATACACTTGGCATTTCTGAAGCTGAAAGAACTAAAGAAAATATTCAAGCCTTGAGTTACAATATTGAAGGAATCTATGGGCAAAATACTGAACGACACAGGAAGCATCAAAAGAAGATGGGAGAAATACAGTCACTGTATCAAAAAGAATTGGTGGACATTCAGTCATTTCAAGAGGCAGCCTGTGAACAAGAACCGATGGTACTGAAGGAAGAAGTCCAAGCTGCACTGAAGACATTGGCGAAAAACAAGGCTCCAGGAATTGACAGAATACCGACTGAGATGTTTCAACAAAGGGATGCAGTGCTGGAAATGCTCGCTCATCTATGCCAAGAAATTTGGAAGACAGCTACATGGCCAACTGACTGGAAGAGATCCATACTTGTGCCCATTCCAAAGAAAGGTGATCCAACAGAATAAGGAAATGATCGAACAATATCATTAATATCACATACAAGTAAAATTTTGCTGAAGATCATTCAAAAGTGACTGCAGCAGTTCATTGACAGGGAACTTCCAGAAATTCAAGCTGGATTTAGAAGAGGACGTGGAACGAGGGATATCCTTGCTGATATCCAATGGATCCTGGCTGAAAGCAGAGAATACCAGAAAGATGTTTATCTGTGTTATATTGACTATGCAAAGGCATTTGACTGTGTGGATAATAACAAATTATGGATAACATTGCGAAGAATGGGAATTCCAGACACTTAATTGTGCTCACGAGGAACCTGTACATAGAGATCAGAGGCAGTCATTTGAACAGAACAAGGGGATACTGCGTGGCTTGAAGTCAGGAAGGGTGTGCATCCAGGTTGTATCCTTTCACCATACATATTCAGTCTATATGCTGAGCAAATAATCTGAGAAGCTGGACTATATGAATAAGAACGTGGCATCAGGATTGGAGGAAGACTCATTAACAACCTGCGCTATGCAGATAACACAACCTTGCTTGCTGAAAGTGAAGAGGACTTGAATCACTTACCGATGAAGATCAAAGACTACAGCCTTCAGTATGGATTACACCTCAAAAAACAAAAATCCTCAAAAACAGACTGGACCAATAAGCAACATCATGATAAATGGAGAAAAGTTTGAATTTGTCAAGGATTTCATTTTACTTGGATCCACAATCAACACCCATGGAAGCAGCAGTCAAGAAATCAAAAGATGCATTGTATTGGGCAAATCCACTGCAAAAGACCTCTTTAAAGTGTTAAAAAGCAACGATGTCACTTTAAGGGCTAGGGTGCACCTGACCCGAGGTATGGTGTTTTCAGTCACCTCATATGCATGTGAAAGCTGGACAATGATTGAGAAAAACTGAGGTAAAATTGACGCATTTGAATTATGATGTTGGTGAAGAATATTGAATATATCATGGACTGCCAAAAGAACGAACAGATCTGTCTTGGAAGAAGTACTGCCAGAATACTCCTTAGAAGCGAGGATGGCTTCCCATACTTTGCACACATTATCAGGAGGGACCAGTCCCTGGAGAAGGACATCATGCTTGGTAAAGTAGAGGGTCAGTGAAAAAGAGGAAGACACTCAATGAGATGGACTGAAACAGTGGCTGCAACAATGGGCTCAAGCATGACAACGATCATGAGGATGGCGCAGGACCAGGCAGTGTTTCGTTCTTTTGTACATGGGTTTGCTATGAGTTGTAACCAACTTGACGGCACCTAACAACAAGAACATAGTATTTCATTGTATTAGTATAACACATTTTCTTTATCCATTCTCCTCTTGATGGACATTTGAATTGTGTGTGATGTTTATAAAATAGTACTTATTTTATTTATCTAATTAACACTTATTTAATACATACTATGTGCCAGGTACTGTTCTAATACTTTACAGATATGAACTCATATAATCCGTAAAAGAATCCTATATGAGATAAATTGACATATTCTCTTTCTATAAATGACGAAAGTAAGGTACCAAATCCATAAAAGCCAAATAGTTGCTGTCGAGTCGATTCTGACTCATAGCAACCCTATAGAACAGTAAAACTGCCCCATAGGGTTTCCAAGGAGCAGCTGATGGATTCGAACTGCTGACCTTTTTGTTAGCAACAGAGCTCTTAACCACTGAGCAACCAGGGCTCCACATTCTCATTCTATAAATGAGGAAACCAAGGTACAGAGAGGCTAAATATCTTATTCAAGATCATGCAACTAATAGGTGGCAGAGCTGGGATATGAAACCAGAATGCTGCCTAAAAACAATGCAGCAACATGTATGAGAGTTTTTCTAACATCTGTACAGTGGAATTGCTGTACCGTAGAAAACCCTATGAAGCAGTTCTACTCTGCACACAGTGAGGTCGCCTTGAGTCGCAATCAGCTGGACAGCAACTAACAACAGGTGTGTACATCTTCAACTTTACTGTTGTTGTTAGCTGCCATTGACTTGGTGGCTGACTCATGGCAACCCTGTGCACAAGGGAATGAATGGCTGCGTGATCTGTGCCATACCCATGATGGGTTGCGGATCGGACCATTGTGATCCATAGGGTTTTCGTTGGCTGATTTTTCGGAAGTAAATCTCTAGACCGTTCTTCCTAGTCTGTCTTATTCTGGAAGCTCCACTGAAACCTGTTCAGCATCATGTTGTTAGTTGCTGTTGAGTCAATTCCGACTCATAGTGACCCATGTATGCAGAGTGGAACTGCTCCTTAGGGTTTTCAAGGCTATGACCTTTCACAAGCAGATAACCAAGCCTGTCTTCAGAGGTGGGTTCGAATCTTTCAACTAGTAGTTGAGCGCTTTACCATCTGTGCCCCCCATGGACTCAGGACAGATGGGTGTGCATTGTTCAGGAATTGAACCTAGGTCTCCCACATGGAAGGCAAGAATTCTACCACTGAGCCACTACTGCCTCTCAACTTCAAACTGATGTTTTCCATCTCTACTCAAAGGCAGTGTGGGTTTGTTTGTTTATCTGCAGCAAATAGCCATTCCCTTTGTGGAACACATTCCCTGAATGTGGGAACATTTATCTGATGCTTTCATTTGTATTTCCTTGATTATTAGTGAGATTGAATATCTTTTCAAATGTTGATTAGCCATTTGGGTTTCCTCTTTTTTGTCTGTTTATATACTTTTTGCCCATATTCTGTTGGGCATTTTGCCTTTTTTAATTAAAAAAAAAAATTTGAAAGATATTTGCAGATCTTTCCCATTCCATGGCTTGTTTTTTCTCTTTCTTTTGTCGTCCAGATATTTGTAATCTTAAAATACTCCATTTTTTCACTCTTTAACTTTATAATGCTTGCTTTTTCCATCTTATTTAAGAAATCTTTCTTTACCTGAGCTCATAAATATATTCTCCTGTATTTTCTTCTAAAAATTTTGTCTTTTATCTACCTGAAATTGACTTGAATATGGTGTAAAGCAGGGATGTAATTATTTTCCCCTATGATTAACCTATTGTCTGCAAACCATTTTTTTAATGGTTCATTCTTATCTCACTGGTTTGTAATGCCAACTCTATCATCATCATTTCCATATATGCATGAGTTCTTTGTATTTATTTCTTATTGCTGCCTTAGCAAATTACCATATAGTGGTTTAAAACAACACACATTTATTATTTTATAGTCCTATAGGTCAGAAATCTAAAATGTGTGGGCAAAGCTGCCTTCCTTTTGAAGACTCTTGGGGAGAATCTGTCCCTTGGCTTTCCAGCTTCTAGAGGCTGCTTGTATTCCTTGGCTTGTGGCCCTCTTCCAGCAATGGCATCACTCTGGCCTCTGCTTCTGTCTTCCATCTCCTTCTCTGACTTTGACCCTCCTGTCCCCTTTTTTATACAGACCTTTGTGATTACATTGGAACCACCTGGATAATGCAGTATAATCTTGCCATCTCAAGATTCTTAACTTAATCACATCTGCAAAGTCCTTTTTGCCATGTGATGTAACATGTTCACAGATACTGAGGATTAGGATGTGGACATCTTTGCGGGGGGCACTATTCAGGCTACTGCATCTTCTTTCTTGGTTTTCATTATCCTTTTCTTATTTTTTTTTAAATATTTCATTGTGTTTTGGTGAAAGTTTGCACAGCAAATTAGGTTCCTAGTTAACAATTACTATACAAATTATTCAGTGACATTGGTGACATTTTTCACAATGTGTCAACATTCTCATTATTTCCATTCTGGATGTTTCATTTCCAGTAATCTGGGTTTGCTGTCCCCTTACCATTTCATCTTTGTTTTAGAGTAATTGTTGACCATTTGGTCTCATATAGATGATTTTTTAAAGGTGTCCAGTACTCATGGGTAATAGTCTTTATCATATGAGCCAATTCATTATTTAGCTAAAAGATGTCCTTGGAATAGTTTCAGTTCAAGGTTTAAAGATTATCTCAGGACAATAGTCTCAGGGAGTCCTCTGTGTCTCAATTGATCCAGTAAGTCTGGACTTTTTAAGAATTTGAATTCTGTTCCACATTTTTCCCCCTTCGATCAGGATCCATCTATTGTGGCCCTGATCAGAACAGTTGTTAGTGGTAGTTGGGTACCATCTAGTTCTGGTCTCAGTGAGATGAGGCCATAGTTCATGTAGACTATTAGTCCTATACCTTTTCTTATCTTTTAGATTCATCCCTTTTAAACATATAATCTCTTGCTGGTAGTTCTGTTATCTGAATAAAGATCTTGGTAGTCTAATCCTGCTGTCTGTTGTGTCACTGTCATTCAGGAGACTGTATCTGTGGCAATCTCATGTGGCCTGAGTTGAGGTCATATCCCATCAGAGAGCTTTAGCAATTGCTTTCATCAACTCCCCTGGGGTGCCGCTGAACTAGAGTCACTGTTCATGATATTTTATTGGTTAGATGTTTCTTGGATCATGTTGTAGTATAATGTCAAACCCCCCACCGTTATAAGAGCAGACCACTAGTTACAAATACTAAGGTGTAATCTTCCTCCACCCAGGGCTTAAGATAAAGACAGACATCTTTATTTTCTCTCTCTTTTAGTAAGTGATTTTTTTCCCTAGAGAGCCCTTTCACTGAGTGTGTATGTAACCCTTTAAGGATCCAGATGTTATGAGAGAATATCTCATTTTCTATTCCCTGCCTCGTTTGGATCCCAAGCCCTCTCCCGTCCCCATGTTGGCATTAAAATTCAAGCTCTTAGATTACAGAGATTGGCAAACTCCTTAGAGCTTCTGCAGCATTAATTCATGTGTTACTGCGCTGGCTTTCAGTTCCCAGTTTAGTGTTGGCTCCTAGAGGTAGTTTTATGATAAGCAAAATCTACTGGGGTCTCCCAGAGTCTTCCCTGCTTGATTCCTCCTTAACACTTTTCTATGGTGACTTCTGTTGGGTGTCTCATCCATCACTTCTGGAGGCTATTTGTACTCTTATGTACTGTGGGTAGTCGGTAGCTAATTTGGAGGGGATACCTAATCATTGATTACGGTTACTTTTGGCTTGGTCACAATTCTAGGCTTCAACATTGTATGATCAACAACTGCAGCTCTGCAGGGTCAAAATAGAACTAATCTTAACCTCTGAGGGATTCTTAATGCCATGATAGAGAAAATAATATATTACTATCAGAGTCCTTTTTCTGTAAGACCAATTATTAAACATAAGTTACTTCACAGAAAATAATATTACCTTAATTTTCAACATACCAATTTACCCTAATATTTATTTTCTTATTCTCTTTCTAGGATGTGTGCCGTGTTTGGTGGAATATATTGTCTTCATCATTCAGTACAGTGCCTTGTAGTGGACAAAGACTCCAGAAAGTAAGGATGATATACGTAACCTTCCTATTGTTAAACCCCAAACACAGGTGAAAAATGCTAAAGTCAATTAAAAACATATATGATTTTTCAAAGATGTACCTTGGTATTAATAACATATCAACCTTGATTAAAAGTAATTTGTGTTTAGGTCCTCCAGAACAAGGAAAGTGAGTTCAGAATATAGAAACTAAATTAATTTCCCTGCAATATGACTATAGCTCCTGATCATCCAAGCTTGGAAGACAAATCATTGCAACTGCCTGGGGTTGGTGATGAGTGATGTTGGTTTTCCTTGTGGCCTTACTTCCTCTAATTGATTTTCATCAGATGACAACAAAGCCCTCTGTTATTACATTTTTAAAAATGAAGCTCACCTAAAGACTCATCAGATTAATCTCTGCTGATAATGCATGTCATTCCAAGAGAAAAGACTCTAACGAGATTTTAGGTAGATTGTTGTCATAAACTATGCTGCCCTCTTATCTGAGGATAAATTATTTTACTATGGTATCAGGCCTGTAGGCTGATTTAGGATTGAAATAAGAATTTACCCACTTTAAAAAACAAAACAAAACAAAACTGAACATCGGTGTGTTTTTATCTTTCCATTGTATTTTTCTAGGATTTCCTAGTTATTAATATATGCACTTGTCTGAAATATACTAAATAAAATATTATTCCACAATTTGTAGGTTTTACATTGAGCTGAAAGGGGTCAGCTGGATCAAGTTTCGGGAACTGTTTAAATTTCTATGTGTTTTTTTTCTTACGTGTTCTTAAGCATCTACTGACCTATATGTCTTAGATGACTGTTTTTAGGGGAATATAAAGAAATAGTATCGTTCAGGTCATAAAATACCTTTAATATCTTGAACCAGAAGCTTAAACATTATAAATTGTAAGCTGTTCCTTTCATTTTGCAGTAGTTTTATATAGTTTAGTGGTATCAAATGTCTATTAGTTTCTTATATACTAGTTTATAGCATAATAACTAGTATTTTAAAAGAAAAATCTCACAACTCAAGAAGCATGTAATATTCAATAAACAGTGAATTTGCTTCAGAAGCACAATTGACACATACTTTAAAGGCTTGTAAAGTACTTTTTGCACTTTAACAGAAAGATACTACATAAATGAAAAATAATAATCTACTGTGAAAAATCTATCCCTAAAGTCCCAGGATATTCGTATCTTGGCTCATGAAAACTCTGTAGAGGTTCATGAAGGAATAGTTGTCTTTATGACTCCTAGAGTTGTTTTTCTTTATGCATTCATTTTGAAGCAAGAGTATGTTCCCATGACTGAAAGCCAGATAATAAATTGCTTGTTTGGTGCTTATTCACTTAGATCCTTTTACCCTTTTGGGTCCCATTCCAGTCTCACATGTTACTCTCAGTGACATGAGGAATTTGCATGGTTCATGTTTTTGGTGTTTTTTTTTTTTTTTAAAACACGAATAGACTAGTACAGTAATACTATTTATTGAAGTAAAGGCTACATTTACCTTACCTTTGACTTCGTTTTTAATTACATTCTCTGAACAAAGGAACTCTTCTTCATGATCTGCTGCAGGTTCAAGTTCAAGTTGCAACAATAGCTGAGGCATAAGGGTCTGAGAACCAAAAAACTTCTAGACTGGTAGTTTTCCAACTTTAACGTGCCTAAGAATCACCAGGTAAACTTACAAACAAAATGCAAATTTCTGGGCCTGCCTCTTAAAGAGTCAGATTGGGTAATATGCTTAGAGTAGGGACAACAGTTTTTCTTTTTTTCTAATTGTGATTTAGGTGAAAGTTTACAAGAACAAATTAGTTTCTCATTCAAGAACTTATACACAAAGTGTTTCATGGCACTGGCTGCAGTCTTTCATTGTGTCAGCACTCTCCTCCTTTGCCTTTCCACGCCAGGTGTACTGGGTCCATTCATCCAGTTCTTGTATCCCTCTTGCCTTCTCATCTTTGTTCCTAGGCAGGTGTTGCCCATTTGACCTCATATACTTGATTGATCTAAGAAGCACTTTCCTCACGTATGTTATTGTTTGTCTTATAGGCCTGCCTTAATCTGGCTGAAAGGTGAACTGTGGGAGTGGCTTCAAGTCTTAGAAAGGTGTCCGGGGGCCATAGTCTTAGAGGTTCCTCCAGTCTGTCAGACCAGTAAGTCTGGTCTTTTTTGTGAATTTGACAATTTCTTCTACATTTTCCCCCACTCTGTTTGGGACCTTCTGTTGTATTCTCAGTCATAGCAGTCAGTGGTGGTAGCTGGTGCCATCTAGTTCTTCTGGTCTCAGGGTTGTGTAGGCTGTGGTTCATATAGTCCGTTAGTCCTTTGGACTAACTGCTCCCTTCAGTCTTTAGTTTTTTCCATTCTCCTTTGCTCTGGACTAGAAGAAACTGACAGTTTAATCTTAGATGCTGCTTGCAAACTTCTAAGATCCCAGACACTACTCACCAAAGTAGGATGTAGAACATTGCCTTTAAGAACTATGTTGTGCCAGTTGACGTAGATGTCCCCCGAGTCTGTGGACCTTTGCCTTCAAGCCTGGGAACTTCATCCCCTGAGGTGTTTAGTTATGTCTAAGAGGTTTCCCTGACTGTGGCACTTGTGTGCACTATTGTCTATATTAACATATGAGGAAAACCTGCCGTCATGTATTTAGAAATTTCCACCTCTGAACCTGTATCTGCTGGTGAATGTGTTCCTTTACCCTCTATGTATCAATTCCTAGCTTATTGTTTGTTGATTCTATTGTTGCAGGATTGTCTATGCTATAGTAGTTACCATAGTTGTCCTTTATTCCTGCATTCCTCTCAGTGTCATCTCTTGCCTTGGTCATGTTGTGCTGACTTCTCCCATATTGTGTATTTGCCTTTCCCTTCACCAGTAATAACTCGTGTCTACTATCTCTTTGGTAATTTTCCCTCCCTGCCCCTTCCATCCCTGGTACCATCAAAGAGTATTTTTTTTTCTTTGTGTAAACCTTTTGTTGTTACTTTACAAAAGTGGTCTCATACAGTCTTTGTCTTTCTGTGACTGACTTATTTCACTCAGCATAATTCCCTCCAGATTCATCCATGTTGTGAGATGTTTCACGGATTCGTCATTATTCTTTATCGTAGGGTAATATTCCATTGTGTGTATGTACCACAGTTTGTTAATCCATTCTTCTATTGATGGGCACTTAGGTTGCTTCCACCTTTTTGCTATTGTGAGTAATACTGCGGTGAACATGGGTATGTATATGTCTATTCATGTCACAGCTCTTATTTCTCTAGGGTATATACCTAGGAGTGGGATTGCTGGATCACAGTATTTCTATTTCTAGCTTTTTGAGGAAGTGCCATACCGTTTTCCATAGTGGTTGTACCATTTTACATTCCCACCAGCAGTGTATAAGAGTTCCAGTCTCCCCACACCCTCGCCAACATTTGTTATTTTCTTTTTCTTCATTAGTGCCAGTAACGTCGGGGTTAGATGGTATTTCATTGTAGTTTTGATTTGCGTCTCTCTGATTGGTAATGATTGTGAGCATTTCTTCATATGTTTGTTAGCAGCCTGAATGTGTCTTCTTTGGTGAAGTGTCTGTTCATTTCCTTTGCTCATTTTTTAATTGGATTATTTGTCTTTTTTGTTTTTGAAGTGTTGACGTTTTCTATAAATTTTAGAAATTAGACCCTTGTCAGATATGTCATAGCCAAAAATTTTGTCCCAATCTGTAGTTTCTCTTTTTACTGTTTTGGAGAAATCTTTCATTGAGCATAAGTGTTTAATTTTTAGGAGGTCCCATATATCTAGTTTATTTTCTTCTGACTGCTTGGTAATCTATTTATGCCATGTATTGTGGCCCCTAGCGTTGTCCCTAATTTTTTTTCCATGATCTTTATAGTTTTAGGCTTTATATTTAGGTCTTTGATCCATTTTAGTTAGTTTTTGTGTATGGTGTGATGTATGGATTGTGTTTCTTTTTCCTACAATTTTGCCAGCCCCATTTGTTGAAGAGACTGTCTCTTCCCCATTCAGTAACCTTTGGTCCTTATGTCGAAGATCAGCTGTCCATAGGTGGATAGATTTACATCTGGGTTCTCAATTCTGCTCCATTGTTCTATGTGTCTGTTGTTGTAGTAGCAGTACCAGGCTGCTTTGACTACTGTGGCTGTATAGTAGGTTTTGAGATCACGTAGTTTGAGGCCTTCTACTTTGTTCTTCTTTTTTAATAAGGTTTTACTTATTTGAGGCCTCTTTCCCTTCTGTATAAAGTTGGTGATTAGTTTTTCCATCTCATTGAAAAATGCTATTGGGATTTGGATTGGGATTGCATTATGTCTGTATATCACTTTGGGTAGTATTGACATTTACAATGGTAAGTCTCCCTATCCAAGAGCATGGTTATATGTTTTTCTGTTTATGTAGGTGTCTTTTGGTTTCTTGCAATAGTGTTTTGTAGTTTTCTTTGTATAGTTCTTTTACCTTCCTGGTTAGATTTATTCCTAAGTATTTTGTCTTTTGGGAGGCTATTGTAAATAGTATTGTTTTCCTGATCTCCTTTTCACAGCTGTCTTTGTTAATGTAGAGGAATCCAACTGATCTTTGTATGTTAATCTTGTATCCTGCCACTTTGCTGAATGTTTCTATTGGTTCAAATAGCTTTCTTGTGGAGTCCTTAGAATTTTCTATGTATAGAATCATCATCTGCAAATTGGGATAGTTTTACTTCTTCCTTACCAATGTGGATGCCCTTTATTTCCTTTTTTGCCTTATTACTGTCACTAGGACTTCCAGTACAATGTTGAATAAGAGTGGTGATAAAGGGCATCCTTGTCTGGTTCCCATTCTCAGGGGGAGTGCTTTCAGATTCTCTCTGCTGAGGGTAATGTTGGCTGTTGGTTTTGTATAAATTCTCTTTATTATGTTGAGGAGTTTCCCTTTTATTCCTATTTTGCTGAGAGTTTTTATCAGGAATGGGTATTGAACTTTATCACATGCCTTTTCTGCATTGATTGATATGATCATGTGATTCTTTTCCATTTTATGTTTTTGGTGGATTATGTTCATTGATTTTCTAATGTTACACAACCTTGCATGCCTACTGTGAATCCCACTTGGTCGTGATGTATTATAGCTTTGATATGCTGTTGTATTCTGTTGGCTAGTATTTTGCTGAGAATTTTTGCATCTATATTCATGAGGGATGTTGATCTGTAGTTTTCTTTTCTAGTGATGTCTTTGCCTGGCTTTGGTATCAGGGTTATACTGACTTCATAGAATGAATTTGGGAGTATTCCTTCCTTTTCTAGGTTCTGGAATAGTTTGAATAGAATTGGTGTCAACTCTTCTCTGAATGTTTGGTAGAATTCTCCAGTGAAGCCATCTGTACCAGGGCTTTTTTTTGTTGGGAGTTTTTTTTTTTTAAATTACTCCTTCAATTTCTTCTTTTGTTCGGGATCTGTTCAAATTTTCTACCTCAATTTGTTTTGGTTTAGGTAGGTGGTGTGTTTCTAGAAATTTGTCCATATCCTCCAGGTTTTCAAATTTGTTGGAATACAATTTTTCATAGTATTTTGTTATGATCCTTTTTATTTCAGTTGGTTCTGTTATAATGTCACCCATCTCATTTCTTATTCGAGTTATTTGCATCTTCTGTTTTTCTTTTGTCAGTTTGGCCAGTGGTTTGTCAATTTTATTAATCCTTTCAAAAAAACTAGCTTTTAGTCTTGATGATTCTGTTGTTTTTCTGTTCTGTTTCATTGATTTCTGCTCTTTTATTATTTTGTTTCTTCCGTCAACTGTGGGCTTCTTTTGCTGCTCTCTAATTGTTCAAATTGTAGAGTTAATGTTTTAATTTTTGTCCTCTTTCAGTGTGTGCATTTATTGCTATAAATTGTCCTCTAAGCATTGCTTTTTCTGTGTCCAAAGGTTTTGGTATTATGTTTTCGTTCTCATTTGATTCTAGGAATTTTTTAATTCTCTCTTTGACTTCTTTTATTACCCAGTAGTTTTTAAGCAGGATGTCACTTAGTTTCCATTTGTTAGATTTTTTTCCCTTGCTCTTCCTGTTTCTGATTTCTACTTTTATAGTGCTGTGGTCAGAGAAGATGCTTTGTATTATTTTGATGTTTTTTAATTTGTTGAGGCTTGCATTGTAGCCTAAAATGTGGTCTATTCTGGAGAATGATCCATGAGAATTGGAGAAAAATGTGTGCTTTGCCACTGTTGGTTGATGTGCTCTGTATATGTCTATTTAGTCAAGTTGGTTGATTGTGGTGTTTAGATCTTCTGTGTCTTTGTTGAGTTTCTTTTTTGTTGTTCTGTCCTTCACCGAGAGTGTTGTGTTAAAGCCTCCTAGTATTACTGTGGAAGTATCTAGTTCTCTTTTCAGTGCTGTTAGAGTTTGTTGTATGTATTTTGGAGTTGTGTCGTTGGATTCGTATATATTTATTGCGGTTATGTCCTATTGGTAGATTGACCTTCTTAATCATTATGTAATGTCCTTTCTCATCTTTTATAATGGATTTTGCTTTAACATCTATTTTATCAGAGGTTAATCCTGCCACTCCTGCTCTTTTATGGTCATTATTTGCTTGATATATTTTTTTTCCATTCTTTGAGTTTTAGTTTGTTTATATCTTTGTGTCTAAGGTGTGTTTCTTGTAGACAGCATATTGATGGGTTATGTTTTTTTTATCCATTCTGCCAGTCTCCATCTCTTTACTGGTGCATTTAGGCTATATACATTCATTGTGATTATCAATATATATGAGTTTATTGCTCTAATTTTCTTATGTTTTTGTTGGTGGTGTTGACTTTTTTCATTCCACTTAATTTTCTGTACTTTTTTTTGTGGCTTGTCTTTTCATTTCCTTCTTCATTTTTGGTTTTTGATGCCCCTTTGTTGGTGATCTTTCGTTTTTCCTGAGCTGCTTTCAGGATTCTTTGTCTTTGGTTTTGGAAAGTTTGATTATGATGTCTCAGTGTTCTTCTATTGGGATCTATCCTGTATGGGGTTCATTGTCCTTCTTGTATGGTTATCTTCTTGTCTTTTATGATGTTAGGGAAGTTTTCTGTCAATATATCTTCAACAGTTCTCCCCATGCTTTTTATTGATTCGTCCCCTTGTGGAATTCCAGTCCTACGTAAGTTATTCCTCTTAATGGTGTCCCACATAACTTAGGCTTTCTTCATTCTTTTTTTATTGTTCCTCGAACAGATTAACGTCAAGGGATTGGTCTTCTATTCCACTGATCCTGTCTTCCATTGTTTCAGTTCTACTCCTGACAGTCCACTGAGTTGTCAATTTCTGAAATTTTTTTCTTAAGCTTCTGGATTTCTAGTTGCTGCTTCTATACCGTTTCCAATTGTCTATTTATTTTGTCATTTCATTCTTATATTGTTTTCCTGAATTCTTCTAGTGTTTTGTCTGTGCATTCTTTGGTTTTGTCTGTGTTCTCTGTAGTTTTGTCTGCATTTTCCGTGGTGTCCTTGAGGACACTATACATAATCCTTTTGAATTCCTTATTGGGAAGTTCCATTACCTTTTCTTCCTCAGCAAGGATTTCTGGTTCTTTATTTTTGTCACTTGCTGGCGCTATCTCGCCCTACTTCTTTATGTGGTTTCCTATTGTCTGTTGTCTCCAGGACGTTAAGGGGTTATTGTATTTATTTTTTATTTGTATAATTGGTTTCTGGGTCTTGTTTTTGTTTTTTGTTTTGCTTTGATGATTCCTGTCTGGTGTGTCTAGAGTGGTGCTCTGGTGACTGGACTGGCCATTCTGGAGCCCTCCTTACCTTTATTTGGGCCAGTGGAGTGGCGAGTAGGTATGGGAGCTCGAGTCTGTGTTTACTCATCTTGTGGGGCAACTGAGGGTGGGTTGGTTTGGCTCTGGCCTCTGTCTTCAGTTTGGTTGCTCAGGAGCAGGAATGATGTTCTCCCCTGTAGGTGGAGCTGCCGATGTGGTGGGGGTGTGTTCCTTTCCTCTCGCTGGTTGTTGGGGAGGAATATGTGGTGGTAGGGGATGTGACGGGGAGGGGGCATGTTCACACATTCCCTCCACCTCCACCTCCTTCTGGGCGAGGGAAAGGAGGAAAGGGCTTCAAGGGGGATGTGCACATAGTTGTAGCTCCTCTGCCCCTTGCTGGGCAGGATAGGGGGTGGATTCAATCCTGGCAGATGCACACACACTGGTGTCGCCTCGTGTTAGGTGATGCGAGGAAGGAAGGGGCTTCAGGGTAATGTGTGTCTCCTCTGCCTCTCACTGGGCAGGTTAAGGGGTGGAGTCGCTCCTGGCGAATACTCATGCAGTGATAATGCCTCGTGTCAGGTCAGGGAGGGAGGAAGGGACTGTGGAGGGATGTGCACACAGTCACAGCTCTTCTGCCCCTCGCTGGGTGGGATAAGGGATGGAGTCACATCTGGTGGGTACAAGTGCACAGAGGTACTTCCTCACATCAGGCAAGGTGAGGGAGGAAGAAGCGGCTGGGGGTGGTGCACACAGTCATGTTTCCTCTGCCGCTTGCTGGGTGGGTTAAGGCAGAGAGTCGCACCTGACGAGTGCAAGCACTGTGGTGCCTTGTGTCAGTTGGTGGGGGGGAGGGGCTGCGGTGAGATGTGCGCACAGTCACAGGTCCTCTGCCCCTCACTGGGTGGGTTAAGGGAAAGACACAGAAATGCCACCTCAAGCCAAATGGGAGGAGGGAGCAGGGAGTGGTGGGCGAGCTCTCTCACAGTCCCACCGCTGCTGCCCTCCACCGGGCCCTTGGAGGGGAGAGTAGGTATCAGGCTGGCACACGCATGGGGGCGCACCTAGTGTTACTCATTGGGTGGGCTAGGGGAGTAGTGGACAGGGTTGGGTGGGGTAGGTGGAAGAGGATAGGCTCGTGTTATGGTCCCCCAGTCAGGCAAGGTGGTCCGGGTGTGGTTTCTTCTGCCGTCTCTAATCAGTAGGATGAGGTATGTGTGTGTGTGTGGTGGGGGTGTTCCTCCGGCTAGGATACGCAGATGCCAGGGCATCTTGCGTCCGCTGCAGCCAGCAAGCGGGACCTGTCCTCTCTCGAGTATGAGGGGGTGGCGGCGCCCAGGTACTGGCTGGGTGGGAGAGCTCCCGCCAACACTCAGTGGATCCACCGCTTCATTCATGCCACTCACTCCTGAGGTCAAGGGCCGCCACTCCTGAGTATCTCCGGTTCTGGACCTGGCATCCACCCTGTCTCTGCTTCTTTCTGTGTGTGTCTGTAGAGGTTCTCCATCCCTTTTGGGAAAGTCATGAAATTGCCTTGCTGTTTTCTTCAACCAAGGTTGCTGCTGGCTTTGTCCTAAGTTAGCCACGGTGTGCTGGGGCGGCTGGCTGAGCTCCACCCTGCTGTGTTACTCCTTTTTCACTGCTTTCCTTATTTCTTCCAGTCGGTATTTGGTTCGGTCCTTAGACTTTCTTTTTCGATATTCAGGTTTCCTGGATTGTTATCTGTTTCTGTTTCACTTGGTTTTTTGGGTCTTTGGTAAGGGGACATTATGGTGCATGTGACTAAGCCACCATCTTGGCTCTACCTCGGATTTTTCATTTTTAAGGAACATCTCATGTGAATTTAATGTAAGTATTTCTTAGGTGCCACTGAGAAACACTGATCTGTAAGAAAAAGTTGAGGCTTGGTGGTAGAATTCTCACCTTCCATGCAGGAGACTGAGTTCAGTTCCCAGCCAATGTACCTCAAGTGCAGCCACCAATTGTCTGTCCGTGGAGGCTTGCATGTTGCTATGATGCTGAACAGGCTTCAGCAGAGCTTCCAGACTAAGACAGACTAGGAAGAAAGGCTTGGCAGTCTACTTCTGAAAAATGAAAAAAACCTACGGATCACAGTGGTTTGATCCCATTGTGTATAGAGTTGCTATGAGTCAGGGCAACTCTGCAGCAGCTAACAACAGCTGTGTTCCATGATTGACTAGGGTCGCTAGGTCTTAATTCATTACAAGGCCTTATCAAGATGAACCTGCCATATCTAGTAGTGATCAAGTACGAGTTTTAAATATAAGGCAAATTGCTGCTAGTTTCATATTTCTTTTATATCTGCATAGAAAGACCTCAAAGATAAAAATTATTATCTAAAAACTCCTAAGGTATGTATAAAGATTGAGTAGCCCTGAAATGAACTTAGAAGACCTACAATTCCATTACTGCCACTGAATGACAGTGAGAAAGTCACTTTTCTCTGTGTCAGTTACTTTATCTGTAAGTTGAGGTAGATGGACTATGCAGTGATCTCCAAGTCTCCTTCCATGCCTGACGTGCTTTGATTGAGTTATTTGAAGTTCTTAACCTTTTTCTTTAACATTAAGAAATAGACAATTATCTTAATATTTTATATGCCCAAGTGTAAGCTAATTTCACATATTGAATAATCTCCAGTATTTCCAGTGAAAAGTTAAAAAAAAATTTTAAAAACAACTTGTGTACATAACACTTTCAGGGATATAAATGAAATAGCAAAATGTGTTCTGATACTATTTATTATATTATTATATTACTAGAACAACAGTTTTCCACTGAACATCATCTTCTTGTGCATCTTGGCCACTTTGGATTCTGTGTATGATTCTCTCACTGGAAAATTTATTACATTCCATAACTATTTATTTGTGTACCATTAGGACATTTAAAAAAAGTTTGTCCTGTATTCATAATATTCATGATATCTACTATATTCTCAGTGTATTGAATTGCTTTTTTAAGTGATCTTTCAATGTTTTTAAGAGACAGCAAGTACTTGGTATTTGTAAATTCATATCTCCAATAATAATTACTAAATTCATACTAATATTTTCCCTCTTTTCCTTTAAATCTATTCTGTAAAGTATTCTCTGTAAACATCCAAAGCTAGTGTTGATTAAATTTAACTCAGGCTAATGTATCTTTCCCAAACACTACTTTCTTGTTCAAAATCAAATAATTCCGAGAGATACCAGTAATAGGAGATATTTTGTAAGGACTTGAATATAAAGTAAGGGGTAATTTTTTTTTCCTTTTTTTAACACCAGTCAATCCCCAGAATGTGAGAGAGAATAATAAAATGACCGTCATTGTTTCAAGCCACTACGTGTTTGTTAAACAGCAATGGAAACTAAAACACCACTCTCCCATGACTGTGGCTGGACTGGACTGTCTCTGCCCAGTCTCTGAGCTCCTAGAGAACAGAGACTGGGTTTGGTTCTGCCTCAGAAGCCACAGTCCCTGGCCTCCATGGGCAACTCTAAAGCTTTGTCAATGAAGTTGAATGATCACCATCTACATGCAGCACTGGCCTCACCCCTGCCCCAACCTATCCACCAGCATCCTGTCTCAGGACTGGGACCTCATGCTCACATGTGCTCTCATTGGTCTTCCCTTTTTTTTTTTATTGTACCTTAGATGAAGGTTTACAGAACAAATAGTTTCTCATTAAACAGTCAGTACACATATTGTTTTATTGTTTTATGACATTGGTTAACAACCCCACAACATGTCAACCCTCTCCCTTCTTGACCTTTCTTTTTTTTTTGGTGACAATATACATAGCCAAAGATACACCCTTACAAAAATTTCTACATGCACAATTCACTGACATCAATTACATTCTTCGAGTTGTGCTGCTATTCTCAATTTAGATGAAGGTTTACAGAACAAAACAGTTTCTCATTAAACAGTACACATACTGTTTTATGACAATGGTTAACAAACCCATGACATGTCAAGACTGTCCTTACTCAGCCTTGGATTCCCTATCACCAGCTTTCCTGGCCCCTTCTGCCTTCTAGTCCTTGTCCCTGGACTGCTGTGCCTCATTAGTCCCATTTTGT
>NW_004443996.1:2859286-2892444 GCF_000243295.1 Trichechus manatus latirostris
ATTGTTCAGATGTTGTTGTCATTTACTGATTAACTGCTCTGATTCCCTGTTGTATTTCTTTTGGTTTTGGATAGTCCTTGAGAGTTCATTTCCTAGTTTGTTGTATGGCTAGTAAGATCCTGTGTCTAGATTCAGCCTATGAGCTGAAGTTGTTTGTTCTCAGATCAAAGGACTCCCTTTAGTAATTCTTGTAAATTTTGTTTGGTTTTTACATATTCCTTTAATTTCTGTTCATCTGCAAATGTCCTGATTTCACCATAATATTTGAATCAGAGTTTTGCAGTATATATTATTCTTGGCTGGCAATTTTTTTCTTTCACTGTTTTATATACGTCATCCCATTGCCTTCTTGCCTGCATGGTTTCTGCCAAATAATCTGAGCTTAGTCTTACTGTTTCTCCTCTGTATATGACTTCTTGTTTTTCGCAAGCTGCTCTCAGGATTCTTTGTTGGTCTTTGGTTTTGGTGAGTGTGATTATGATGTGCCTTGGTGATTTTCTTTTGGGGTCTATCCTATATGGGGTTCGTTATGCTTCTTGGTTGGCCAGCTTTTCATCTTTCATGATATTGAGGAAGTTTTCTGTCAGCAGTTCTTCAATGATCCTGCCTGTGTTTTCTATTTTCTCCCCCTGTTCTGGACCTCCAGTCACTCACAAATTTTTGCTTTTGATTGTATCCCGCATAATTCTCAGTGTGTCTTCATTTTTCTTTGTTCCTTTTATCTGAGTTTTCCTTGAACAGAGTTGTATCCAAGTGTTTGTCTTCAATTCGGCTGATCTTGTCTTCCACCATTTCAGATCTGCGCGTCAGCCCTTCTATGACACTGCCCATTTCTGAAATCTTATTGTTTATCTTTTGGATTTCTAATTGTTGTTTTTGTATAATTTCTAGTTGTGAATTTATTTTGGCATTTAGTTCCTGCATTATTTTCCTGAATTCTTCCTTTTTTTGGTCTGTATTTTCCATGAATTTGTCTATTTTTTCCTCATTTTTGTCTGATTTATGCTTCAACTCTGGGATAATTCTGAGTATTGGAGATTTGAATTCCCTATCAGATAGTTCTAGTGCCTTTTCTTCTACTGGAAGGTCATCTGGTGTTTTATTTTGGACGTCTACTGGAACCATCCTGTCCTGTTTTTGTAAATGTTTTGATATTATCTGCTGTCTTCGGGGCATTCAGTGGTTATTTTTCTCATTTATTGATGTTGGATTTGTTTTCTCCTTTTTTTTTTTAATTTGCCTATGTCTGAGCAGGCAGGGTGTGTGTTCTTTGTTGTTTGCTCATCTGTGGGCACGATACTTTTCACCTCCTTTTCTAGTTGGCAGGGTCAGTCACTCAGGTATGGTACAGCAGGGCAGGGCTAGCTGAAGAGGAGTTGCTGGGATGGGTTGTTTGTGGCACTAACTACAGCCACCAGGGCAGGTCGATAAGCAGTGCAGGACAGGTTCCCGTAGGCCGTGCCTGTGCTGCTTGGTGGAGTGATGTTAAGTGCACGGTGCAGGTAGGCTGGTTGGAGGAGGGGAGATTGTGATGTGTGGAGCTAAGATGGGTATGGGAGAGAGGAGATAGGAGCAGGAGCCAAAAACATAGAAACAAACAAAAAAGAGTGCTAGTGGAGCTTGCCATTGGAGTGGAGAGATGAGATACTATGAAATGGTGAAAAACGAAAAGGAGAAGAAGAAGAAAGAAAAGATTGAATAAATAAAAATTAGAAAAAAGAACAGCATAGCTCTCAGGGATCCCACCAGTGTGGCTACGAGGTCTAGGGAATTTGTTCCCAGGTATTGAAGTACAGCCTGGCTAGGAGGCATAGAGGTATTCAGCACCAGGTATTCAGGGGATAGAAAGAGAAAGAAGGTATAGAGAGACTAGAAACTGAGCAATGAAGAGAGATATAAAGGGAAAAGAAAACAGAACAAATAAAAAAGTAAAAGAACAAGAAAAACCCCCAAAAAACAGAGGGAAAATAAAACCACGAAAAAGGAAATGCTCTCAGGGATCCCTCTGCGCGTCTGCACAAGCTGAGGGGGTACGTCCCAAGCTGCGCAGCACTGCCCGGCCAGAACGCGTTCCCACCTCGAGAAAAGAAATAGAAAACAAACAGTTCAAAACAAACAAACAAAAAAAAAAGCCCTGGGATCCCACCAGTGTGGCAGCACGGACCAGGAAACAGTTCCGCACTAGAACGGAGCTCCACAGCCCCTCAGGAAGAAGCAAAGATGCCACACGGAGCCAGGTATTTGAGTGAAAGGAGGGGGAGGTCGTGAGAGGTAAGGAAGAAATCAAAAGAAGCGAAAAAAGCAACACCAGCAGCCAGCAAATGGCACTCAGGGAGTCGGCCAGTGTGGGCAGGTGAAATCCACGCAGCTGGTGCTTCCCATCCAAGAGACTATGGCCGTGGGAAGCAGAGGAGGCCGAGTGCGGGTGAAGAAGGGTGGGGGGTGGGAAAGTGTATGTCGCCAGTTACCGGTTGTTCTGTCTCCTGTTGGAAACTCCATGAAGCTGCTTTCTCGTATCCCCTATTTGCGGGTCTCTGATAGGAATCCAGGATGGCAGATCTGTGCTGCCTTAGCTAATAGGTGACCTCTCCATGTATGTCTCCTTGCTTTCTGTTCTCTGTCAGTTTCTTATTCCGTTTGGTGCTTGGCTGAGTTCTTTATCTCTTCATTTGATGTTTAGGGTTTCAGGATTGCTGTTTTCTCTGTTTGGCTTAATTTTTTGGATCTTTGCTGTGGAGGGACGGTGTGGTGCTTCTGCCTAGAGCGCCATGTTGCTGGAAGTCAGGGATAATTTTTTTTGAGGCACAAAACTTGGCTTTATATTTAAGCATATCTAGCACACATTTCTTATTAAGCATTCCAGGTGATTCAGACAATTATTTATACTAAAAGTAATTAGAATATTGAACAAGTAATCTGCAAATATTTATATTGGTCCTTTGGTCTCAGACTGCATTTCGTTCCCTATTTTTCTCTTTGGAACACTTGATACCCCCTCTCCTCTTTGGTCTGGTTAAGGGCTATTCATGCTTTAGGTGTAAGGTTATTTCCTTATCACATAGACTAGATCAAAACCCTCAGCCTCCCCTTCTCCCGCAATCAGGTCCTCTTTTATGTTTATTTGATTGTAAATTCTGTATAAGAAAAGGCAGGATCCCACCACTATATCTCAGAACCTAGCAGGTTTCTGTCATCCAGTGTGTGAATGAATGAGTGAATGAAGATTAAAGACTGATGATGGTCTTTTTTTGTGCTTTTCTTTTCACCTTCCATTGAGGATAGGTGATAGAAGCAAAAATGATCATAGTATTGAGTTTAATGTGGTGATTACACCTGAAAGTGATATACAAACTTTTAAGAGAAGAAATAGGACATCTAGGAGCCACCTGAAATAATGGTATGTGGAATATGTACCCAACTGCATACCTGTTTTCAGCTAGATCTAATTTTTTATTTTTGTTTAATTTGTTTTTCCTGAGATCCAGGTTGCCTGCACTCTCTTCACTATATTGGTTCTGGTTTCTTAATGACATCAGTGGATTTTTTTCTATCTGCTCTCACTAAATTTTAATATTACACCCCTCTGTTCTTTTTGGAAGTGGAATACTCTTGTTGAACAGTTTTATTTTCCTTTGCAGCAATACTGACCATGTAAAACTTAGATTTGACCATTTAGCAGTACATTATTTGATATTTGGATAGGGTAGGGATGACCTTGGACCAGATGACATCTGTAGCCTATAGTCTGGATCTAATTCAGCTAGTGTTCCATGTATGTTTCAGCAGTCTCACCAGATTTCCTACTGTGACTATTTCTTAGAGATGTCTTTGTCTGATGTCAAGAGTAACTATGCCCTTCCCAAATACTTAAAAGTTAGTAATGAATAGTATGTTAGACCAGTCGTGAGGTGATTTACTCTTAATAGCATTTGTCGTTGTGGGAAAACTGCTGAATCTGTGATTTGGTATGTCCCATTTGCAAAATGGTAGTGATAATATTCTAGATATTTAACCTCTGCCAACTCCCATGCTAGTTGCTATGGGGTTAAAGAGATGAATAAAACATAAACCCTACCCTTGTGCACAAAGAGACTTCAGTAAAGAATGTCGTTGTATTTATTGTTGTTGTCACCCCCGACTCATGGCAACCTCATGTGTTAAAGAGTAGAACTGCTCCGTAGGGTTTCCTTGGCTACGATCTTTATAGAAGTAGATCACCAGGCTTATTTTCCACAGAGCTGCTGGATGGGTTCAAACCACCAACCTTTGGGTTAGCAGCCAATCTCAAATCTTGTGTCACAGACCTGTGTTTGTATCCTGACTTCACGTACTAGCTATGTGAACTTGAGCAAGTTGCTTAACCTCTCTATGCCTCAGTTTATCTGTAAAGTGGAGCAATTGCTAGAACATACTTCCTAGGATTTTTATGAGTATTAAATGAAGAGATAAAGCTTGTAGAACAGTTTGTTATACACAGCAAGAGCTCAATAAATGTTAACTGGTAGCAATTATTAATGTAATTGGATAACTTGGAATTCAGTGGAGGCATATTGTGAAGATCCTTTGATGCTACACTAAGGAGTTTAGTCTATAATCGGGTAGCTTTAAGTGAGTAAATAACAAGATTGGATTTGCTATTTTAAATTAGTATCTCTGACAGTGATTTGGAAGAAGCACTGTGATGAAAAATGATTCTTTACCTTCTAAACTAGAGATTCTGTATATTTTTTTCCCTTTCTCTACACTGCCTACATGCACAGAATACTTCCATCATTCATCCGTTCAGCTATCCATCCAACAAGTATTAGTTGCTTTCTACGTACCAGCCACTGGGATACAGCAGAGAACAAGACAATCTTGATCTTCTCATGGAGCTTATAGTCTGCTGGGGGACAGTAAAAAATAAATTAATTAATAAGATAATTACACATTGTGTTTTACTCAGTATGCAGATCTGGCTCTGTCACCCCCTGTTCAAAAAACTTAGAGGCTTTATGTCATCTAATAATAAACTGTAAGACCCTTTTACCTTTTACATGGCATGTAAGACTGTAAGCTGGCCTCTGCCTGCCTCTCTAGCCTCATCTCTCTTCCCTCCCTGGTTTCCATTTTATGGTCAGTTAATACTAAACTGCTTAAAGTTCTCTGTACCTACTCTTCTCTTACTTGCCTCTGTACCCCTGCAAACGCTGCCCCTCTACCTGAAATGTTCTTCCCCTTATTTACTTGTTTAGCTTCTATTCATCTTTTAAAAGCAGCTAATGTATCACTTCCTGCAGGGAGTATTCCCTGATACTCCATCCCTCCACCCTAGGCTGAGTTAAGTACCTCCCCTTAGTACTCTCATAATGCCCTGTTCTTACCTCTTATCACGGGACTTGACATTGTATTATAATTTTTTGTGTCTGAATCTTTATTATATTGGGAGCTCCTTAAGGACAAGATATTTTTATCCTCACTTCCTAGAACAGTGCTTGGTACAGGGTTGGTGCCATACATTTATATCTAACAAATGAGCTACTGACTTGCTAGCAGTCCATAACTCATAATAACAGTCTAAGCTGTGTCAGTCAAGATGAAAAGAAGAAGCTAGTTTCAAGAAATATTTATAAGGTGGAATCAAAATTTAGTAGCAGATTAGACGTAGGAAGAGAGATCCTGAGGTAGGGAAACTGTGACTGCTAGTCTTGGCATTACCTGTGATAGGGATTGCAGGGGGAAGCAGGTGAGGAACCATGATGAACTCAGTTTGGGGCATGCTAGGTTTAAAAGGCTTGGAGTCTATCCAGAAGGAAATAGACAGTTAAAAATATGGACATAGAGCTTGGGAGAGGTCAGAGCAGAAAACCATGGATTTGGAGTTGTCTACCTATAACTGGTGTTTGAAATCATTGGAGTGTATTTTCACCCAAAAAAAAAATGATTGACAAGAAGCTTTTGGGGATGGTTTCAGGAGGAGGTGGCATTTGAGCTGATGGGTTTGAGCAAGCATGGAAGAGCATAGTGAGTAGGGAGAATTATTTCCTTCAGTGATTGTGACTCTTCTAATTTTCTTAATTAATATATTTTCTTTTACTTACCCCACATGTGATTTCTGCTTTCCTTACCATTGGAAGAGCATAGTGAGTAGGGAGAATTATTTCCTTCAGTGATTGTGACTCTTCTAATTTTCTTAATTAATATATTTTCTTTTACTTACCCCACATGTGATTTCTGCTTTCCTTACCATACAGCTATTTGAGATATTAATTCTGAGGGGCATAGAGATTGGATTTGTGTTTTAATTTTATTTTTCTTTTCTAGGCCAGTTTCTAGATACTGAGTTTTCACCCTGCTGAGTGTTTTCTTCCTTACTGTCATTTTGCTGTTTATGCTCTCATATCACAGAAACAAAAACTGAGTAACTCTTGTGATTTGTTGATTTAAAAAGCTCAGCTCTAAAAATGTTCTGCCTGGCTTCAGTGATTCTTATGATCAGCTTGGTCATTGTGTCCTTGTAACTGGGAACTCCTATCATGTTCCTTTTCAATTTACTATTTATGAGGCTCAGCAAGGCCCTCAACTGAATCCTAAATGCTGTTAATCTTTAATGGCTTCCTCAGGTTTAGGTAGGAGGAGTGGGCGATGGGGGGTGTATTAATGTGTCTGGCAGCACTGTTTCATTTTGCTGTTTTCCATTACTTGAATGTGATGTAATTTTTATATTAATCTTTATAAGACAAAGTCTAAGTCTAGGTCCCAAATCAATATCCCTCTCTTCATTGTTCTCCCAATTAGACCTAATATATGATAGTAAGTTAAGTATCTGAGGGGAAAACAAATCTTAATCACTTACTTAAACATGTCTTCATTCGAACAGCTTTACTTTGGCCTAGAGCATTAGTATTTGATGGTGAAACTATCAGGTGAGTTGTGTTCTTATCATCTACCAGATTGAAACAGGGCATATGTGACCATCACCTCAATTTCCGCAGAAATATTTTTTTTTACCATACCAATAGCTCTAGACTTTTCTATGTGTAGCCCAACAGAAATACAAGAGTAGCAGAGTCATGCTATGAGAGTGATTCTTTCTTGGGATTTGGGAGCTTATCAGAATCTCCAGGGGTACTTATAATTCAAAAAAGTCCCCCAGGTGTGATTCTGATTTGCTTCCTTCTCCTCCTCCTCTGAGAATCGCCGTTTCACCTAGAAACTTCAGCATAAAGAGGTACATTTACTTGTAGCTTGTCCTTAAATAGTAGAGCTCTCTAATCCCCAGCCCCTCATACTTTTCTTTTGAGGGTTCCCCAGTAGTTCTTTTTAATGCTGTAACTTCTGAAACCAATGTCTACCAACAACAATTACCTACCACCAAAGCAGTCCTGTTAGTGTTTGGAAGCCTACAAAGCAAGAAAGTATTTACAAGTGTAGGGGCCAGGTTTAGTTGTATGGTTTATTAAAATGGGAGCCCTTTGCAACTACTTACACTAGAGCCCAAAATTATACTAACACGACTTTCCCCCAGTTTTACTACATTTTATGATGAAAATTTTCAAACTTACACCAGAGTTGAAAGAACTTTAGCGTATTGTCACTCATAGTGACCCTGCGTACAACAGAACAAAACATTGCCCAATCCTGTGCTATCCTCACAATCGTTGTTATGTTTGAGCCCATTGTTGCAGCCAGTGTGCCAGTCCATCTCGTTGAGGGAGGGTCTTCCTCTTTTTTGCTGACCCTCTACTTTATCAAGCATGATGTCCTTCTTCAGGTACTGGTCCCTCCTGATAACATGTCTAAAGCATGTGAGATGAAGTTTCGCTATCCTCGCTTCTAAGAAGAATTCTGGCTGTACTTCTTCCAAGACAGTATATCCACCATCTAAATCTACCATTAGAACATCACATTAGAATTAAATACTTTAGCAACAAATCATTAACTAGAGTTCAATATTTGTTTACAGTTTTTTTCCTTTGGATGTAAAATTTACATACAGTGAAGTACACAAATATTAGGTGCACATTAGCTGACTTTTGGCAAATGATGAATCTGTGTAGCCCCAATCCCTATCAAGATAATAGAACATTTTACACCTTCCCCTTTTTCTTTTCTGTACAGCTTATTCCCTCTTGACTTTCTATAGTCTCTGAGCTAAAGGTAAGAAAAAGGCTTGCCAGTGTTTAGAGAACAAATAGGAGTCAATGTTTAATGACAGATCAGCACATTTCTCCATAGCCTAAAGAACCTTGTGTTTCAAATTGTATATGAACATTTTAAAACCAAAAACTGCGTGAATAGCTGATCTTTCCATTTCTTAGTTATTTTGGAAAATACTGTATATAGGTAGAAATACCTTTCATCTGTTTAGTTAAAGAGGTATTTTATAGGCAAGCGCTCTAGTTTAATGAAATGTGAGAAGGTAAAGATAGAAATAGGGGAAGTGCAGGGAAAGGAAGGTGAAATGGGAAAAATCACGTAAATAGTAATATAACGTAACTAACCAAAGGTGGTTCATTGGTTAAAATATTTAAAGTATATGCAATATCACTACACATCATAGTCTATCCTGACAACAGTAACATGCTGTCTATTCAAGAATATCATACTCTGTCTTTAGGAAATACAAATTAAATTTCTTCCACTATTAGTATTTTATTTTAAATACCTTTATGCCTGGTAAATATTGCTTGTGTAGTGCTTTTTTTTTATTTTTTATTTAGCATATTTTAATTTATACCAGTAAATATTTCAAATATGGTGTAAGTTTGAAATTATTTGCTTGCATTTTATGAGGAGCAGCATGTAAGTGCATTTCTAATAAAATAATTCTGGTCCCAAAAGGAGAAACTATGCTAAAAGTAAATTTATATTTCCATAATAAAAAGATATAGCAAACATACAGTCATTTGCATAACATTCCTGAAATATTGTACAGTGGCTTTGTCAGTGCTGGTAAGTCCATTTCAAGGATGTTGCCCTTAGTCCATTAGTTTGGATAATGAGCCCTATAAAGTACATTTATAACTTGTGGCACTGCAAGGAGATGGATTCTAATTTTCATCCTTTTATCTAGACACATTGAAAGAAGGTCAATGGAGGGTTCTATATGATTCATTGTCCCAACACATATCAGATGACAGAGACCTGATAATGTCCATGCATAAGTGTTTTCCTTATTTGGAAACAGCACTTGAAAGAAATCTTTCTATGATCATCCTTTGAAGTAAAGTGGAAACAAATATTAAAAGAAGCTCTATCCTTTTTTTTTTTCCTGGTTATAACATTATCAAATGTATGACCAAATAGCTATTCTTGAACAAAAGAGAAAGCAACACTTAAAAATAGAAAGCCTTTAGTGGCTTTTACTGACTGTGAATGATATAACAGGATATTTAATCAACTTTTCTCTCCCCCTTTTCTTAAAGCTGATAAAGAGGAGAAAAGCCTGTTTCCTAAGCAAAGGAAAAGTGTCTATGTTTCTAAACATTAGAAAAGCTTGTATTTATACTATAATACTTATCCTAACTTTACCATAAGGAGCCCTGGTGGTGCAGTGGTTAAGCGCTCGACTGCTAACCGGAAAGGTTGGTGGTTTGAACCCACCAGGCACCCTATTGGAGAAAGATGTGACAGTCTGCTTCCGTAAAGATTACAGCCTTGGAAGCCCTGTAGGGCAGTTCTACTCGGTCTTGTAGTATCACTGAGAGTCGGGAGAGTCAGAATTTTACCATTACTTGTTAATGGTATTCAAAATAAATATTTAAGTAGTATTTCATGGTTATTTTATATTTCAAAGGACTGATGGCAATAGAAGGATCCCTGGTTATACAGTGGTTAAAGCTCTTGGCTGCTAACCGAAAGGTCGGCGGTTCGAACCCACCAGCACCTCCACGGGAGAAAGATGTGTCAGTCTGCTCTTGTAAAGATTACAGCCTTGGAAACCCTATGAGGCAGTTCTACCCTGTCCTACAGGATTGCTAGGTATCAGAATCGAGTCAATGGCAATGGGTTTGATGGCAACAAGAATATATGTTCTGTAATTTAGTGTCAGTTTTGTGTTCAAAACAGTTAAAATTGTAGGCAATTTTCTAATCTTGTCATAAGAAATTAGTTTTAGATTCAAGCTTGGTAGCTGATTATGTTCATTTTCTGAATTGTTTAATCATTAACATGAACTTTTTGCTGTGCTTATTTATTTTTATAGATGTAAAGCAATCATAGATCAGTTTGGCCAGAGAATAATCTCTAAGCATTTCATCGTGGAAGACAGTTACTTTTCTGAGAACACATGCTCGAATATTCAATACAGGTAAGACACTTCTACACCCACTATCCAAGGGAAGTTGAAACTTGGGGAAACTTAGCTGTGTAATTATATTTACATTTCTGTATGATGCAAGAGTCTGTTTTTCAAGTAAGATGCAAATGTATACCAAACCGAAGATATATTCAATACCTTAACGCTGTTCTCTTGTAGGATCTGATTTTGGGAGAGTCTAGCATAATTTCAGCTCCTTTGCTACAGTTGGGGTTTGTCTGCAGGTCACACATCCTTCTTTCATGAGCCAAAAAAAGATTAAAGCAGAACTTGACTTGGTTTTAGGAGGTGACACTTTTATCCTCACTTAAATCTTTTAAATGTGCCTTCTGGTGGTTATGTAACTATAAATGAGACTTATCCATGGAATCTGAACCACTGATTTATTTACTGTTTTGTGCATTACAGGCAGATCTCCAGGGCAATCTTGATTACAGATAGATCTGTACTAAAAACAGATTCAGATCAGCAGGTAATTTCAGTTCTGTACTTTTTAATAATATGTTGCTCTTTAATCTACATGATAATATATGTAAATCAATATTAGTGAAATAAAATGTATTAAGCCATAGGTAGTAATAGTTTTTAATGCATTTTAAAAAATACATAATGGCAATAATGTAACAGCTGTGGTTTCTTAAGGATATTCATCTAGCAGAACAAATAATCGTGGTCTCCTAGATTTACTCTAGGAAAATTGGACTAAATCTTTGTTTTCAACAACTGTTTTTATGAAATGGAAAATAGAGTGTTAGGGTATAAGAAAAAAAGAATCCTAAGAAAAAACCAAAACCAAACCAAACCCTTTGCTTTCAAGTCGATTCTGACTCATACCGACCCTATAGGACAAAGTAGAAATGCTCCATAGGATTTCCAAGGAGCAGCTAGTGGATTCAAACTGCCAACCTTTTGGTTAGCAGCTGAGCTCGTAACCACTGCGCCACCTTATAGGAAAAGGCTTTATGGTAACGAACCCTACAATAATGGTGGTAAACCCTTCATTAGCATTAGGCCTGATGTGAGTGAACTTTAAAACCCCCGGAATGTTGTTAATAATTCCGAGTTCTGATATTTCCTCACCACCATTGTTTGCTTCAGTGTCTTCTTTGCCTTCCCCCAATCCCGTAGCAATTTCTTTATGCCTGTGGTTTTCCCTTGATCTGGACATGTATATCCCAGGGTTATGTTCCTTTTTATTGTAAAATGAGTATTTTACAATGACCAAAAAAAAAACCCTTACTCAGTGCATGTGACTGTCAGACCTATGCTATATGCTATACTACTAAAAATAGGCTCCTAAAATTCCTAAGATTAAAAGCATCTTGTTATATGAAATAGGTATACTTGTTATACATGTGAGCATGAATACTTTTGTTTCATTATTCAGCAAACAATGAGTGCTTTGTACATGCTAGCCACTGTGCTGGCTGTTGAGAAGATAGTTACAGCCACGATAGCATCTTGGCCCTCAAGTAGCTTGTAGTCCGGATGATACAGACAAGTAAATAACAACTGCAATTCAATATGACAAGTGTGAGCATGGGTGTCATATAAAGAATGGTACAATAGCTATCATAGCACTTATTACACTGTTCTGTAATTGCCGATTGACTCATCCGTATCCCTAAGTAAACCATGAGCTTTGTGAGTGGGTTGAAAAATGTCAGGGAGGCAGAAAAGTGAAGAGAGCAAATAGAGATGACTCTTTGTAGAAGTTAAGTTGTGAAGAGTAAGAGAGAGGAATTAGTCCCTGAAGAGAGATGTCAGAGTAAAGAGGGTTTTTCTTTTTCTTTTTTTCTTTAAGATTAGCATATTTTTCAGTGCTGGTGGGATGGAGGAGGATAATAGATGGAGCAAGACCCAGGTAAAATCTGGGGAAGATTGGAACCAGAGAACGGGCAAAAGTGTTGCCCTTAGATAGAATGTGAGACACCCTGAAACAAGAATAGATTTGGGAGTTTCCATCTAATGGGTTCCATTTGCTCATTAAATTATGAGGTGAGGTCATTTCCTGAGAACGGAGGTGCGAGAGTGGGGATGGGTCAAAGCTCAAGGAAAGGTTTAAGATAATCACCATGGGGATTTGGAAAGCGGGGAGTTGGAGAGTGATCTATCCTGTGGTCGGATTTCTGGGCAGTGTTTAGGGCCCTGTGAGCCTGGCAGAGGTTATAAATTGACAGTAGCATTAATCTGCTCCTATCCTTATAGCTCTCACATTCTCTTCCCTCATCCAGCCTGGTCATTGACCTCTGAGAGACCTATAATTCCTTGTCCCCTCTGTTTCCTCCCAGTCTGTCAGCTCTCACCTGCCCTCTTCTTTTTCCATATCCTAAACCCCATGGTATATCTTCTGAACTGTCCTCCCTCTAACACTGTCAGTTCTCATAGAGCCTTGTTCTTCCACTGCACTCACAGAGGAAAGTCCCATTCCTGGATCAGACTGTAGTCTGCACCAGGATAACTGAGGGCTTCTTCGGAAAACCATTCAACCAGACAGATGACACCGCCACAAAGTAATGGATGCCAACCTCATTCAGCTAGGTCCTCAGCACCCTCCATCAACCAGTTCTTCTACTGGCCCACAGGCAACTCCCTCTCCCTTTCTCTTCAGTGCCTAGTCCAAGTCTTCATTATTTTATCTAGACCCTCTTCTCATTCCCTGCTCCCTCTCACCCCCTGCTTCACTGAGAAAAGTGAGGCCATCCACCATGTACAATGGCCCTTGACTTCCTGCCTTGTCACCCACAACTTATGCACATTAGCACAGACGCTAATGAGGGGACTCTCCCACTTGTCCAAAGCTAACTCCTTTCACATATCCCCTTCACTGCCCCCCTTTATTCCTCCTGTTCTCCTGCATCTTCTGCCTCTCCCCACTACTGGTGTCTTCCCTGCAGCCTATATACATGCACTAGTATTTTTTTATTCCAAAAAAAGAATTCTCTTGACTCTGCCCTCACCTCTAGCTAGTATCCAACATCTTACTTCCTCTTATCAAAAATTTTCAAGATAGTATCTATACTTGCTGCCTCCAGCTCCTTACTTCCCATTTATTTCTGGACCACAACAACCTGGCTTCTGCCTTCACACTTTTACCACAAATTCTCTTCTAAGGTCATTAGTAACTTCATAATAGTCAGGAGTAGGGGACATTTTTTGGCCCTTGTCTACTAGGATCTTTCTGCTGCTTTGACAATGCTATTTATTCCCTTCCTCTTGAAACTCCTGTGATTTCCATGACACTGTGCTCTCCTGGCTCTCCTCAGGACTGTTTGGCTGTTCCCTCCCTGCCTCTTTTGTGGGCTCTTTTTTCTCTGCTCTCTCCTTAAATGTCAGAGTTCCTCAGGATTCTCAGGTTTTTTTTACACTCGCTGGATGACTCAATCTACTTTCATGATTTCAACTCCACATAAATATTGCTGACAGCCACTACTGTATCTCCCAGGAGTGTCTGCCTCACATGCCAAACTTCCTGCTGGACATCTATCCCAACTGCTGATAGCTGAACTCACCATCTTCCCTCTCAAACCTCCTCTTCATCCAGTTCTCTCTACCTTCATGAGTAGTGCCACCATCCTTCTAACTACAGTAACTTCTTCTTCCCATCTCTGACAGCTCATCAGCCTCTAGGTCCTGTCAGTTTACTTCCTAGAAATTGCTTCAGTTTGCCTCTCGTCTTCATTCTTATTCTGACTACTGTAGTTAAGGGACTCAACATTTCTGCCTTCTAAGTGGTCTTCCTGCCTCTCGTCTTGTCTCCTTCAAATCGATTTACCACACAGCCATCAGAGTGATCAGTCTAAAATGTACTTCTGGCTTGCCTTTCTTTGTTTCCTAAATGGAGTTCTCTTCCTTTACCCTCTCTTTTTAAACTTTTGAAGCACAAATAGAATGATGAGAATTAGACAATAGGAAAGAATTTGTAAGTGATACTAGGAAGTTGAGAGAATTCTCTTTTACTGACTTTTATAATATCTGTGAGGTTTGAGAGAGTTACCTTCTCAGAGATCAGAAGGAAGGTGCTGTGGTAGGGGGTTATTAATTGTATCTCAATAAACACATGATAATTGTAGGAGTCAAAAGAAGTACTTACATGTTGGTACAGTTCTTAAGAAACCTACCTGTCCATTTATGGTCATAGTTTTGGTTGTAATCATTTGATAATTACTGCACAGCGTTCAATACATGTTTTAGTTGCTTCTCTCTCTTTGATGCCAAAGTACGTCATTTTCTATCATGAACAGCAGCAAAGGAAGTTAAGAGGAATCTGAAGAACACAGTTTTTGAGATATCTTGAGCCCAAAAATATACATGCAAGTAATGTGATAGTAGGACCTTCACGGTTATCAAAATAATTTCTGTTTTTAGAATTTGTTGTAGGCATCTCCTTTGTGGGCTATCAGTGTGATATTCCCAGATAAAGTCTAAGCATGACACGGGTAAGAGTGAAAATCGGGCTTTACCTTTTGGTAAGGAGTTCCTGTATAAGAGAATACAGTTTCCTCAGATTGAAGATTAGATTGAGGATTAATTTTGAAATGTTAGATTCTACAGAGAAACATTGAACTAATGGGCACCTACAGTCTTAAACATAAAACCACATTATCAGCAGTGCCTAGGAGAACATATCAATAAACATTATTTAATAATGATTTCACATTTCAATTTTAATTCAGAATTTCTAGTTTTATTGATGGAGTCCTTAAATTAATTTGAAGCCGTTCATTTTGAAACATTTCAGTATATAATTCTGTCTTAGTTACCTAGTGCTGCTGTAACGGAAATACCACAAGTGTATGACTTTAAAGAACAGAAATTTATTTTCTCACGGTTATGGAAGCTAAAAGTCCAAATCAGTGTCTCAGTTGTGTCAACTCCCCAGCCCTCCACCCCATATTTTCGCCTGTGTGTCTAATCCCCTCTTTTTATAACTCAAAAGTATAGATTTAGAACCCACCCTGCTTGGGCATGATCTAATTACCGTAACAAAGAGAACGCTATTTCTAAACAGGGACCACATCCACAGGCACCAAAAACCAAAAAACTCATTGCCATCGAGTCAATTCCAACTCATAGCGACCCTAAAGGACATTAGAACTGCCCCATTGGGCAGGCGCAGCGGTTAGGATTCCTACACACATTTTGGGGTGACACAATTCAATCTATAACAATTTATTTTGACTGCTTGTTTTGAAAACTTTGGGGTTAGTAATAACGTGTGATTTTTAGTGCTCTGTACCTGCCGTTTTTAGCCATTACGAGAAATCAAAATTGAATTAGTATGGTCTGATTTCAAACACTGAAGTCCATGTATTTCATAAGTAATGTCATTATCACATCCTTTGAAAATTGTAAGTTAATAAATATTAAAGATATTTGAACTATTTATTATATATGTGAATTATATGAATATGATACATAGATATAAAAATAATACAGACATTAAGATACATATGTGCATGTTACGTTTCAAATTCTGTTCCAAAATTAAATCCTTACAAGCCAGATTTTTTCATATGTCAATGGGCATTTGAAAAAAAAAACACTTAAGTTTGACAGTTGACAGCACTCTAATGATAGAAGATTGAAAATGAGATCTAACAGCTATGTCTGTTGTTTTGTTTCTGCTTTTTAGATTTCCATTTTGACAGTACCAGCATCGGAACCAGGAACTTCTGCTGTTCGGGTCATTGAGTTATGTTCTTCAACTATGACATGCATGAAAGGCACCTGTAAGCATAGTAGAGTCTGATTATTAGTTTTATGTATTTGTTTAGGGAGTAAAGGGAGCAGCTGTTATTATAGTTGCCATGGTTATATTAATAGAAATTTCCCTATGTATATTTTTTATTGATAGTCTTGGTTCACATAGTATATGTTCATACCGTAAGTCATCTCATACCTTTCCAATGCCTCTAAACATTTCTGTGGTTAAATCTTCATTTGTTTTTTTGTTTGAAAATATACACAGAAAAGGAAATACCATTTCAACAAATGCTACATGTACAACCTAGTGACATTGTTTACATTATTTAAGTTGTGTAACTGTTCTTGCTGTCCTTCTGTGTTTAAATATTCACAGGCTCAATTTTTAAAGTTCTCCAGTGATGAAATTTCTATGACTTCCCAATTCTTTCTGTGAACTTTCTTAAGTTTACTCTAAACTTACTTCCACAATTTTAAAAATAAATTTCTGTAAGTGAAATTACTAGGTCAAAGTGTTAGATATTTTAACTTTTTATTTTGAAATAATTACAGATTTATAGAAAGTTGCAAAGATAGTACAGAGAGGTCCAGTGTACCTTTCACCCAGTTTCTCCCAATGGTTACATCTTAACAAAGTATAGTACAATATCAAAACCAGGAATTTGACTCTGGTAGAATATGTATGTACAGTTCTGTGCAATTTTATCACATGTAGATTTGTGTGACCACCACCATAGTAAAGATACTGACCTGTTTGATTTCAAGAATCCCTCATTCTACCCTATTATAGCTACTGACACCTTGCTACCTCCCCATCCTAATCCCAATCCCTGGCAATCACTGATCTGTTTCTCATCTCTATAATTTTCTCATTTTGAGAATGTTATATAAATGGAATCATACAGTGTGTAATCTTTCAAGATTGGCTTTTTACATTCATTTCCTTGAGATTCATCCAAGTTGCATGTGTCAGTAGTTCGTTCCTGTTTGTTGCTGGGTAATATTCTATGGTATGGATATTCCAGTTTGTTTAACCTTTTGCTCATCGAAGGACATTTGAGTTGTTTCCAGTTTCTGACTCTTGTGAGTAAAGCTGCTGTGAACATTCATGTGGAGGTTTTTTGTGATCATAACTTCTAATTCCTTGGGATAAATGCTCAGGAGTGCGATTGCTGAGTCATTTGGTAGTTGCATGTTTAGTTTATAAGCAACTGCCAAACTATTGTCCAGAGTAGCTATCTCACTTTACATTTCTACCAACAATGTATGAGTGATCCAGTTTCTCTGCAGCCTCACTAGCATTTGGTGTTGTCACTATCTTTTTTATTTTAGCTGTTCTGAGAGATACCTCATTATGGTTTTAATTAGCATGTCCCTAATGGCTATTGAGGAGTGGTATAAATGGTTAACATGCTTGGCTGCTAATTGAAAGGTTGGAGGTTCAAGTACATCCAGAGGCTCCCCAGAAGAAAGACCTGGTGATCCACTTCCAAAAATTCAGCCATTGAAAATCTGTGGAGCACAGTTCTATTCTGACACACATAGGCGACTCCATGGCAACTGGTAATGGCTAAGGAAGTTGCCTATCTTTTCATTTGCTGTCGGTATATTCGCTTCAGTATATTTTCTGTTCATGTCTTTTGTCCATTTTCTAATTAGATTGTTCTTTTTACTGTTGTTTTGAGAGTTCTTTATATAGTCTAGATAATCATTTGTTGGTTATGTAGTTTTCAGATATTTTTCCCCAGTCGACAGCTTGTCTGTTTCATTTTCTTAACAGTTTCTTTGAAGGGCAGAGCTTTTCTTTTTTGTTTTTCAATTTTTTTTTATTATTGTACTTTAGATGAAGATTTACAGAACTAGTTTCTCATTAAACAGTTAGTGCACATATTATTTTGTGACATTGGTTACCGACTGCACAACATGTCAACACTCTCCCTTCTTGACCTTGGGTTCCCTGCTACCAGCTTTCTTGTCCCCTCTTGCCTTCTAGTCCTTGCCCCTGGACTGGTGTGCCCCTTTAGTCTCATTTTGATTTATGGGCCTGTCTAATCTTTGGCTGAAGGATGAATCTCAGGAGTGACTTCATTACTGAGCTAAAAGGGTGTCCATGGGCCATACTCTCAGGGTTTCTCCAGTCTCTGTCAGGCCAGTAAGATGGTCTTTTCTTTTTTGAGTGAGTTAGAATTGTGTTCTCCATTTTTCTCCAGCTCTGTCCAGGACCCTCTATTGTGATCCCTGTTAGAGCAGTTGATGGTTGTAGCCAGGCACCATCAAGTTGTACTGGACTCAGTCTGGTGGAGGCTGTGGTAAGTTGTGGTCCATTAGTTCTTTGGACTAATCTTTCCCTTGTATCTTTAGTTTTCTTCATTCTCCCTTGCTCCTGACAGGGTGAGACCAGTGGAGTATCTTAGATGGCTGCCCACCAGCTTTTAAGACCCCAAACACTACTCACCAAAGTAGAATGTAGAACATTTTCTTTATAAACTGCATTATGCCAACTGAGCTAGATGTTCCTCGAGACCATGGTCCCCACAGCCCTCAACCCAGTAATTCTGTCCCTCAGGAAGTTTGGATGTGTCTGTGGAGCTTACATGACCTTTCCTTGTACAAGTTGTGCTGGTTTCCCCGGTATTGTGTACTGTCTTACCTGAAGGGTAGAGCTTTTTATTTTGATGAAATCCAATTTATCAGTTTCTCTTTTTTTATGGATCATTCTTTTGTCTGAGATCTCTTCACCAAGCCCTAGATTATGAAAAGCTTCTCCTACGTTTTCTTCTAAATATGTTATAATTTTATGTTTCATGTTTAAATTTATGATTCATTTTGAGTTAAATTTTGTATAAGGTGTGAGTTTTAGGTTTTGGTTCAATTTTTGCTTATGAGTATCCAGTTGCTCCAGCACAATTTCTTGAAAAGTCTATCCTTCTCCATTGAATTCCTTTTGCATCTTTGGTAAAAATCAGTTGACCATACTTGTGTGGGGCTATATGTCTATCCCTTTGCCAGTACCACACAGTCCTGATTCCTGTAACTGTATAAAAAGTCTTGAAATCAGTTGGAGGGATTCCTCACATTTAATTCTTCTTTTTAAAAATTGTTTTAGCTATCCTAGTGTCTTTGTGTTTCCATATAAATTTTAGAATAATGTTGTCTATATCTACAAAAATCTTGCTGATGTTTTGATAGGAATTGTGTTAAACCTTTGTCATTTGAGGGAGAATGGACATCTTTTCTATGTTGAGTCTTCCAACTTATGAACATGGTATGTCTCTGCATTTATTTAGATCTTTTTTATTTCTTTCATCAGTGTTTTGTAGTTTTCTGCATACAAGCCCTGTATGTGTTTTGTTAGATTTACACCTAGGTATTTCAATTTTTTTTGATTGATTGTAAATGGTATTATATCTTTAATTTTCATTTCCATGTGTTCATTGCTACAATATAGAAATAGAGTTGATATTTATATATTAATCTTGTATTCTGTTACCTTGTGGAACTCACTTATCAATTTTAGGAGTTTTATTCAGTCTTCCTTATGGTTTTATATATAAACAATCATTTCATCTGAAAATAGGTACAGTTTTATTTCTTCCTTTCTGAACTGTATGCCTTTTTTTTCTTTCCTACATTATTACTTGGGCTAGAACTCCCATAACTGTGTTGAATAAGAGTGGTGAGAGTAGACATCCTTGCCTTCTTCCCAATCTTAGGGAGAGAGGGGGAAGCATTCCATTTTTTAATCATTAAGTATTATGTTAGGTCTAAGTTTTCTGTAGTAGTTCATTATCAAGTTGAAGAAGTTTCCTCTATTCCTAATTTTCTGAGAGTTGTTATCATGAATGGGTGTTGGATTTTGTCAAATGCTTTTTCTGCATCACTTGACATAATCATGTGATTTTTCACCTTTAGCCTACTAATATGGTATGCATTGATTGATTTTGAGCTTTGGTTGAGCCTTGCATCCCTGGAATAAACCCCAACTTGGTCATGGTCTGTAATTGTTTTTATAAGTTGCTAAATTCTATTTGCTAATATTTTCTTAAGGATTTTTGTGTTTATGTGCCTGAGCTATATTGGTCTGAAGTTTTTTGTTGTTGTTATTTTTTTATTTTTATTTTTCCTTTGTCTGGTTTTGGTATGAGGGTAGTCTGGCTTCATAAAATGAATTAGGAATTATTCTCTCCTCTTCTATTTTCTGGAAGAGATGGTGTAGAGTTGGTGTTAATTTGTCTTTAAACTTTTGGTAGAATTCTGCAGTGAAAACATCTGGGCCTGGAGGTTTGTGTTTTGGGAGTTTTTTAAATTGCAAATTTATTTCCTTAATGATTATAACCAAAACCAAACCAAACCCATTGTCGTCAAGTCGATTCCATAGGGCTATTCATATCATCTGTTCCATATTAAGTGAGTTGTGGTTGGTTGTGCTTTTCAAGGAATTGGCCCATTTAATCTAAGTTGTCAAATTTATGTGTATAGGGTTGTTTGTAATATTCTCTTATTCTTGTGATATTAGCAAGTCTGTAGTGATATCCCGTTTCACTCCTCATTTTGGTGATGTGTCTTCTCTTTTTTTCAGTCTTGCTAGGAGTTTTGTCAATTACATGCATCTTTTCAAAGAACCAGGTTTTTTGTTTTCATTGATTTTTCTCTATTGTTTTTCTGTTTTTAATTTCATTGATTTCTGCTCTATTATTTTCTTCCTTCTGCTTGCTTTGGGTCAGTTTTGCTGTTAAGTTTCTTGAGATGAGAGCTTAGATTATTGATTTGAGACTTTTCCTCTTTTCTAATGTAAGCATTTAATGCTATAAATTTTCTTCTCAGCACTGACTTAGCTGTGTCCCACAAGTACTGAATGCTGTATTTTTTATGCCCTGTTGGTGCATTGGTTTAGCGCTTGGCTGCTGGCCAAAAGGTCAGTGGTTTGAACCCAACAGCCACTCCATAGGAGAAAAATGTGACAGTCTGCTTCCATAAAGATGTACAGCCTTGGAAACCCTGTGAGGCAGTTCTACTCTGTCTTGTAAAGTTTCTATGAGTTGGAATCGACTCAGTGGCAGTGGGCTTGGTTTTGTTTTGTTTTGTTTTTTTAATTTTCCTTGAGCCTTCATCTTTGATCCATGGTTTATTTAGAAATATATTGTTTAGTTTTCAAGTATTTGAAGATTTTCCCGTTTTCTTTCTGTTAGATTCCATTGTGATCAGAGAATACTGTGTGATTTCATTGCTTTTTAATGTATTGAGGTTTGTTTCCTGGCCCAGAATATGGCCTGTCTTGGTATATGTTCTGTGGGCACTTGAATATGTATTCTGCTGCTGTTGGATGGAGCATTCTATAAATATCAGTTACATTCTGTTGTTTGATGGTGTTGTTGACTTCTTCTATATCCTTGCTGGTTTTCTGTTTAGTTATTGTATTAGTTGTTGAGAGAGGTGTGTTGAAGTCATCAGCTATGCTTGTGAATTTATCTGTTTCTCCTTTCAGTTCTGTTTTTTGCTTCATGTATTTTGCTGCTCTTGTTGTTTGGTGCATACCCATTTAAGATTGCTATGTCTTCTTGGTGGATTGATACTTTTATCATTATGTATTGCCTCTCTCTGTCCCTGATAATTTTCTTTGCATTAAAGTTTGCTTTATCTGATATTAATATAGCCACTCTTGTTTTCTTTTGTTTTGAGTCTACGTGGTATGTCTTTTTTTAATCCTTTTCCTTTCAGTCTACCTATATCACTATATTTGAGATGAGTTTCTTTTAGATAGCATATAGTTGGCCCATGTTTTATAGTCTACTCTGCCAATCTCTGACTTTTAATTGGTATATTTAGACCATTTACATTTATTGTAATTATTGATATGTTAGGTTTTAAGCCTGACATTTTATTTTTTGTTTTCTGCTTTTTTCCTCAGTTTCTTCTTCTTCCTTTTTTTTTTTAAACTTGCCTTACTGTGGATCATTTGAACATTTTTAAGAATTCTATTTTGATTTATCTGTGGTGCTCTGAGTGTGTCTCTTTGTATATCTTTTTCTGTGGCTGTTCTAGATATTACATTATATATACATAATTTATCACAGTCTACTAATGTCGACATTTTATCCATTCAAGGGAAGTGTAGGAACCTTTCTTTCCTTCACATCATTTTACCCTCCCTCATTTATAATATAATTGTCTTAAATATTTCCTCTACATACATTGAGAACCACAATCATCAAACATAATTTAGTAAATTCAAGGGGAGAAGGAAAGTCTATTGTACATAGCCATATCTTTACTCGTTCTATTGTTCTTCCTTCCTAGTACTTCAATATTTCTTCTTTAGCTGTTTGTTTATAGTAAGTCTACTGGTGACAGATTCTCTTAGTTTTTCTTCATCAGAGAATGTCTTGATTTTGGCTTCATTCCTGAAGGATATTTTTGCTGGACATACAATTCTAGTTGATAATTATGTTTTCAGCATTTGAAGAATGTTGTGCCACTTCATCTGAGCTCCTTGTTTTCTGATGAGAAATTCACTGTTATTCAAATTGCTTTTTCCCTATATGTAATGGTTGGTTTTTTTTTTCCCTTTGCCTTCGCGATGTCTTCTTTGTTTTATGTTTTAAGAAGTTTGACTATGATGTCTTAGCATGGATTTTTTTGGGTTTATTCTATTTGGGACTTGCTCAGCTTCTTGAATCTGTAGATTTATGTTTATTGACAAATTTAGGAATTTGTCAGCCCTTATTTCTTAAAATATTTTTTTGCCTCACCCACTTTTTCTTCTTCTTTCAGGACTCCAGTGACTTAACTGTTAGATCTTTTGTTATAGTCCCACATGTCCCTGATGCCCTGTTCAATTTTTATGCAGTCTGTTTTCTCTCTTGTTCGTAATGTGTAATTTCTGTTATTCTACCTTCAAGTTTACTGATTTTTCCTCTGTCTTCTCAAGTCTGCTGTTGAACACATCCGTTGAGGTTTTTTTTTTTTTTCTAGTTATTTTATTTTTCAGTTCAAAGATTTCCATTTGGTTCGTTTTATCTTCTGTTTGTTTGCTGAGGCTTTCTATTTCTTTACTGAGGTTTTCTGGGTTTTTTTTTTTGTTGTTGTTTTCATTTGTTTCAAGTGTGTTTTTAATTGCTCATTGAAACATTTTTATGATGACTGCTTTAAAGTGCTTGTCAGGTAACTCCAACATCTGTGTCTTCTTGCTTTTGGCATCTATTTATTGTCTTTTCTCATTCAAGCTGAGATTTCCTGGTTTTTGGCATGAGTGATTATTGGCTGAAACCTGGAGTTTTTTAAATTATATTATGATTCTCTGGATCTTATTCTGTTTTTAGCAGGCCTCCTCTGACAGTGCTCTGGTGCGGAAGAGGAGGTGCTGCCTCATTACTGCCAGGTGGTGGTGAAAGTCCCAGTTCTCTACTTGGCCTCTGTTGACACCCAGAGGTTGGAGAGGCTCCTTATTTCTGCTGAGCAGTGGTGGAGATTCAGGCTCACCATTAACCTCCATTGATACTACCCTGGCTGAGAAGAGCAGGAGTTTTTCGTTACTGCTCCCCAGGTGGCCTTCACTGACATGATGGAGAGTCTGTGACCTCATTCCTGCATGGAGTGGTGAGAGACCTGATTCTCCACTAGGCCTCCTCTAATATCACCACAGCGTGGAGAGGGAGCGGTGAGTCATTACTGCCAGTTGGGTGGTTAGAAGTCTAAGATCCCCACATGGTCTCCACTAATACTGCAGAATATGGAATCTGTTACCTCCTGGTGGGGTGAATGTCCCCACCCCTTACATAGCCTTCTCTGATACCACCCTGATGTGGAGTTTGGGTGCCTCATTATAGCCTAGTGAGGGTAGAAGTCTAGGCTCTCCATTCAGCCTTTGCTGGTGTTGGTGTTTGGCTGGAGTAGTTCAGTTATTGTCTAAATATTCTCTGTCGTACTAGGCTGCTCCTTTCCTGGTCCTTTGGCTAGAGAGAGCAGGCTTTTCGTGTTGTTGTTTTATTTGTTTGTTTGTTTGTTTTGTCTGTGCCTGTTGGTGTTTCTGGGTTGCCAGCTTCTCCAACACCCCGTCTGAGATGTATGAGACAAAAAGAAAACCCAGGAAACTCACCACCATTTAGTTCTTTAGGTCCCAAAGTCCATAGCTGGTCTGCCTTCTTCTTTCCACCTTTCAGGGTCATCTTACATTTCTTTTGTGTATTATATACAGGATTTGTAGTTGTATTTAGCAGGCAGAATAGGAAAAAGTACCTCTATTCCATCTTTCTGGAAGTGGAAGTCCCAAACTGTATAGCTTTTTAAGACTTTCAATATATAATGTCAAATTCCACCCCCTCAAAAAAAAAAAAAAAAACTTATACCAACTTACATATCCAATGACAATTTATAAGAAGCATGTCTGTTTCTGCAAACCTTCAACAGTATAGAGTATTATTTTATCAAAAATTCTTTGCTAATTTGAAAATTGAAAAATATTTTACTTGAATTTGCATTTACTAACTAGTGAAGTTGAACATTCATGTTTATTGGATATTTATACTTCTCTTTTTTACTTTTTATTGTGCTTTAGGTGAAAGTTTACAGAGAAAATTAATTTCCCATTTGATAAGTTGTACATAAAGTGTTTCTTAACATTGGTTGCATTCCCCACATTGTATCAGCACTGTCCCCATTTCTGCCCTGGGTTCCCTGTTTCCTTCCATCCAGATTTTCTACCCCTTCCTGCCTTCCATCTTTGCTTTTAGGGAAATGTTACCCTTCTGATTTCATATAATTGATTTTTTAAGAAGCATGTTCCTCTCAGGTGTTATTGTTTGTATTAGGGGCCTGTCTATTATAGTTTGGCTGAAAGGTGGTCTCCAGGAATGGCTTCAGTTCCAGGTCAGAAGCGTGTCTTAGGGCCATAGTCTCGGATATTTATACTTCTTATGTGAATTCCGTTTTCATTTACCTATTGTATAGCTTATATTTTTGTTATTGATTTATAAAAGCAATATAAATATTAAAAGATATAAACCATTGGTCTTATATGTTACAAATATGTTCCTTAGTTCATTAAACATTTTTAAAGCATAGGCTATGTAGAGGGCATTGCCGTAGATACTGGGGGTAAGTCAGTCAGAGATAAAAGAAACAATTCTTGATCTCAAGAAGCTTTTGGTGTACTGGAGAAGAGAAAAACAGCAACATAAATTAACAGTTGTTGTTGTTAGGTGCTGTCGAGTCAATTTTCGACTCATAATAATCCAATGCAACAAAGTAGAACTGCCCCATAGGGTTTTCTAGGCTGTAATCTTTACAGGAGCAGATCACCAGGTCTTTTTTCCCACAGAGCCTCTGGGTGGTCGAACCACCAACCTTTCAGTTAGCAGCCAAGTGCTTAACCATTGTGCCACCAGAGCTCCTTATAAATTAATTAATTCAAAAACAAAAACACACCCAGATATTTTCTTCTGGTCAGCTAATCCAGAAAAGCTTTCCTACTGGTTGAGAAGGACAAAGCATACATACATCTTGTGTTCTATGGTCATATGTTACATAAAGTGGTACTGTGATCTTCACATTTTCTTTTATAACCAATACCATAATTATCTTAAACATACCCTGTACATTCCCCTGGAACTTTGACATTGTTTAATTTCCAATATATTATCTTGGGGAAACACTAAAATACATTTGACATCTATGTATTTGTCTTAGTAGCTTTCTTGTATATGGTAGATACATTTGTTTACAAAATCACTAAACAGGTCAGAGAACTTCCTCATATTGTTAGAGTCTTCAGAGTACAGTGTTGTATGGCAGGAAAGGGTGGAAGAATTTTGCAAATATAGGAGATCCCCACTTTTGGATGATATGTTTTCCTTGGCAGCATTTGTTAAAACAGTTTGTGATAAAGCAAACTTTTACCTGAGCACTCCTGCATTACACACAGGGACTGTCAGTTGAGTAGTTGAGGGTAATGTGAAATCCTGTATAGGTCTTCATTTGGCCCACCTAGAGCAAAACAGCAGTAGAGAAGGAAAGGTCACTTGCCCGAGGGCCCGCCATCATATGGTAATGTTTATGTTTGAAATGTAATGATAATAGCTATCATTGAGAAATTACCAGGAGCCAGGTACTAGGCTAAGCACTTAGTATTCATTATTTCATATAGTCTTTAAAATACCTCTATGAAGTAGTCACTGTTATCTCCATTTTATAGGTTAAGAAACTAGAGTTTAGGGAGTTAGGGTCACCGTGAGTCAGAATTGACTCAATAGAAATGGGTTAAGATCACATACCTTAGTAAGTGGCAGACCAGGAATTCAAACGTAATTCTTTCTGATTCAAGACCCACACAGTATACCACAATGCCAATGCTGAAATTTAAAAAAAAAAAAAATGCTGCCTATAAATACTTTTCTTTCTCCAGCTATATATCATAACCATCATGCAAACCCTAAAATTATAGGCTTTTTTCCTATCATACAATTAAGAAAACAATATCTTAATGCTCTATGATTACAGTCATTCAACAAATATTCATTGAGCTCCTACTAAATGCTCTGTGCCAGAGTATATAAATTAATAAGGGCTGTTGTAAAGATTAAGTGAGATGCATTTATAAAGCCTTTAACACAGTGCCTGGCAAAGAGTAAGCATATAACAAATAGCAGCTAATAATAATAATATAAGGAATGCCATTGCTAATATAAGGAGTATACTATATATAACAAAATATTATTCTTTTTACTATTACCATGTTTCCTCTCACCTTTGTACCTTTGCCCTCACTTTCCCCTTGTTCTAGAGTGCCTTGCCAACCAGTTAAATGCTTCTTCATCTTTCAAATCTTAGCTCAGATATGACCTCCTTTCTGAAGCCTTTCCCTGACTCCTTCATGCAGTTAGGCTTTTGCTCCTCTCCTGAGATAAAATCCTGTACTTTCCTCTAGGTTAGCATTCATCCTTTTTTAATAACATTGATGGGTGACATTTTTAAGTACTTACTAGGTACAGGTTATTCTAAGTACTTTATATGGATTAACTCAATTTATTCCTCATAACAATTCTCTTAGGTAGGTCCTTTTGTTATCTCTATTATTCAGATGAGGAAACTGAGACACAGAAAAGTTAAATAACTTACCCAAGTTCATAGAACTAGTAAATGTTAGATGCAGGATTTGAACCTAGGCAGTCTGGCTTTAGAGCCTGCACTTTGAACCACCATGCTATACTGCTTCTCAGAGCAATTAAGGCAAAATTAACTTTACATTTCTTGTCCAATATGAGGAACAGATGTGGCTTATTATTTATATCCCTACTACTTAAATAATTACATTATGCTCATCATTTTGTTGAGTAAATGAAAGAAACTACATGCAAAATCTTCTTTCTGAAGTGACATTTTTTAACTTATAAAAACAAAGTTGCTTGGAAACATTAACCCACTAGCAGATGAAAAACAAAGAATTTTAAAACACTCTATATGTTATGAAATGAAAACAGAAATTTTTTAATGAGGTTTTTTTTTTAAGTTCATGTACCTAATGTTGGAATCAATTTCTAGCTTGACTTTATAGTAAATTTAATGAGAACACTGGTATAGTGGAAAGAATATTGGCACACGAGTCTGCAGAATTACCTCAAACTAGTTATTTGACCTGGGACAAGTTTATCAGTCTTTCGGCTCTTGGTTTCTTCATTGCAAATTGGGAGATTAGACTGAAATTACTTTGAAAAATACCATCCAGATCTAATAACCTCAATGATCCAGATTTTACATGTGTGTAGAAAGAGTCACTAGCCATACTTACATATTTGATAATATATGTGAGCATTATTTTAAGCATGATCCTTTTCTTTCTAAAACCCATTCCAACTCCAGCTTTCTCACTTCTTTCTTCCATAATAAAATTATCTCCCTGATGTTAACCTAGCTTAGTCAATTTATAAATACAAGGCCAGCAATATGGACAAATGGATTAGGTTTGGTTTTTTAGTCCCAGTAGCAAGGCTTACACTACTAGGAAGATTGAAAGAGATAAGTTTTAAAATACTATTTATACCTTGTCTTGTTCTAGAGAAAAAGAGAACTTCATGTTCATTTTTAAATCTGTGATGTGTTCTTCCCCATAATAACATGCATTATTTTAAAAGTGCTAGTTACTGGTTATAATAGAATTAATGCTTAATGTAATACGGAACAATATTTAAGAAATACACCAAGATAGAAACTGACATTTTTTATCATTCACTTGCTTTTATTAATTACTTAATGTCTTAGGGTTCTCTAGAAAAACAGAACCAGTGATAGATATATAATATATAGAGAGAAAGAGATTTATTTCAAAGAAATTGGCTCACATGATTGTGGAGGGCTGGCAAGTTCCAAATCCATAGGTCTGCATGCTTGCATCCCAAGATGAGTAGGTCAAGTGATGGGAAAAGTGAAGAGTAAGAGTGTTCTGGCAAAATGTCTATTTATAGTCAGGAGACAGAACACACCCTAGGGAAACTGCCTTTTTGCTGTTAAGGCCTTCAATTGATTGAGGCCTGCCCACATTATGGAAAGTAATCTGCTTTACTTAAGGCCAACTGTTTTAATCGCTTTATAACAGCTACTAGACTAGTGTCTGACCAAACAACTGGACTCCTAGCCAAGTTGACATATAAAATTAACCATCACTCTTAATTAAAATTCAGCTTCCTTTTTCTTTCCCCCTTTCTCCTTTTCTTATCCTTTGGACTTGTCCACAGACTTTCAGGAACAGTTTGTAACTTGGACATTAAAAGTCTTTAATGGTGCATTTTCCTGCTATTTCCTTAATTGAGAGTAATTGATGTCACACCTAGTTGCAAGTTGTTCTGTTCTTGGTAATTAGTTTGCCTGTCTTCTGAAACAGAATTAGTTTTGTAGTATCAGGGAAGGCTTTCCCTTTTCTCTTGTTTTTTGTTTGTTTGTTTGTTTTTCCTGTCTCAAGTCAGAAAAAAAGAAAAAGAATATATCTTGTGTCTATTTTATGTATCTGAACCTGTTCCCAGCTCATTTATTTTCCTCTTTTGAAGATCTTGGTTATAGGCAAATTACATAGTTTAGAATGTTACAGTCATTCCCTTCCCTAACTACTTCTAGTTATTCTAATTCTCTATAAAGGGCTTTGTCTTTTTCCCTGAACCTTTTTAATAAAGCGTGTCCTGAACATAATAGAACAGGTTTTCTTTTTAAAGTTACCTAATTGTTTCTTCACAGAATAATTTACAAACATAATTTCATTATTTCCCAAGTCAAGCACCAAAACCTAAAAATGTTGAATATGATTATTTATGGCATAAGAACCCACTTTTGGGGGGAAGGAGATAAGGAATTTGATGTTACTCATACTTGTAAAAAAAATGCATCTTCAGAAGAATTTATTTTAATTAGGATCCTTTGAGGGAAGACATTTTTAACATTCTGTCTGAATATTCTCATTTTTTAATATATCTAGATAAGCTGTGTTGTGGATTTCTGATATTTATCTAATTTCGATTTTGAACTGGTGATGATCATCCCTTTGCTCAAGGTTTTGTGGAAATAAAAAATAATATATAGTATTTAAGATTTAATTTTAAAAATTGTTAACTCCAAATGGGTTTTATTGTAACTTATTTTTCCCTTCAAAAAATTCCTTAAGATAAATAGACAAATACATCTAAACTTTGATCCCGTTGTATAAGTGACAGGCATATAATCAGTATTGCCAGCTAAGTGGAACCAAACGCCTTCACTTGCCCTAATAATTGAAAATCTAATGATGAAGTCATGAACCAAACTCATTGTTCTTCCTACTGGAAAAATCACTTGAAGACAAAAGTTGGCAACCACTGTAACCACTACAGTTATACCTGAGTAAATCAAATATAATCAGAATATATACTAATGATATTTTGTAACTTGCACCCATTCCTCAAAGGTAATAAAATGAAATTTATAGAAAGTAAATGATATGAACTTTGATGGGTTATAGTTCAGTTTAACAAAAAACATGTATTTCAAAGATAAATTATTCACGAGCAAATTAGCTTATTTGTAAGATAAACTTTTTATAAAATTATGGCTTTTAGAGAAATGATATGGTTCTTTCATAAATATATGTCTTTTTGAACTTTTAACAACTATGTTTTGTTAGTGTCTAAATCTAGTATAATCCATTCTGTATTAGCCATATCAATCTGTATGTAGTTAAAGATTTACTTTTAAAAATTTTATTGATTTCAAAGGCTTTTTTGTCATTTAAATCAGTCTGGGAAGATGAGGTAAATAACACACAACTCTATGTTGGGCCACCACTTGCCTGTCAGTTTGTCATACTGTGGTGGCTTGTGTGTTGCTGTGGTGCTGGAAGCTCTGCCACCATGTAAAAATGACATGGTGGAGGCATCTGACCTCCTCTAACTTCACAAGGGGGAAGGAGACTCAAGGTCAACAGCCCAAGGCTGATTCCAATGAGGATGGAGTCAGATATGCCTCCTCTCTCCGCCATCTTTACCAATTCTGACGCCAACCATCTACTTCTCTGCTGAGTTTGATAATTCCTTACAGTGCCCACACAGGACTCACAGACCATACTCACAGTTTGGGGGTTTATTAAGGAAGTAACAGATTACAATTCAGGTTCAGGAACACTCAGGATACAGTTCTTCCATCAGGACAACCTCTTCTCAGCTGTGCCTGCAGGCAGGCTTCTCTCTGGCCCCTTGGCCTCTGCCCTGCTTGGGCAAGTGTTACACAGCTCTTTCAGCTCTGCTGGTAAGTGCCCACAAGCACCCCACTCTGCCAGTAAGCCTTGGTCCAAAGACATTCAGCTGTAGGTCCGTGGGTTGGCAAACGTAGCTCCACCAGGTGCCCAGAGGGACCATGCTCCCCCAACAAGACTTCTGCCCAGAGGCACTCAGCTTTCTTGCTCTGTGGGCCAGGAAGCCCACTGCAGCGTCTCCTGCCAGTCTCTCCTGCTGCCATTTCTCTACCACCGCTTTTTGCCATCTTAAGTATTACTGCTGTATCTCTCTCTCTTGGTCCCCTGGCTCCAGGAGCTTCTCAGTGCAGGCATCCTGGATCCAAAGGATATGCTCCGCTACTGGCTCTTCTTCCTTGGTGGTGGGGAGATCTCCCCTCCTGCCTCTGGGGTGGCTCGTTTTAAGCCTAGTGGGATGACAAAGCTGACCAATCACTTTGTTAGGTAGGGTTCCATAGACCTTATTTGCATGGTCTCACACCCACATGGGTGCCATAAACTTTATTTGCATTACTAGCAAGCTATTCAATCCCCTTGGTGGCCCAAAATTACCTTATTTGTATAGTCCCACCCAATCACTTGGGTGGGATAAGACCTTGGCGAGAAAAGCCATATAAAAGCGATCCATTGTTTTGTTTTATTGACTATACAAAGGCATTTGACTGTGTGCATCATAACAAATTATGGATAACATTGCAAAGAATGGGAATTCCAGAACACTTAATTGTGCTTTTGGGGAACCTGTACATAGGTCAAGAGGCAGTGGTTCAAACAGAACAAGGGGATACTGTGTGGCTTAAAATCAGAAATGGTGTGCATCAGGATTGTATCCTTTCACCATAATAATTCAGTCTGTATGTGAGGAAGTATCTTAGAAGCTGGACTATATGAAGAAGATTGCAGTATCAGGATTGGAGGAAGACTCATTAACAACCTGCGTTATACAGATGACATAACCTTGCTTGCTGAAAGTGAAGAGGACTTAAGCACTTACTGATGAAGGAAGATCAAGGACCACAGCCTTCAGTATAGATTACACCTCAACATAAAACAAAAATCCTCACAATGGGACCAATAAGCAACATCATCATAAACAGAGAAAAGATTGAAGTTGTCAAGAATTTCAGTTTACTTAGATCCACAATCAAAACCCATGGAAGCAGCAGTCAGGAAATCAAAAGATGCATTGCATTGGGCAGATCAGCTGCAAAACACCTCTTTAAAGTGTTAAAAAGCAAAGATGTCACTTTAAGTACTAAGGTGTACCTTACTCAAGCCATGATGTTTTCAATCACCTCATATGCTTGCGAAAGCTGGAAGATGAATACGGAAGACCGAAGAATAATTGACAACTTTGAATTGTGGTGTTGGCCAAGAATATTGAATATACTGTGGACTGCCAAAAGAATGAAAAAATCTGTCTTGGAAGCAGTACAGCCAGAATGCTCCTTAGAAGCAAGTATGGTGAGACTTCATCTCACATACTTTGGACATGTTATCAGGAGGGATCTGTCCCTAGAGAAGGACATCATGCTTGGTAAAGTAGAGGGTCAGCGAAAAAGAGGAGACCCTCAACGCTGTGACTGAAACAGTGGGCTCAAGCTTAACAGAAATTATGAGGATGGTGCAGGACCGGGCAGTGTTTCATTCTGTTGTACATAGGGTTGCTATGAGTCGGAACCAGCTCAATGGCATCTAAGAACAACAACAGAGAGAACTCTAGGAGCTATAGGGAGGGGGTGTTCCATGTAGAACATGGATGGATACCCTTGGGAAGTACATGTCTTGGTGGACTATGCCAGTAATCTTCCCTCATTTAACTCAGAATAATTTCTCACCCCAAAAACCGAATTCTGACCTGTATAATTAGCCTCTAAAGGAGATACCTCCTAGGGAAACCAGAAAAAACTTTTGTTTAAAAATGTTTTAGGTGATTTGTTAAATGACTTTTATTAAAGTGGAAACGAGATTAGAGATGAACAGTTTGAAAGCCATTTAGAAGCACCCATTTGTATGTAAAACACAGTTCAGTGATACAGCATGTATTTAGCATCTCCAAGTTTAATATATTCTCCTCAAACACATTCTTTAGATAGCTGAAATATATCCTTTTATGACTGAAATTTTAACAGTTTTTTACAATTATCTTTTCTAGCGTGCATCATGTATTTCCCTGCCATTCTACACTGAATATACTAAACATATTTTAACCTTTTTTTTTATATTTTATCATACTTCAGGTGAAGGCTTACAGAACAAATAGTTTCCCATGAAACAGTAGTACACATGTTGTTTTATAACATTGGTTAACAACCCCACAACATATTAACCCTCTAACTTCTCAACCTTTTTTTTTTTTTTGTGAAAATACACATAGCCAAAGATACACCGTTTCAAAAATTTCTACAT